>NC_139341.1:0-400274 GCF_056507025.1 Lutjanus erythropterus
AGCAGCAAAGTCTTGTAACACCAGTATACACACTGAGTGTTAAAGTGAAAAACATGGTGACACAAAACACTGCATGCCAAAAACATAATATAGGACAAGCAATTGTATAATTCCTCTGGAATAAAAAAAAAAAAAAAAACATTCAAAAAACACAGAGAAATAACCACTGGCAAAGGACAATCCCATCGTTACTTTGTGATCATCTCATGAAATCTTTGAATTGATACAACAAAGTACGTAGTAATTTCTGGGGTAGTGGATCTTTTGTTTGCTCCGTTTTGTTATATGATTTTGTCTTTTATGTGATGCAGAACAGGAATTAGCTGTAAACCAGTTTTAAGTGAGTCAGAGCTGTTTAATTCTAACTGATTTTATTACATTATTTCTAATCTTTTCCTGCAAATAATAAATGAAATAAAAGTGAAAAATGTTTCTCATTTATCTCATTTACACATGAGACTCATAATAAGATATAAACATCACTGTAAAGTCTCCCTCTCTGTCTCTACTGTTACTATATTTAGTAAAACTATCAGGATTTTTTGGCAACTAACAGCACTCTACAAACATAGCATTAATTGAATCAAAATGTAAAGACTGACACATTGCATTGTCTTGTATTGCGTCGTATCGTATTGTATCGTATTGTATCAGAATTGAATCGTTTCGAACCGAATCGTTGGCCGCTTAAAGATTTATAAAATATATCGTATTGTTGAACATGTATTGAGATACGTATCGAATTGTCTCAGTCAGTGAGATTCACACCCCTAGGCCTGATGCTATCAGCTAGTGTTTGTGAATCGTACTCCTTACAGCAGTGGTTCCCAGGCTTCTTTGGCTCGTGATCAAATATCGGCAATATATGGTTAAAACATATATTATAATGCTCTCTCTTAACCCACCATATTTAATTGAGCGGCTGAGGTTGTGTTTTTAACATTATAAAGATTAATTTAATTTTAATTTAGCAATTATTTATTTAAGTATCTGTCAAACCCATTTTGAGGTCCTGACCCAAGGTTGGGAACCACTGCTGTAAGGAGTACATACCAAATTCTGAAACTGAAAAGAAAAGATCTGAAACTGAAACAGAAAGATCCGAAAGTGAAAAAAAGATTTGAAACTATAAAAAATAATATTCGAATCTGAAAAGATAAAATTTGTAACAGAAAGAAATAGGATCTCAAATATCAAAATAATTACCAGAGTGAATCATAATTATACTTAACCTGAAAATTTTTATTGAGGGGCAACACTCTTCTCTTCATAAGCTCATAAGCTCGATTCTCCTGGCTCTTATTTTGATAGAACTAATTTAACTTCCAGGTCAGATGTCTGCCTTTCAACGGTTTTCAAGTCAACAAGTAAGAAATAAGATAACACCAGTATAATTTACAATAATTATTTGGATTTCTCTCTTGTTTTTATTTCTGCCAGTAAAAATAGAAAATTAGCTCCCTTGACCAATTTTTCTTTGCTGGCTTAAAAGCACTAACTTGAGGGTATACTCCCTCTTGTGGCATAAATAGGCAACAATTTGGGGTTTCATCTGTACATTGTGTGAGTATACCTATGAATTACTGGTTAAAAATTACATATTTATTTTTCAAGGAGGAATCTGACTGTTCAGTTATCTCTGTGCAAGCAGCTACAGTCTGAGAGGCTACACTTGACATTTAGGCTAAAAACATGGTGTAAATGGCGTCTTTTTGGGTCAAATTTTAATGTCGCAACTTACGGACACTTGGATTACACCACATGAGCAGTATGAGACATTTTGTGGGGGTTTTTGTGTGTATTCTTTTAACATTTTAAAATTGGTCACTGTTCACTTCAATTGTACTGGATTTGGCTGCAACACTGTTTTCCACAGAAACCCCGGGAGTGTTTTGTGAACTGGAGATCTTCACTCAGTGAATTTTCATTTTTGGGGGAACTACTGCTTTAGGACATTACAACCTTCAAATATTAATGTTGTATTTGCCTTTAAACAATATCCAATGAATATTTATTATATTGATATATATTTTTTATTTTCATAAAGTTACTTTAACTTCTGTGTCAAGTCTTCCTGTCAGTCATATCAAAATGGAAAACAACACGTTTTAGCAAACAGGACATTGCAACCTTCAAACATTAATTCTGTGTTTGCCTTCAACTACAATGAAATTACATTAAATAAACAATATATCAATATATATAATATATATGGCTTGTGTCAGTTAGGCAATGAAGGAAAGCATCACTAAAGGCACAAATATTATAAGTTAAAGGCAAGATATTAGTTAAAAGCAAATACAGAAATAGTATTTGAAGGTTGTGTTGTCCCATTTACTCAGGGACTTATTGTTTTATGTTCAGATGTAACAGAGATAGCTAAACAGTCACTGGGCACTAGTTTCCTCTCTGAAAAATAAATGTGTAATTTTTAGCCAGCAATTCATAGGTATACTCACACATTGAACAGATGAAACCCTGAGTTATTGCCTGTTTTTGCCACAAGAGGGAGTATACCCTCAAGTTAGTGCTTTGAACCAGAAAACAAAAATGGGTAAAGAGAGCTAATTTTCTTTTCTTTTTGCCAGCAGACATAAAAACAAGAGTAAAAATCTAAATAATGATACTAAAAAAAGGGATCAGTTTTGGTGTAATTTTATTTCTTACTTGTTGACTTGAAAACAGCAGAAAGGCAGACAGTTGACCCGGAAGTTGAAATAAGCTCTATCAAAATAAGAGCCAGGAGAATCAAACTCAGGCATAGCATATATGAAGACATGAGTGTTGCCCCTTCATACCATAGTAGGGAATATATCCTATAAATAATAAACCAAAATGTGAAATTGCTCATCTTTAAATCCAAAATAATTTTATAGATTACATCCTAACCAACCATCCTAAGCAATCTATGAACTTTGATAAATATAAAGGCAAAGGGCTGAGTTTCTTCAGTTTTCAGGACACATTATAAGAGACAAAATACTATTTTTTGAACTATGAAGGTAAACACAGAGTAAATGTTTGGAGATTACAAACACATGTATTAAAGATATTTACATCATATCGAAACAAAATACTCGCTTATGCTGGTTTATAATGGTTTATGCGTGTTGGACTAGTAGTAAGAATTTTCATATAAATTATTTCAGATTCATCGATTCTTTAACTAGAATGTAATCTTTCAAGTATTTTAGATGTAAAAATGACCTTTTTTTAATTTTGGTTTAAAATATAGAAAGGGCACACTTAAGGGTATATTTCATAAACGTGTCATAAACAGACAACAACTCTTTGTCTTCATATGTGCTTAATTTATGTGCTATGAGTTATATTTTCCTGGCTCAGACAAATAGACAGTATATAGAATGTTGCATATATATAAGTTCTTGCTGCTCACACAAATTAAACAGGATTTTGAGCGGTGCTCCCTACTAAATCTTTCTGTAGCTGCCAGAATCAATGCAATTAAAATGAATGTTTTCCCGCACTTTTTATAGTTATTCCAATGTATTCCAATATTTCTTCCTCTTTCATTTTTCCATAAAGTGGACAGTCTTATTCTCGGTTTTGTTTGGAATAAGAAGTCTCCAAGGTTACGTAGACAAGTTTTAAAGAGGTCCAAAGCTCAGGGCGGAATGGTGTTACCAAACTTCCTGTACTATTATTGGGCAACAAACATATGAAATTTGAACTACTGGGTCAAATATGGGGATACTGAGGTCCCTCCGTCATGGTTGATTTTGGAGTCAAATTCTGTTCACCCGGTATCACTAAAAGCCTTCCTGTACTCACCCTTGTATTCTTCTATTTCTTGTTATACTGACTGTTATACTATGATAGTGTCCTCCAGTATTAAAATATGGATTCAATTTAGACATCATCTTGGCCTGCAAACACTTTATACTGGGGCTCCACTAGAAATATATATATATACATATACATATATATATATATATATATATATATATATATATTGTGGTGGATTTATTGGACCATGATGCTGTATTCGCTGTGTAAAGATTTATTTCATCACAACTTACAATTTACAATTTAATTTAGCAGACATTTTTATCTAAAGTCACGTACATCCGAGAGCTAATACAACACACAAGCAAGGATCTAGTCATGAGAGAACAACACGAATAAGTCCCATGAAGCAAAGGTCAAGTCTGACTGAGAGACTCTGACAATCGTTCCACCAGAATGGAAGAGTCTAGCAAGTGACCTTGAACTCTGTTGTGGTGGTCGAATCTGGTGTCTTTCATTTTAGATTATTAGAACATGATGTTGGTCTAAACCGTGGAAGAAAATACAATTGTATTTACCAGAAAATGTAAGTGGTTGTAAGTCACCATTTACGTTTCACTTTCAAAGAAACTGCCCATAAAAATTGTACAGATTTGATATTTGATTAGAACTTTAAAGCGGTGAAGAAATTTTCAGCAAATGCTGCTCTAGATGTGCTTTAATTTTACAGAAATGTCTACTTAAGGATTAACAGAAGTGTCCATTTCTTTTCTAAAAGATACATCTGTAATTTTTACCCAGTAAATATATAAATAACCTGAGGCACAGCACATCTTAAGACAGAAGTTGTTGTCCCTTTATGCCACAAGAGGGAGTATATGTTTAATGAGCTCAAGGAATTACATACATCACACACCTTATGCTGTGGTGCTATAAAAGAAAGGCTGGGCAGAAATGTATAAAAACACTGCAAACTCTGGCTTTTTTGCAGAATACCAACCATGTAAAGGAAAAAAAATAAGAATTCTTTATTCAAGGGTCAGACAGATACAGCTACCATTTCCTGCCACCTACAAAGTTTTAGAGGAATGGATTTTTTTTTAATTCATATAGATATTCTGGGGCAGTGGTTCTCAAACAGGGGTCTGTGGCACAAGTGGATTGGTGAAAAGTTTTTAGACTCATTAATTAAAAAAGAATATCTAAATAAATATCTAGCCTATAGTTTTATTCATAATTCCAACAAATAATATATGTTAAATCTTAGCAGTGCCTTTAGCTATAATGAAATGAGACAGAATAAGCAATGCCTGAAGTGACAATAAAGTCATTTCTGGTTTTGGTTTAACTTCTATTCCAATTGCTGATTTGAGGACATGGACCAAAAAAGCAAGTGGATTTTTCATTGTTATTATTTTTTGTTTGTTTCTTTGTTTGTTTGTTTGTTTGATATATCGATATATAATGATATATTGTATATTTGTTTATCCTAATTATCAAAGTTAAATACAGTTTGGGAGGAATGATACATAGACCCCTCTTCAAGATCAAGATCCAGTCGCTCACCTGGTAGAACACATGCCTTATTTGCAAAGGCGGACTCCTTGTGCAGAGTGTTTCATTCCAGCCCTTGGACATGTGCTGCATGTCATCTGTTCTCTCTCTGCCACCTGTCCTATCACATTCTTCAGTCTGCCCTGTTATTGAAGCCAAAAAAAATCAAGCTGTAATGTTATTCAATACATAAGACATGATTTTTAATGTCTGTAATGTGGAAACTAGCTTCTAACCCCTGAGTGGAAAATGAAGTGCTTTTTACCAGCTTATCTCACTGTTAGGAGATATATTTTAAATTATGTTCGGATTCCTCATTAGCTCAACTGTAATTACGCATGTTCCATATGCAAAAACTGCATCCTTACTGCAGCGGCCCTGGTTTGATTCCAGTCAGAGTAGGGAGGAGGCTTAAGTGTTTCTTAAGCAGAGGAGAACATGACAAAGAATTGATGAGAGACAGTGAGTTAGTAAAACACTATGGATTGGACTGTGCGGGGATAACATTTGTGGTCGATCTCATGAGAGATGTGCTCATGTAACAATAATAATGATCAACTTTTTTTTATGTTCCACTTTTTTTAATGTTACCAAGTACTTTACAAGATAAAATAAAACTAGACAAGGCTGATAAATCTTCCATAACAACAATGCCAGAAATGAAAGTGATCATAACAGGGAGACTTTGGTCAACTTTCCATCAGCAGAGTGATAACACAATTACAGTGCTTTCACAGTCTTACATGGTGATACAGTTGATTTCATTTCCACTGGATGCCCACATCTGCCAGGCTCACAAAATGGCATTCATGGACACAGGAAGTACAATTAGGCTTACAAAGTATTCAGTTCTTAAAGGATAACTTCAGTATTTTTCAACCTGGGTCCAATTTCCCCATGTGTATGTGTGTGCATGATTGATGGGGACAACTCATTTTGAAATTGGTCCAGTATTGAGGGATGCAGATGCAGCCAGCAGTCGCGAAACAAGTTGCAACAATATATATGGGGGCAAATGCCTCCTGTAAAACTTCATGCATTGAAAGTGCTTTTTTTTCACCACAGACCAGCTCAGATCACCAGTGTAAACTCTGTTAACTCTGTTAACAGCATGCAAAGCACATCTCTTAACCTTCACTTGCTCCAGGCTGTGTGTGACAAAATCTCATGGGATCTTAGTGTGTTGCCAGAAGAAAACAAAGGAACCATGACTGAGAGCCGGTCAGAGTGGAGTTGGTTGTCCCTGAGTGCAGTTGAGAGTTTCACTATATCGATTACAAAAGAAAAAAAAAAAAAAAAAAAAAGATGCTGAAGTTGTGGCTAATTGTGCTACAAATTGATGCTAACATTCCTGTCCAGACACTGCATCTTGCAGACCATCGGGTCTGCAGTGTACACTTTTCCCAAGATCACTACTGCCAGCCCAAGAAGAGAATACATCCGATTTTAACTCATATGCTACAAGTCTTTAAAGTGGCAGAAAAATTCCTCAAAGTTAAAAGTGTTTGGTGTAAATCATCCCCACTATGGAATAATGGTCACCTTTTATCTAGGGGGAAACCTTTTACTAACAAAGCCTGGGAAGATAAAGGTATTACAACAAGATATTAATGGGGCAAGCACAATCCTTAAATTCCATACAATATTGACAAACATTCTCTTTTAGGGTCAGTTTGTAAAGCCTATAAAGTTCAGTGGGAATCAGCCTTACAAGAACATCCTATTGTAAGTTGGATACAGTGTGCTCCAGATGAATAGTGGCTTATATATATGACAAATTAATCTTACTTGGCTTGGGGGAGAGACATAGCTGAGGTGGAACAAAAACTGAAATGGGTTGTAATTTGGAATAACGTTCCTGATGCCTCCTAAAACCCAAACCATCAGTATATATACATTTGAAATTTTGTCGTAGAGCATACCTTAAAGGGGACCTATTATATACTCCACCCCCCCGGCCCTGCTCCATGTACGCCTCCCGCCGAGCCCACTCCACTGTGATTTGTCGCACTCCCGAGGACTTCCGAAGGGCTGGCGAGCGCTGCCGAGCCCGGCTACCGGCTAATCCAGCTTCATACTGGCCCATGTTGACAAAACAGTCCCCTGTGACATACTGTAGACAGAGAAAAAACACGGAGGTATTTTTCTTTTGCTGGCCGGGAAAAAACAACTCTATTCACTTCTGCCTGGTGCTTGCCTCTTTAGGAAAGCTAAACAAAGGTAATTTTCCCTCACACCCGAACAAACATTTTCTAGGAGCCATTGCTCAACGTGCTAACACTGTGAAATCGTTGTAGACAGCAGAGCAGCGCACAGCGATGTAACTTCCGAAGCAGAGCGGGGGAGCGGGCAGGCCTAGAGCATATGCCGGGGTATGACCATATAAGTAAGTCTGGCATGCATTAACATCAATGTTACTAGATCGTTAAAAAAGACAGTAAAACACAGCGTGCAGAGCCATCCAAAACAGCTTGCAGGGCTCACTTCCAAATGCATGAACCTCATTATCTGACGCTTTGGAATCGTTTAACATGAGTATCCGACATTGTGACAACATTTATAGGTCAAAAAAGAGGAAAAGCATAATAGTTCCCCTTTAAACCGAGAATTAGGCATCAAATAGGACTAGCCCCTGACCCATACTGTTCTTTCTGTTCCCACAGAACTGTTGGCTCCTTTATTCATGTTGTATGAAAATGTGCAGGGATTCTAGATTTCTGGGCAAAAGTTGTTAATACACTGGCAGGACTAATTGGGGTGGTATTACCAATGCTGTACATCCTGCTGTACATCTTCTAAATGACGATTCCTGTCTCCCCCTCACGGCTAAAGCACGCAAAATCTGGCTGGCGGGCCTAACTGCAGCCAAGAAGATTGTAGTCCAGTGCTGGAAACTTCCTCACAATATCTCAAATATTAATTGGCTCTGGAGCTTTTTGGACATTCCTTACCTGAACTACCATCAGCAAGGATTATTGATGCAGGACCAAACACAATTTTAATGTGGATGGATCTGATATCTGACTTGAAAGACTTTCTGTCTAAATAGGACTGCTCTGATCTATCCTGTTGGTTGCTAGAGGGGAGCTGGGGTAGGGGGCAAGAAGGGATAGGGAAAGAGGTTGAGGGCTGGGGGTACATAAACCTAAAATGTAAAATGGCAATTTGCTGGACTGGCTTTTAGCCTATTTGTTATTGTTCCAATAAAAAATGAATGATAAAAAAAACCTTAAGTATCCAAAAGTACACATTACAAAGTTCATTTCTATATACACTGCTTATTGAAACTCTCTGAAACCACCACAATGGTGCTCTGACTTACTTGTAGAACCATGATGAAACACTATAAAAACTTCAGCATAGAAATGCAATCAAAAACAAAAAGGACAGCTACTGTCATTTTTTCTGATGTAACTGTTAAAATCACAGCATAAAATCAGATTGAAGCCAAGGAAGTTCTCCAAGTCTGTTATATAACTGAGATTTCTTTCTGGCTTCAGGGGCAGTATAATTGTGTGGTATTTTTCACCCAAATAAAAACAATCCAACATTAAAAGCCTACCTGAAATTATTTCTCTTTTTCTAATTCTAACAACATCTTGAGATTTAATTTTGTCTTTCTCCTGCCGTCATTATTACTGAGTTTTGTTGGAATGAAAGAGGGAGTGCTTGCTTGGGCTTGTTACAGAGTGCCTGGATGACGCATTTCTGCTTTTGCATCAATCCCAGTTAAGAGTGGGTACTGTACTTGGTTTCCTTCTGTGAGGAACACAGCATGGGGCCAGTCGCATTTTAGAAAAGAAGAAACAACAACAGCTGACTTCAAAGTAATGACAACCTTTCTAGAAATGTGGTACAATCGTACAAGAGTACGATATTTGTTTCCAGAAAAACAAATACTCAAATAAAGTACAGTACTCAAGTAAATGTACTTTCTTACTGTCCGCCCCTGCATATATGGAGTGGATGATTTTGTACTGTAAATACTTACAGTGTGCAAGATTTATGCAGGCTCTGCTAGTGTCTCTAAAGACTGGAACGGTTTGTAGACTGCAAAGCAGTGCAGTCAAGAGTACAATTATTGAAAAGTCATTCATCGGTAGATGTGTTCTGAACATGTGCCTCCTTGAACCTGCTGTAAGTGCCAGTGGGTAATGGGTACTTGCTTCTGATAGCAGTGATGATCCAGCTTGGCAGCACTCTTCTGTTACCATAAACAAGACATTCTCCTCTGACAGCCCACTCCAGCACCACATGATAGGCTGCAAGTCTGTACTGGCTGGACGAAAGGAAAGGGTTAAGATGATTTAGAAATGTCTGAGGGCAAACTAATGCATGCAACAGAAAAGGCGCATCTGTCAAATAATTCTAGGTACAGATATTACATGCATGAAGACATATTATTTATACTTACTCAATGGATAGTTGACCATTTGGTCGATGTGGTTTTGGTTGCCTCCAATTTATTTTGGGCACATGAAAGAAGGTATCCAGCACTGCCCTGCTGGTCAGAGGGCGGAAATCCTGTAAGGTGGTGTGGTGGAAAATCTGAAAATTAAGACAGACACCAATGACCAAGATTGTCTTTCTGGTGTTTTAATCAAGCTTTGCAAAGGATCAGTACACAGTCACACTCAAAGTGAAAAAGGAACTGATAATGAGTCAAGAATGTAAATCTGTTTTACAGGGTTAGGAGATGAAGGAGGTTGGGTCAGGATGGACCTGAAGTGCTTATCGGGAGAGTCGGGATGTGATTGTGTTATCAGAAGTTGTTCTTCCAAAGAGAGAACTGTGTGTTCAAGGACGAGTAACCAGTTAGTGCCTGACAGAACATCAGAAATAACTAAGAGGAACAACAGTGACCAGTTTGGTGAATAATTTTCCCACCACAGTGGTTACACAGCGTTGACTAATTTCTCTATCATCCCTGGACACATCAAGACCATAAATACTGGGCAACAGGTCCCACTTGTTACAACACAGACATTCTTCCTCTGTGGGCATAGAGTACAGCATTCACAGGAGCACAACCAGTCTTCACAGATTCACAGACATGCAACAGCTGCTTCATCCTCGTCTGCCCGTTGCCCCTCTCTCTCTATCCTCATCCGCTCTTTCTTTGTAGGAACTCAAACTCCTCATCCGTATACTCGGGCTCAAGTAAGTACTGGCAGCCACTGAAATCAAAGGTATAATAATATAATAATATAATAATATTTAGCCATGACACTTCAATCGGCCTAGTAAACTCTCACCTGTACTATGGGACAACCAACTGACTTTTACAAGTCATGGCTCCTCTGTTTTTTTCCAGTAACAAGCAAAGATCCCGTGAGATTTTGTTACACACAGACCGGAGCAAGTGAAGGGTAAGACAGACGCTTCGCATGCTGTTGACAGAGATAAAACTGGCGATCTGAGCAGGTCTGTGGTGAAAAAAAGCACTTTCAATGCAACTTTGCATTTGTCCAATGTATACTGTTGTACTTATTTTGCAGCTGCCAGCTGTATCTGCCTCCCTCAATACTGGAATACTGGAAAAGTTGTCCTTTAATACTTGTAATTACACCATATCTAGATGGAGACAACATTCTATGAAATTTACTGACCATTCTATGGCCATTATCACTAAAGGCTAAAACACACCGGGCCACGCTGCATCACTCTCGTCCAAGACACTGTGCTTGGAATATATCTCGACCTCAGCATCTCTGACCCCCCATCTTTGCCCTCAAGCTAGCGTGTGTTGTCAGACTGAGCTCCTGTCTGTGCAGGAGAGCAGAGACAGTGGTCTGAAGAAGTGTGTGTGTTAAAGTGATAGTTCACCCAAAAATGAAATTTCACTCATGCCATTTACACCATCTTTTTAGCCTAAATGTCATCTGTAGCCTCTCAGCCCGGAACTGTGCACACACCTGAAGCAGGTACACAAGCTCTTGCCCAAGTGGTGTAGCTGCAGCAAAGAAATGATGTTCCTCTTCTATATCAGTCCTTGGACATTTTCTTCTTGGTTGAGAGTTTGCAAAGTCAACTGTACGCATAACAAGTAACTATTTCTGAGAAGATCTCGCTCTGTCTGAGTTGCTTCCAGGTAGCATGTAAACACAGGTATGAAAGTATCGCAAGACCTTGTATATCTCATGTTGCGCCGCTTGGGCAAGAGCTTGTGTACCCACTTTAGGCATGTGCAAGCAACTCCGGTCTGAGAGGTTACAGTTGACATTTAGTCTAAAAATATGGCGTCTTTTTGGGTCAAATTTTAAGGTTGCAGCTTACGGACACTTGGGTTACACCACACAAAGAGTATGGAGACATTTTGTGGGGTTTTTTGTGTTCTTTTTCTACATTTTAAAACTGGTCACCATTCACTACAACTGCACTAAGTTTGGCCGCAAAACTGTTTTCCACTGAAGCTCCAGGAGTGTTTTGTGAACTGGAGATCTTCACCCATCCTCACATCAGCACAGGGATGAGTAGATATCAGGAGAAATTTAATTTGTGGGTAAACTATCACCTTAGGCTCTCAATACTTTCTAACCTCTAAATGAATGACTGTGGATTCAAGTTTAGTTTCTCACCTGTGATGCTGTTTACACTTTTAGGTCACTGCTTTATTTTACCATTTCTTTATATTCGCTTAAGAAGTAATGGCAATGCTTCAATTTGTGTTCAACATTGTAGAGAAAGGCTATGTAGCAGTAGGTTTGGGCCAAAAATACACGCATATGTGTAAAGCCATTGATGGAATTGTACTTTTGGAATTGGTTCTTAAGTGGGTTAACAGGGTGTCAAGGCCCATCCCTTATCTTGGGGCTCTCGAGTTGCTTACCTGGTAGTGCACATGCCCCATATGCAACACTAAAGTCCTTACTGCATAGCCCCTGGTGCATAGCCCCCTCTTCTGTGCTTTGTTCTTGCTACATGCCACAGCTTGTCCTGTTATTGAAAAAAAAGAAAATTATCATATTACATATGTGAGAGTGCTGTTTGTGGACTACAGTTCAGGGTGTAACACCATAGGGCCCTTCAGGCTCATCAGCAAGTTAAAGAATCTGGGCCTGAACAGGTGATGGGTAACTCCCCCACCCACTATGTGGTGTGTGTGCGTGAGTGTGTGTACATGTGTGCATCTTTGTAGGGGTAAAACTATATGAGTTAGTGGTCCTCATTGCATGTTTGCATTCACTCTGCTTCATGTGGATGTGAACCACAGAAATACAATGTGAGCTTAATGCTGATGTAGGTAAGTTCAAAGCCACTCGATAACATCAATCACACGTGCACTCCGTGTAATGCATACATGTGTATGAAGGACCCAGGTGCAGAGAAAACAAAAACCAAGTCGGGAAAAGTTTGAGTCTGTGACTTCAGACGCATTTAATTTGCACATGGGAATCAATAGCGGAATTGGAAATCTCAATTCTTAATGATTCTGGAGTAATCGTAATTTTGGAACTGGTTCTAAAGTAAAACCGGGTCTTGATGCCCATCCCTAATAGCTACTGCTATATTTTGTAAGCTACTTTTACAGTATGGCTTACAATTTATTCAAAAGATATTATCTTAACCCTTGTGCATTCCTTAATAAGTACAGCACATATTAGGGATGCACCGATCGACCAGAACCAGCCGGTTTTCAGCATGACCTGCCCTGACCGGTGACCGGCCGGTCAGCGTCACATATCTGATTCTGTGCCCGTCATTGTCACACACGAGTTCTGCACGATGGTCACGTCATGTGCGCAGCAGACAAACTGACCGCTGATAACAGCTACACACACAGAGAGAGTCAGAGAGAGAGAGAGAGAGAGAGAGAGAGAGAGAGAGAGAGAGAGAGAGAGAGAGAGAGAGAGAGACTTTGTGTGTGTGTAAACTCATGGACTCTCAGACTTTGTGTTTTTCTGTTTTTCTTGCACCTGTGTCCTTCATGCAGCTGTCTGTTTACATGAATGAGATGAATGAGTGAATGTTTGACTGTGGATTATTGAGGGACTTTGAACTTTACTACAAGTAAAGCTCAAAGCTCACATTTAATTTCTCTAAGTCCACATTCACATCAAGTATAGTTTACAGCAGACATACAAAAACAACTTTGAAGACTGCAGGATGAGAGCCAAAAAAACCCCCAAACATGCTTTTATGCTCCAATGGCAATGGGATCAAAAATCGCAGTTTTGCCACTAGTCAAGGGGACAAAAATATCTTCTGGATGTAAATTGGGGAGCATTTTCATTACACAGTTTATTTTAGAGATATCATAGCATATGAAGTTTAAGTGTCTAAATTAACACAAAAATACACAACATGACCAAAGTGTATGCAATATGCATTAACACAGCCAAAATGATGGAAAAATTAAAATCCAAAAGGACAAAAATGTCCATGGGTGTTATTGAGGGTTAAATAGTGTTCATAATTACACCATGTCTTAATAGGGGCTAGGGCTGAACAAATTTTAAGAAATATCTAGTTGCAATTATTTTGATTGATTTTGCTATTGCAATAGGATTTGTAATATTGGAGGAAAGGATATTTTTTACATTATTCTCAGTTGAAAAACACATTAAAATGATTATGGTGTGTTATTTTCAGGGATCTGCACTAAACTAGAGAATGATGTATTGGCCAGTACACCTCTGCAGCACCACAATATTTATTTAAAATGGTATTTTGACCTTAATTTTGCCTTTAAAAAATGTTGTGCATCCTGTGATTTGAAAATTGCAGCAGAACATATTGAAATTGTGACAAAATTTTGATTAATTGTTCAGCCCTAATAGAGACTAAATTCTATCTGTCCTATTTTTTGGATCAACCAATCACACCTTTTAAAAGAATAAGTCATACCCAGCAACAGCGTCAACCACACCTCCTCACCAAGATAAAAATTTCTGTCCCTCCTCCTTTTTTTTTCATTTTTTAGAATGTTTGTGAGTACCGCTCCAGATATTCAGAGGAGAGATACATGGCTTTCACTGAGATGTTGCAAAGGTCAGACTTTAAATAGAGTGGAATTGGCCATGGACACTGCAATCGACACAATTCTAATCATACAGTTGGTCTAATCATGTTGGTTGGTTAATGGTTTAATAATTTGTGTATCAATTACTTTGTGGCTGATCAGGTTAATTATCAGCTAATTATTGTCAGTTTCTAACTGTAGTATGCAATAAATGGTTGCCCTTTGTGTGTTTACCTGTCACTCACTACTGAAGGTACACAACAAAAAGAACTGATACTTTTATACTAGTGAAACATAAAATTAGCTTTAAAATTGTCTGATTGACTGCATTTATTCATTGGTTTGATTAATGGTTTACAGTCTAATAATGGGTGTTTGTGTTGGTTATTTACAGTAGCTCATCTAGCTAATTATCAGCTAAAACTGTTTCATCTATATACAGTGTAATTACCACCTACTGTTTGTGCACTTTTGTGCCCTACAATGTGGCCAGAAAGCCCCAATAAATTTGAATTCATCATAGTCCAAAGTGACTTCTCCTAAAAATGACCTCATTCTAGGCCTGAGTATATGTTGCCAATAGCCTGTTCTGACAAAGAAAGAACCAATATTTTTATACTCATACTTAAGCTACATCACATGGAAGCAGCTTACCTTAATGGTGATAACACACTTGCCACTCTGTATTTTACACGCAGCAGCAAATTCCTGGAACATAAGTATGCACAGTGAGTGTTATAGTCAAAAACATGGTGACACAAAACATTGTGTGGCAAAAACATAATATAGGGTGAGTAATTCCTCTGGACTTAAACAAAAAAAAAAAACATTCAAAAACCACAGAGAAATAACTTGATGCTTTAGTCCCACTGACACATTTGGCACGAATGTAACGAGTTCTGGCAAAGGACAAACCCATCCTTACTTTGTGATCACGTCATGAAATTTTTTGAATTAATACAGAAAAGTAAAGTATAGTATAGTAATTTGAATGTCTTTTTTGTTGGTTCTGTTTTGTCATGTGAGCTTGTCTTTTATGTGATACAGAACAGGAATTAACTGTAAAGCAGAGTTAAGTGAGTCAGGGCTGTTTAATTTGAACTGATTTTATTACTTCATTTTCAATTTGTTCCTGCACAATAATAAATGAAATAAAAGTGAACAATGTTATGTTATTGTTTTTTATGCCTTCACAAAGGAATAAAAATATTTGTGCAGCATTGCGCATAATTTATATAAGATGAGATAAGTACTTTAACTTTTAACTTTTTTAAGCCAATCATGCAATTAACTAATCAGAAATTAAAAGCAGGTGCGGCACCAGCGCAAGCAGTGGTAGCATGACGAGGAAGAGAAGGAAACAAGGATGTTCTGATACCAGCCCGAGTCTCTTGCAAAACGCATTTTCATCCAGGGAGTCATTAAATCAACATTATTACTCCCTTACTCGAATTGAGAATTGTAACACCGGTACCTCCGTCCCCTCACTTTCTTCACTTCGGATCCACATACACTAATATCAGGCATGCCCTTGTCCATAATTTCTGGGTGTTAACTGGGTATCACGGACACTTACCCTCCCTGCGCCTCAACTTTGAGACTTTGACTTTGAGATTCACTGACAAACAGGGTGAAATAATGTGTGAAAAGAGGAACGTAGCGTTGATCCTCAGCACAACTTATAATGAGAACTACTAAGCAGGGTTAGTGTTATGGTTAAATTAGCTAACGTTAGCTACCATCCAGCCTAAAATGCCACAGTTGCCCTTGAACTGTCAAAATAATTTCTCTTCAAATAGCAAACTGTTACTAGCTGACATGACTCTACATTAATGTTAGCTAGCTAACAATATACCAATCACCAGCACAAAGACTTATTTATCATTTAACTAATTTTAAACTTACTTCACTTTATTGTGCGGAGTTTTCCACCTCGAGTTTCTGGTCGGTCGGTCAGTCCCCTGATTTAATTACTGCCTGTTGTCGTCAACCCGGTATGCTACATTCAGAGGGCCCCGGAAATGGGAACGCTACAATTTATGAATATAACACAAGGCAGCTAGAAGATCAAACAACAAATACTGTCAGTCTAAAGACCCTGCTCAGTATTTTAAAATACGCAAATTTACTTAAATAAAAAGAGAAAACAGTATCTCTATGAAAAAAAAAGAAAAGAAGTAAAGAAGTTTAATATTAAGGATTTTCAGATTCAAAAGTAGGACTTCATAGTTCCTACTTGGGTTTCTTGTCCCAAGAAGAAATTTGTCTTCCCCTGCCTTTTCTGTCTCTTTGTCATGACAAAAATTGCATTTTAATTATTTTCGGCGCGATCTCATAAGAAAATTACCAAAAAGCTATCAATGTCAATTTTTTTTATCATTCATCAAAACAGGGTTTGGCAACAAAATGAGACTTCATCCATGCTACATCCACATACAACAAATATAAACAGATATGATCTGATGAGTATTTTCTCAAATGTCTGACATTTCATATGATATGATTATTCATTCATTTTCTGTAACCGCTTATTCTGGATCGGGTCGCGGGGGCTGGAGCCTATCCCAGCTGACATTGGGTGAGAGGTGGGGTACACCATAGACAACATAGAGACAGACACACTCACACCTACAGAAAATTTAGACTCACCAATTAACCTAGCATGCATGTCTTTGGACTGCGGGAGGAAGCCGAAGAACAAGGAGAGAACCCACGCAGACACGGGGAGAACATGCAAACTCCACACAGAAAGGCCCAAATCATTTCAGCATTTAGTGTGAAGGCCTGTCCTTAAATTCTGTCATGATATAACACTTTACAAATACCAATCTGAAGCAGAGGGCCATCAGAAAGTACTTTCAGTGTTATTTCTGAATGGTATCATTGTGGGACAAGTCCTTAAAAATACCTACTGTGAATGGCAACAGGTGTCTTGTCCAATAAAGGCTAAATGCCCCCCCCACCCCCCCCCCACCCCAAAAAAAAAGTCAAACTAGAATGTTGTGGGTAAAGTGTCTGTTCATGGAACATCCAGTGCTGAAGGTGCAGAATGGTGTGACCAGATCTCTGTGCCATCATTCACTGCCCAGCTCTGTCTGGTCTCACAATGGACTCTGCTTGACAGGAAGTTGAAGTGATTGGGGATATGCCTGATCTTTTGGTAGACTGTATGCGTCTTGACCAAACTGCACATGCCCATTGCTGTCTCCAGTTAGATGGATGATGTCTACTGTTGGCTCTGAAATCAAAGACAGGTGAATTGGCAGTTGCAGGAACTATTAAATATAAAGCCAATATCTCAAAAAAAGTGAGAACTTTTAATTGAATATTAACAGAGATATTTATGCTGAATGAGTGCAATGACTGCAAGCAGGGGGAAACTTCTGACGAAGCTCTGTCACAAGTGATCTCTTTAGATGTTGTTATGTTATTGAATTATTGATTTTTTGACCACTTTAGGGGAAAGGAAAACAGGCTTTACAGCTTTAACAGAACATTGGCCTATCACCACTTTAAAGTTGTAAGTGAAGCTGTAAGTGGTGAACATGAACAAACAGTTGCCCATTTACAGAGAAACTTAGGCATTCATTTGAATTCAGATTTGTGACCACCTGACAAAGATCAATATTCACTTTATTTCTGTTCAGGTCTGCACCAGATTTTCTGCTGTTTGGTGCTGGGTAGGTACTGTACAGTGAATTTATCAGCCTTTTCACTGAAGACTGAACAGCTGCCTGCTGTTGCTGGAACCTCGGTTGATGATGTTGAGAGTGAGATCTGAATTTGCCATCTAGAAAATCAGAACAAATGGTTAAAAGAAGGTTAAAACGTGTTGGTGATGATTCTTTGTGATAATTGACTAATATGGATGAATGCACTTTTAACAAACAAGAAATTGTTGTGTAAGCAGCATTTTTTTAAAGAGTGATAAAAAATGCTGGGCACACAAGCTGCATAAAGTAGACTGTCTTCATAGAGGATTTTGGACACTACTTGAATAATGCTGCAACTACCTTGCTCACCAAAATGACCCTGTGTGTAAATAAGACAGCTCTGGAAATTTGGATTTGTTTGGAGAAGATATTTTTTCATTTTTCTACTTACTTGGAAATAGCCTATTTCCCCCAGCTTCCCAGGTAGGGATATATTTGACACATTTTACTGAAATTGCCCTCATCTCCGAGTCTTTTAGAAATCAATTTTCAGACACTTGAATCTTCTTTATTAAAACTTCTTCCAACAGCACAGCACAGCAGACAGAGCTGTGTTGGTAGACAGAAATAATATAACTGGAGATCAATGATCCTTATTGATTATTACAGCTATTAATATCAAACACAAACTTCATTATAACTTAACCAAACAATAGTAACAGAGTAAATGGTAGTCATCTACTGTTTAATACAAATTTTAATACAGCTATCAAGGTAACTGCTGCCTGCCTTTTATTCCACCAAAATCCTTTTTTTTTGGTGTGTCTAGCAAAGTTTTGGCTGAAGTCCCAGATCTAATCCTCACTGTACGCCACTGATACAAGTTTTTATACTAAGAATTTTTCTGATCTCTCTTCTTCCTCCCTTCAACTTGTTATATGCTTTGTTGAGCTCAGTGCTTCCATCCACTTCTCAAGATTGTTTTGGCTATAATAGTTCATCTTTGCTCTGGACAGTTCTATAAGCACATACTCTATTAAAAAGCAATAGTTCAGCCAAAAATGAAAATTCACTCAATATCTACTCACCCCTGTGCTGATGTGAGGATGGGTGAGGATCTCCAGTTCGCAAAACACTCCCGGGTTTCAGCAGAAAACAGCCTTGCAGCCAAATCCAGTACAATTGAAGTGAACATTTTAAAATGTAAAAAAAAAGAACAAAAACCACAAGATGTCTCCATACTGCTTTGTGTGGTGTAATCCAAGTGTCCGTAAGATGCAACATTAAAATTTGACCCAAAAAGACACCCTTTACACAATGTTTCTAGCCTAAATCTCAGCTGTAACCTCTCACAACAGAGCTACATGCACACGCCTGAAGTGGGTACATAAGCTCTCGCCTAAGCTGCACGACACAAGATATATGAGATCTCGCAATACCTTCACATCTCTGTTTACATGCTACCTGGAAGTGACTCAGACAACAGAGAGAGATCTGCTCAGAAATAGTGACTTGTTACGCATACAGTTGACTTCACAAACTTTCAACAAAGAACAAAATGTACAAGGCCTTCGACATAGAGGAGGAACATCATTTTGTTGCTGCAGCCATGGACTACAGAGCGAGAGCAACAGAAACCTTGTAGTGTAGTGTACAAAATCCTTTCCAGATTGAGAAAGGCCCGACTTATGTTTCAGGTGTACATGTGGCTCTGGTCTGAGAGGCTACGGTTGACATTTAGGGTAAAAACATGGCGTAAATGGCATCTTTTTGGGTCAGATTTTAATGTTGCAGTTTATAGACACTTGGATTACACAACACAAGCAGTATGGAGACATTTTTTGTGTTTTGTTGTGTTTTATTTTATTTATTTATTTTTTTAATTTCAAAACTGGTCACCGGTCACTTCAATTGTACTGGATTTGGCTGTTTTCCACTGAAACCCCAGGAGTGGAGACCTTCACTCATCCTCACATCAGCAAAGGGGTCAATAGATATTGAATGAAATTTAATTTTTTTTGGGTGAACTATCACTTTAAAGAATGGTACAACTGATGGATTGATTATTTATTAGAAAATAACTATCTTACAGCAACCAACATTTTAGCAGCCATGGCTGCCAAAGATAACAACCGCTTCTGAGTTAAGGGTCAGATGAATGATCATTCCTTAATATTAGAGATGGCAAACAATAAAAATTTATTTGTGTCATATTGGACAATTTTTGAGACACCCTTTCCCAGAATGTTTTGACTTCAAGACACTCCCAGACCATACGCATAAATGTATCTACCAAATTAACATTACATGACGTGCAATTCATCATACACAGATACTTTCATCAAATGTCTTTTCTTTGGTGCCTCGATGAACAGGTGCTATGGAAAAAAATTACACACACACAAAAAAAGAAATGCTGGCTTTTTTGACTGGTTGACCTTTTTTTTTTTTTTTTTTTATCAATTCCATGAGTGGATGAATGGAACACTGTAATCCTGAATAAGTTAGCAGTACTCTAGTACTTGCCTAACTAATAAACTCAAATGCTTGGGCTTATCAGGGCTTAAAAAATTGGAGTTTGTGTTACATGTAGTCTTTGATTACAGTGAAATAAAATGATTGATTATGCAACTCTGAATTTTCGTTCACCTTACTCACTGCAAGAGCTGAATAATGTTCAGTATGAAAACTAGGCGTGTCACAGTAAAATGCAGAAAAAGCAACAACAACAACATGAAAAACCCCAAATCAATAAAGTTTAGTTTCTTTTCATTTACTTTGAGCAGAGAGTAGTGCAATTTACTGGGAGGTGCTCAGACCGAGGATACACTGGTGTATCCCTTAATTGGGCAGTTTTGGCAATTTCCATCCTGCGTCATCAAGACCCACAAAGGGAGATCAAAGTCCAGTGACTGACAGAAGTTTCTGCAGCACTTGCACCTGCATGTTGTGAATAATGACACAAGCAAGTGGAAAGTGTGATGTGTGTATTACTGTGCAGATGACCATAATGCAAGCCAATAAATAGCCTAAGTAAACAAATAACACTGATCAGTTGCCTATATTAATTAGAAGATGGAAAAAGGAATATTAAATGATGATTAAAATCAGCATCAGAAAGAATACTACCAATAATCAGCCATTTCAATTTACAGATCTAACTGAATGCTGTCAGGTATCGAAATCTTTCTTAGATTTGTTTCTGTGAACATTCGTACCAGTCAGTTTGACCGCTGATACAGCTGTTATCAGCTCGTCATCAGTAACTGACGCCGCTTCAGACTAATGCCAAAAAAGGAACCAAGGATTTTTCATCTCACAGCTCTGTCTCCTCCGTCCTCACATCTCTGTCATGACCTCGCTGGGTGGAGCAAAGATGTGAGGAGAGGGAGCAAGTGGAGGAGATGAATTTACAGAATAAAAAGCATCCAATGTCCTTGTTTTGCTGCGCCTCCTTCTTTGGCTGTTCTTTGTTTTAAATGGCAGTTGGCAAACAGCATTTTGGTGATTTAATGCCACCCGCTGGATTGGAGTGTTACTTCACTTGCCAGAATGACAATAGTGTGACTGAGTCGGTCAGAAAACAGATGTATTTGTTGTATTCATCATGCACATGCTGTGTACCGAACTGTGACGCCAGTACCACGATTTTGATGATGATCAGGAGTCAGACGAGTCCCAGTTTTCAAGGAGCAGTAAGTAATTCTGGAGGAAGACATTTGATTGTTAAGTCTCATTCCTTGGTCATCAAATACGGATACTTTGGGTTGATGGCTTGAGCTGAAACAAGAAGCCCAAGAAACCAAGACAACTCCACACCTTCACACTCCAGTGACTCCAACATGCAGAATCAACTTTCTGTGAAACAGCTCAGGGACCTCTGGCCCACTCTTCATATGCAGTCTGAGGTAATATGGTTAATCTCTCTCACCTGTTTTTCCTTTCTCAGTAATGTATGTCACATTATGCATAGTTTTATCTAATTTAATTAATCTTGAAATCATTGGTTTTACTGTGAATTTATTTATTTTGACTTTATAGATTTGTTTGCAATGAGATATTGAGTTTATGTAGTGACTTTTATGTTGCAATCATTACTAATACTGCTTTACAAACATTTAGCCATAATAAGAAAATGCTGTTCTAATCCTGTTCTGATTTTATTATTCTTTTTTAAATAAAACAATAATTTATCTTAGTGATTCACAAACCTAGAACTTAATGTACTTCTTCTTTTCTGAAATGTAGCTGTATGTATGCAGCGTTCTAATGGTCACAAGAACCTGCCCTTGAACACCGAGTTTGATTGCCACACCCCTCAACTGATGATCTTATTCAGACAAAGGGCTTCCAAAACTAGACAAAAACAAGATTTCAGGTGCTATGGGTGATATATTCAAGTGCACGACCAGCAGGTGATTATGCATTTCACAGGTTAAATTTTTGGAATGTTTAATTTGATGGTTCAAATGAACTTTAATTCCACAATTGCTCCACTGCATAGTCCCCGTTTTTGCATGTCCATGCTCTTTCTCTGATTGCACCAGATAAATCAGCACAAGACGTGTGGACTTATTTTCTGATGCTGTAGTGGCCAGTTGGTTGGAACGGTTTGGCATTGGGCTTGATGAATAAATTTGTCACAGAATTTACACTATTTTTATCCTCTTAGGAACTTCATGACATCAAACACAAGGTGTACTGCTGTTCTCCTTGGCCTTCCTGTGTATCATGCGGTAAGTTTCAGTTAAGAAAAACCAGGCCCATTTTTTAGTAATTCATTCATATTTTCATTTCTTTCTTTTTTTTTATAATTCAGGTTTTTATTTGAGTTTTTACTTGGTACATGACAATCGTACAGTGCTCTTTAACATTAAAGAACAGGGCTCTTATACATAAACATAAATGAAAGTATCAATGATATTACAAGGTGTGGAAGTTCCTAGAAAGAAAAACAAACAAAAAATAAATAAAATAAAATAAATATCAGAGGGAAGGAAATCAGCTGTCGTCCTACTGACTGACAGTAAAAGTAATGTAGGACCAAAATGGTTCCCATTCTGGCGCTGTGGTACCATCTCTATTATTCAACTTATAAAGCATACATTCATATGAAGCAGTCTTTATCATCATATTTACCCATTCTTTAAACGGTAAGGCTTTCTGAGTTTTCCAGTGTTTAAAGGGGACCTAATATACTCAATTTCGGGCCTTTGTATTTGATTTTGGACTCCTATAGAGCAGCTACACACGATCGCCCGCACAGAAACCTTTGTAGATCGTCAGGACGCTGTGCCTCTCGCTGCATCTCTTCCTTGTATTTTCTGCATCCCGCGAAAACGGTCTGTGTACTTTACTCCGCCCCCCGGCCCTCCTCCATTTACGCCTCCCGCCGAGCCCACTCCGCTGTGATTGGTCACACTCCCGAGGACTTCCGAAGGGCTGACAAGCGCTGCCGAGCTTGGCTACCGGCTAACCCAGCTTCGTATTGGCCCGTGTTGACAAAACAGTCCCCTGTGAAGTGCCATAGACAGACAAACACGGAGGTATTTTTCCATTGCTGGCCGGGAAAAAGCAACTCTATCCACTTCTGCCTGGTGCTCGCCTCTTTAGGAAAGCAGGGGGCTGTGCTACGAAGGAAGCTCAACACAGCCAGGCTTTCTCTGCATGACAAAGCCTAAAACTGCAATCAGAGATAACGGGTATCATGATGGTGGTTATCAACTCACTTTGTCAATCCAGGCTTTCGTCTTCAGACTCTGTGCGCATTCATATAAAAGGGGCGTTTGTTGCGTCATTTGACTCTTCTTCCACATGAAATGAAGCGATCGCGAGCCTTACTTAAGTCAAAATCATCAAGTTGTTATAATTATGAGCTGTGGAAAATATACAAAATACATTACGGCAAAAAGCAACATTGTTGCTGCAAATAAAGCAGGAGAAGAAGAATGATGTCAGAAAATGACTGATGGACTAAATGCGGTCTTAATGCTGCCGTTTATTCTAACATGAAAACCGCACATTTAACAATAAAACTCCATACAGCAGATTTAAACATGATTAAGTCTGTCTGACACTGTCCTATGATGACAGAGACATGGACATCACTGAAGTTTTTGACCAAACCAACGTAAAATGAGTGTAACTGATTTAAGATTGGCTGTGATAAATGATGATGAATTTTCTAATCAGTGATCTGAGCTGCAAAATCACAGAGACAAAACAGATAACAGTAAAAAGTATTCAAAGTGTCTGTAGTTGCTTCATCATTATTTTAGTGTGTGGATTATATACAATGTCAATTTAAAATGTTAATATGATCTGGAGCAAACGGGAAAAATGACTCTGCATCACCAAACGGAGGTTACCATCATGACAGCGCGATGCAGACAGTTTGTGCTGCTGTTACATTTTTACATTACATGGATTCGTTCGGTGATATTACGAGCATACAGCTCAGTAATTTTTCAATGTAACGTCCTCCCTCAGTTTAAAAGCTAAGGACAAAAATTTGTTAAAGAATAGCGCGTTTTACAGACAATTTAATTTGAAACTCTGAACATAACCTGCTTGTGACCACGTTATGAGTTTAGTAGTTACCATGGTTACCAGGTTAAAAGAGAGCCACATTCGTCACACTGAAAATCCTGTGTTTAGACACAACATAGCTCGCTAACACATTAATCTCACTTAATAGTTCACCACTCAGAGCAGCGATATAATTTACGAAGCAGAGCGGGGGAGCGGGCAGGCCTAGAGCACATGCCGGGCAATGACCATATAAGTAAGTCTGGCACGCATTGACGTCAATGTTACTACACCGTTAAAAAAAGACAGTAAAACACAGCGTGCAGAGCCATCCAAAACAGCTTGCGGGGCTTGCTTCCAAATGCATGAACCTCATTATTTGACGCTTTGGAATCGTTTAACACAAGTATCCAACATTGTGACAACATTTATAGGTCAGAAAAGAGGAAAAAGCATAATAGGTCCCCTTTAAGAATAATCCTAGCTGCCACTGAGACCCCAACCATGATAACAGAGAATTTTCCTTTTGATATATTATCTATCTGTCCTTTGTTACCCAGTAAACACAGTGTAGGACAAAGTGGCACAGGTCTTTCTAACCAATCACTTAGAATACGTACGACAACCATCCAGAAGTGCTTGATAATTGGACATTCCCACAAACAATGTATCAGAGTACCGTTATCATTTTGACACTTCCAGCACAATGAGTTGTTCATGAGGCCTAATCTATTCAGTCTCACAGGAGTCCAATAATATTTTTGTACAATCTTATATTGTGTACATTTGCCTTTACATTCCCTTAAAAATTTCCCACATTGTGAGATTATTTCCCTCCATTCCTCATTCCCAAGAACAACCCCAAAGTCATTTTCCCATAAAACCTTCAAAATGTTTAGATCAGTACTGAGTGTAGAGTTCATTCTTCTGTAAAATATCGAGGCTCTGTGATGGTGTGATGGCAAAACCAAATACTCTAAAATATGGTTGTCTTCAGTTTGCCAGTCTAGTGACATAACACAGTGCCTTGTCTGAACATATTTCCAAAAATGTTCCTTTCCATTTAGGTTATATTTACTCAATACATCAATATAAGACATAAACACTTTACCATCATACAAATTATCCAGCGTACATATTCCATGGTTGTGCCAACTCTTCCAGTAGACCGGTGTTTTACCAATACAGATTGCAGGATTTTGCCACAAAGACGAATATGGCTGTTTAGAATGAGATAATTTAATCATTTTGTGTATCTTCATCCAAACTTCCTTGGAATGCAACATAATAGGGTTAGAGATTCTCCCTGAATTTTGAGAGAGGAACTCTATGGGTGTAAAGGGAAAGGATAAAGATTTTTCTATAATGGGCCAGTCTAACTTGCATTGTCCAGTCCAATGTAGGGCAAGTTTCACCATCTCAAAAGAGATATAGTACAATCTTGGGTCAGAGCATACCCAGAGCTTTGAGCCGATCTTGTGACATAGTGTTTCTAAGGAAAGTTTTTATCCTCTTTAATGTAGAAAAGCACCACTCAGACTCTGATGTTGTCATTGGTGTTGTGATGATGATGTTGAGAAGACTTACAGTTTCAGTGAATGTTTCTCCAAGGTCGTTTTCCATCAAAACCTGATAGAGAGCCAGTGCACCTTTGCAACTCTGGAACTCCTCATTCTCGTAGATCAGGGACAGTTCTGTTTTAAGTCTGGCCTTGTCCAATGAGGGATAGGCTTCCACCGTGGTTTCCAGTGCTGAATCTGGGAACTTTCTGCTGTGTTGTTGGAACAAGTCTCCTTGCAAGACAGTGGCACTGATGAGGTGCTTGGTGAAAGAAAACCTCTCCTTGGCATGGCTCATGACGGTGTCACATACCTATGTGATAACATACAATTATAAAAAAGGTAAAGAATTAGGTCTTCACGTCTCACTACAATCAATGTTCTGAATAGCTAGCCTATATTGTGTAATAAACCAAAATGGTTAACTGTAATTATTCATAGATATCATATGACAATAAACATTTGAGTCTGGACTACTATATCAAGTGGTGAGCATCTTCATTAGATTTTTTTGATGATGTCTTTGTTTCTCTCTGTTCCTCTGTGTCTCTGTGTGTCTGTTCCTCTGTGTGTCTCGAGGAAGGAGGAAACAAAGAGAAAAGATTTTCAAAGCAAGGAGACAGATCTCCTGGTTCCAGAAGAGAATGCGCAAGAGCACGCAATATATGGAGACAGCAGGATGTCTCCAAAACAGCTTCACGCCGAAATAGTTTATATACAATAAATATGAACTGCAAATGTCATGCAGATATGTAACTGGTTATGTTTGAACCTGAAGCACCTTGAAACTGTGTTGTAATTTATAATTAATTATTAGCATCATCATCATTATTAATTTTACTGGCTGAGGAGCGGGGAGAGAGATGGTGTAGTAGAGAGGGGAGGCGAACAGATCCAGAGGCCGCGAAGCTTCCCGGCTCCACCTGGCACACCTGAGCCAGGTGGAGGAGCAGTTAAGCGGTGGTCTGTGCTCCTCCTTCTTCTCCTCTCCCACCTAATCCTCATCTCCTCCTCTCATCCTCCCTCCTCTGTCCCGCTGCGAAACAAGTTGTTCTGTTCTGAAGTTTGGAGTGTGCAAAATTACGCACGGATCTATCCAACCAGCTATGACAGAAGCACACATAACTTTTTTCTCTCAGGTTGGGCCGGACTCCTATGGTCAAATATAGTGTCTGTATATTTTGTATGTTATAGATCATAATTGTTCAATCATTGTTTTTCTGGATCATAACAAACAGGCAGACACACACTACAGCTGCTCCAGCTGTCATGCTGACTCATCCGATAAAGACAATCTTTAGGCTTTATAATTATAATTCTTTTCCTCATTAGTGAGTTCATCTTAAAAGAAGAAAAGTGTTCTGTGATTGTAGAGACGTGTACACTTCAGCCAAGCGTGAGACACACGTGAAAGCTTTTAACTTCAATATTTACTTTTTATTGCTGATAAGAAAATATGTTTGAATAACACTTAACTAATCGACACTCAAGTGGGAGGAAGAGAATGATCATAAATGAAGGTGTTTTGTGATTGTGAAGACGTGTGTGTGTTTCGGCCAAGCCTGCCAGGTGCTATCTTGTGCTGAAAAACCACAGACTTTGCGCTTCGACCAGGTTTTGGCTGGTCTAAAGCGCAAGCGCGTTTTACTCCAATGTGCTCAGCACAAGATAGCACACACGCCGGGCCACGCCTTCATGTTTAGACCTCACACCCACAGCGGCACAGACCCAGCGCAAGCGCGTTTGCTATCTTACCCACATGGCAAAAATGGCACTTGCGCTGGCGTAAGATAGCAAAATCATTTGCGCTGGCGGCGCAATTGCTCCACAATCACCAAACACCTTAATTTACATTAGTCTTTATTCTCCACAGGAGTGTCGATTAGTGAAGTGTCCTTTGAACATATCCACCAGCAATAAAGTGTGAATATTGAAGTTAATAGTGCAGGTATGTGTGTGTCTTGCCCTTGGCTGAGGTGCGCACCCTCATCTCCACAATCACCAAACACCTTTCATTTATGTTTAAAAGTCGTGCATTCGCGTGTGTGTCTTTGAAGTTAATCACACTAATAAGTACAACAGTACTATTATTATAATTATAAAGCCCAATAAATCTCAGCAGACCTGCAAACAGGATCACAGCTGTCTGATAGTCTTTATCAGATGAGTCAGCATGACAGGTGGAGCAGCTGTAGTGTTTATGTCTGCGTGTTTGTTATGATCCAGAAAAACAATGTTTAAACAATTATGATCTATAACATAGAAAATATACAAGACACTATATTTGACCGCACAAGGTGGCCCAACCTGAGAGAAAATGTTATGTGTGCTTCTATCATAGCTAGTTGGATATATCTGCGTAATTTTGTGCACTTCAAACTTAGGAAACTCTCTCTGATTATTTCACAGCGGGTCAGAGGAGCGAGGATGGGAGGAGGAGATGATGATTAGGTGGGAGAGGAGAAGAAGAAGGAGCACAGACAGCCGCGTATCTGTGCCTTCACCTGGCTCAGGTGGGCCAGTGGAACCAGGAAGCTTTGCAGCTAGACTGGATCGGTTCGCCTCCCCTCTCTACTGCACCATCTCTCTCCCCCGATCCTCAGCCAGCAAAGTTAATAATGATGATGATTATAACAATTAATTATGAAATATAACATACTTTCAACGTGCTTCAGGTTAAAATATAACCAGTTACATATCTGCATGACATTTGCGGTTCATTTGTTGTAAAGTTTCTTGCAGGCGTTACTGTAAACTATTTCGGCGTGAAGCTGTTTTGGAGACGTCCTGCTATCTCCATATATCGCGTTTTCACTTCTCTTACCAGGAGATCCGTCTCCTCACTTTAAAAATCTTTTCTCTTTGTTTCTTCCTGGTAAATCCGCCGTCATGCTGCCTCCACTTGCGCTGCTGGCGCACCTGCCTCTCAAAGGTGATGAGAGCTGACTTTCTGATTGGTTTATTGCATGTTCGGCCTAAACTCGCCTGTGAATTAATGAGGGCACTTGGGCACGTCTGATAGGTCTATCCCGCTTTGCGCTGGTGGCGCAAAGGGCGGGGCAGGGCAAAATATCACTCCCGCCCCTGGCACAAGACAACAAGGTTGGATTTGGACACACCTTGAATAAATTAAATCCATTGCACCTCCCACCTTCCACTTACGCTTTCGATCAGCACAAGACACGACCCTAAGGCACGAGCTCAAGATAGGGCCCTGTGTTTCTCTGTGTCTCTGTGTGTGTAAGCAAGTGCTGACCTCCAGTGCCAAATGGTGCTGCGTGTCTTCTCCCAATGTTCTCCGTTTCTTTGTGGGTGGCTCCTGAACAGGTCCCCTGTACTCCTCATCCTCAGCCAGATTAGGAACAGCTTCCCTGATCCAATACATAAGTTTTATGAATCAGTTGTGAAAACCGAATAGGGATATATTAACCAAACCCAAGGTTGTTATATTACTAGCAATTATATTTCATCTAAATTTCACATTAATTAATTATTTGAATAAGATGACATATAAGCATTTAAGGCTACACATAATTTATGCAGAGAATTAACAATTAGGCTAGGCTACATAATAATGCATTTAACATACCTGATAGCCTGCATGCGATTCATGAATGTCTGGGTGATTCCTGCGATGTAGACAGCATCGATGTTCCTCTTCTGGAGTTGATTATACAGCATGTCCACATGTGGCATGATCTTATGGAACAAGGCTAGGAAAAAACACAAAGCTTCATCTTCCAGCATTCTCACATAGCCTCCAGCCTCTCTCTTCGTAGGGCTATCAAACGCTTCACTGTTCCAGATGGTCTGAAAACACTTCACCAGATCATTCTTGTGCTCATAGACTGTGTTGACTGCACCACTGTTGAAGTTCCAACGTGTTGACGATGCACTTGGAAGTCGGTGCACCACCATCTCATCTAGCACTGCAGTTCTCTTGCTCGCTTTTGAGAAAAAAGAAGCAAATCCCCCCATGTCAGTAAAAAAGTGAATGATCTGAGGGATGTGGGAAGTTGCCTGCTGCATTACCAGCTTTAACTGATGGGCATGACAGTGAATGTAGTGAGCGTTTGCATAGATGTCCTGCACCTTTCGCTGCACTCCTCCAGTGGCACCCCTCATTACCGCAGCCCCATCATATGCCTGGGCCATCAACTTTTTTTCTTGTCCCTCGGGAAGGATGCTGTGCAGCCTCTCCAATAAGGCACTGGCTACTGAATCCGCATAGCTGTTGGGTAGCTTGATGATTTCATAGAACCGCTCCTGTATATTGTTGCGTCCATCAATGTACCTTAGTACCAGGACTAGCTGACAGTGTGTGGAAATGTCGGTAGTTTCATCTGCCTGGATTGCTAAAAACTCAGCTGTCTTTACTTCATCTATGATCTGTTCTCTCAGAACTGCCAGCATACAGTCCAGGAGCTTGTTCTGAACTGTCTTCGAGGTGCCTTTAAATACGGTCGCATTTTCAAGGTGCTCCCTCAAGTCCCAATCAATGGATGCCATTAAGTTGACTAAACCTCTGAATATCCCGGTGTTGTCTTAGGAATCCCTTTCATCATGTCCCTGCATTGCTAATTCAAAAGCACCACAAAATTTTACATTTATTTTGGATAAAATATTACGGTTTTTATCAACCTCTTCATTGTGCCTTCTTACAGCAATGCGGTGCCCATCATCTAGCTGCATTGCGATGCTAATCTTTCCGAGCACAGCTAGCTTTATGCAGTTTTCCATGTGAATTTTGGACCTCTCATGCTTCTTGATCCGTTCAGAGAGGTGCTTTAAGTCAGTTAGTCCAGTCTTTGTCCAAGTTGAATCACATTTGTCACTTCTGAAGAGGATACAGGGGAAACAGAAAAGTGCATTGGCTGCTCCACAACCTGCCAGCCACGTCTTACGGTTCAACCAGCTCAGACAAAAACTCTGTACAATTTATCTTTCTCCTTGGTTTGCTGGGAAATGTTCATTTCAGGTTTGTCGGGTCCCAGCTCCTTAACGAGAAGTTTTTCCTCCGTCGTTCGTCTCGCAAAAGGGTACATTAATAATTTCACCGAATTTGGTGGAAGCTGTGCTTGAACTCCAGTTGTCACTGCCATCGCCATCGCCATCATCTCTCTTCCTCGTCACCATAGTTTTTTTTCTCCCGCTGTAGGACAGAGTCTGGGAGTCGCACTACAAAAAAAATCACTGGCTCCTCACGTAGCTCTAGCAATCATAAACCTTCACACATTTTACGTAGCAGTTGGGGCTACATTTCCAGCGCCCCACCGGCATTAAATTTGGTGACATTGATAGGCCAATTCTTAATAATTTTTCCCTAGCAACCATAACCGGATTGGCTACTTAGCTGCAGGTCAGGGGCACTTTGCCGAGCGCCCCGTGAAAGAATGATACACTGCAGGTCAGTCTTATCAGAGGCATGCAACTAATTGTGATCACACCAAAATCTAATTAAAGACCCTGTCAACCATAATATCCACTCAAAAAAAAAAAAAAAAAAGTGGCTGTTGATGGTATTACACTAGGCTTTATCACTTGATTAAAGGCAGGTGTAATCATTCCCACAAAACAAAACAAAAAATCAGGTATGAAATTCAAAACAAAGTTTGAGCTCATTAAATCTGTCACCAGGAAGTGCATGATTACTCAAGCTCAGTGTGAAAAAGACACATTTGAAACATTTGGATGAAGAAGGTCACAAAGCTAGCTCGTCAAAACTGCAGTTTGTCCAACAACAAGTGACATTTTTGGGTCATGTGATGACATGTGAGGGCAAATCCCTCTCCCAAAAAAGAGTAAAAGCATTTTAAAACATTTTCAAACTCAATCATAAAGAAACACGTTATGCCTTTTGTGTTCCTGTTGCAGGCCCTTCATTCCCACTGGTGTTTTCACTGGTGTCCTCAAGGGCCCCCTGAGTGCAATCGCACCTGGGTGAGGCCTAGAAGCACATAGTAAAGTGACATGGACTGCTGATGCAGGGTAAACATTTGTTGACTTAAAACCTGTCCTTCGGAAGACTCTGACGACTCCAACTCTTGGGTTACCAGATCCAAACCGACCTTTCGCTCAGACTGTAGACAAAGAGTGTTGAGTGTTACTCCAGGACCACGGAGACAGACAGAGACCTGTAGCCTACTTTTCAGCTAAACTACAGGAATTCCTACTTTTAAAGGTGACTGTAAACTAATTCTGCTCTCGTATGTCTCCGCCAGTCCCACCAATCTTACGTTGTTTCTTTTGCAGTGATTCTCCAGGATTTGCACACGGTCCCATAGCATATCCACCTTTTTCCCCATGGTACCGGTGTTTGTCACAAGGCCCTCAGTCGTGTCCTCCAGCTGGGAGATTCGCTCCTCCGCCTCCTCCACTCGTACCTGTAGCCCGCTGACAGAGTTTTTCAGCTCGGTGGTGGTTTCTTTGATGGTCACTACATCAGCAGCTACTTCCGTCAGTTTAGTACTCAGTTTGGTTATTTCAGCAAAGATTTTTTCCATACTTATTTTCTGTTCTGCAGCTTCGTCGGGAGACTTGTCCTCATTAGCAGCTAGCTTGTTCGGAGTAGCTATGTGGCCCATATTCTTAAAATATTTCGACGTTGTCACCATTTTTCACCGCCAATAATGTAGTCAAAGTACTAAGAACTTTTCTGGGATAAAGTCTATCAATATTTAGCTCAAGGTAGGCAGATAAATATGGATTAAACAATTAAATTAGTTGCGAGTGGTCTGAGCCCTCCTACAGTGCTGCCATCCTGCTCAGCGTACCCACGTGACTCCTCATTTTCATTTAGTTCTAGGGATAACCTAATCAGCATTTCTGTAAATGTGCCAGTGTTAGACAGACAGTTAGCTGGCTAAATTTCAACTGCAGGTGAGAAGTTTTGAAACCTATGAAGTGTATTTTTTGGCCACTTGGGCTGTGTTGATTATATATATGACAGCCACCCCAAACTAGAGCTGTAACATGCAATTGGTTAATAGATAATTAATCAACTATCAAATTAATCACCAATAATTCTGATAATTGATTAATCACTTTGAGTAATTTTTTAAAGAAAAAAAGTCTCAATAGTCTGTTTTTAGTGTGAATATATTCAAATGTGAATATTTTCTGTTTTTTTTAGTCCTCTGTGACAGTAAACTGAATCTATCTAGTTTGTGGACAAAAGAAGACATTTGAGGACGTCATCTTGGGCTTCAAGAAACGCTGATCAAGTGATTTTCACACTTTTTTTTGACATTTTATAGTCCAACCAACTGATTGATTAATCAATACATTAATTCTGAAATAATAAATTCTGAAATATTAAAAATAATTGTTAGTAGCAGCACCACCCCAAACAAATCAAATAAATGTCATTAGTCCAGTAGTGGCACACTTAAAAGTTATCTTACCTTCTCTGCAATCAAGAGCACTAAACAGTAGAATGAAAACAGATGTATCGGACTTGTGTATACAGCATTTTTATGACAATCAACCATAATCAAAATTCTTTGCTCACCTTAGTTTCCATTGTTTTCACTGGATGCGATTAGTGCATTGTCTTTCTGAGCCACAGCCAGATCTTGGGGTGAATCACTGGGACTCTGGTTCACTACCAGCCTATAAGGATCTGTCACTGCAGAAGGTGATGTGGTGATCAACCTCACCAGATTGTTGATGCATCCCAAAAAGACTGACCAACACTTTTAAATTCACTTAGAGCTGCAAATTAGAGCTGCAAACCACGGCTGCAGAGTCAAGAATGACTCGACGACACAATTTTAGAATTCAAGATCTAAACAAGATTAGTGGATTCTGAAAAGGAATAGTGAACTTTAGTGGCTCACTCAGTTACAGCATGGTCTGCGACATGAATATGTTGTTGTCCATGTTGACAACTGTTTAGCTCATCTTGTTCAGATTGCTAATGTAGTCTACAGGCTTTCAGTACACATTGTATTTGAACTTGTTTATGTAATAAATTTGCATTGAACCATTGTAAAAAAGATATGTAGTGTTCATAACCTGTTATGTGACAATTTTAAAGATCTTGTTTTTAAAGGTACACTTGTAGTTTTGGGAAAGAATTTTGAATCAAAAAAGAATATTCACGGATACATACATGACTGACTGAATTAATAAATAATTACAGAATAAACAAATTGTCCTCAAAGAGCATAATTTTCATATTGTTTCTTTTTTTTGCAGGGACCCAACTTTCTGGCTTCAGACAGTGTTTTAGGGACCTCATTTCCCTCTTAGGATCCCTTATTTATTCAGTTATGAAAATATATCAATATTTGCGTTTGTATTATTACTTTTCTGAGTTTGAATTTCTTTTCCAAAACTGCATAATGCGCCTTTATAGTTGCTAGGTTTACACTAAATGGTCAGAAGTATGCCACACAGTACCTTCATAACTGTTAAAAGGATGGTTCCTGTTATTCGAAGTGTGTTTGTATAGGGTACTTATCCATAGTCAGTGTATTGCCCACAGTAGATGTTAGTTGCCTGCTTCTGGTTTGGAGAAGCAGCAGGAGTACCGATGTAGATGAGCAAAACAGTGTACTGCTTTAGACAGGGTTAGCAGCAAAATATTTTAACCACTTGAAAGTGTTCTTCCCAACAAAAAAGTATTTAACTTTATGCAATATTTCAAATATTTTCACAGCTTTACCTTCCTGTCAGCCAGCCTTTCCAACAGGATCTCACCTTTATACAAGCCAAATATCATATCTCCAAAGCCGCCCGAGCCTTAGCAGAAGCACTACTTACTTAATACATGGTTGGTTTGGAGAGCGCGATATTTGTCTTATATAACAGCAGTATACCATGAGAAAAGGCTGCCTGGTAGAAAGGTGAAGCTGAGAAAATATTCAAAATATAATGTACATTTAAACTGATACAAATTTTTGTAAGTGGTTAAAATATGTTATATGTTGTTGCTGACCCTTTCCTCAACAGTGCATTGCTACGCTTCTGTGCTGGTACGCGTCTTTGCTTCTACAAAATTGGAGGTGTGTCAACATCCATCGACTGCAGGTAAGTCAGTGTCTCATACAACCTAGGTTCTGTATAAACACCTGAAAAATGTTAGAAATTAGTTTTAATACAAATATGAAATATTGTAGTTAAAGATATAGTTTTTGCACACTTTCCTGATATTGTTAGTTACATGACGTTGATAGATACTTTATTTTAAACCAGATTTCCAGAGGCTTTGAGTTGCTACACGGTTTACAGATGGCCAAAAGAAATAAAAAATTACTGAAACTGACTGCCTCACTTTTTTGAGTACATTTCTCAGCACTCTTCCTTTATACATAAATAATATTGTATGACACAGAAAAACATCTTTTTTAAGTTTTAAGTTAGTGTTTTTGAGTTACGGATAGTTAAGAGGGCTTACTGAACATGAAATGATGGGGTTTCATTAGGCCTGTCACAGTACGTAACAGCCAATGAAATACAAGTAATTTTTCCAACAACCAATCAAAGCACAGATGTGTTTTCTTGACAGCCAATCAGAATATAGGGAGATTTTACAACAGCCAATCACAATACAGGGGGATTTTCCAGCAACCAATCAGAATAAAGAGGTATTTCTCAACAGCCAATCACATTACAGTGGGATTTTCCAACAGCCAATCAGAATACAGGGGGATTTTCCAATAGCCAATCAGAATACAGGGGGATTTTAAAACAGCCAATCAGAATAAAGGGGGGTTTTACAACAGCCAATCACAATGCAGGGGGGTTTTACAATAGCCAATCACAGCACAGATGTTTTTCATGACAGCCAGTCACAATACGGAGTCATTTTCAAACAACCAATCAGAATGCAGGGTTGTTTTGCAACGGCCAATCAGAATATAGGGAGATTTTACAACAGCCAGTCACAATACAGGGGGATTTTCCAACAGCCAATTAGAATACAGGGGGATTTTCCAGCAACCAATCAGAATAAAGAGGTACTTCTCAACAGCTAATCACATTAAAGTGGGATTTTCCAACAGCCAATTACAATACAGGGGGATTTTACAACAGCCAATCAGAATACAGGGGGATTTTCCAACAGCCAATCACAGTGCAGTGGGATTTTCCAACAGCCAATCACAATGAAGGGGGATTTTACAACAACCAATCACATTACAGTGGGATTTTCAAACAGACAATCAGAATACAGGGGGATTTTGCAACAGCCAATCAGAATACAGAGGGATTTTCAAACAGCCAATCAGAATACAGGGGGATTTTCCAGTAACCAATCAGAATAAAGAGGTATTTCTCAACAGCCAATCACAAAACAGGGTGATTTTCAAACAGCCAATCAGAATACAGGGGAATTTTACAACAGCCAATCACAATGCAGTGGGATTTTACAACAGCCAATCACAGCACAGGAGGATTTTCCAACAGCCAATCAGAATGCAGGGGGATTTTACAACAGCCAATCACAATGCAGTGGGATTTTACAACAGCCAATCACAGCACAGGAGGATTTTCCAACAGCCAATCAGAATGCAGGGGGATTTTACAACAGCCAATCAGAATAAAGGGGAATTTTACAACAGCCAATCAGAATAAAGGGGAATTTTACAACAGCCAATCAGAATAAAGGGGAATTTTACAACAGCCAATCACAATGCAGTGGGATTTTACAACAGCCAATCACAGCACAGGAGGATTTTCCAACAGCCAATCAGAATGCAGGGGGATTTTACAACAGCCAGTCACAATACAGGGGGATTTTCCAGCAACCAATCAGAATAAAGAGGTAATTCTCAACAGCCAATCACATTACAGTGGGATTTTCCAACAGCCAATCAGAATACAGGGGGATTTTCCAATAGCCAATCAGAATACAGGGGGATTTTAAAACAGCCAATCAGAATAAAGGGGGGTTTTACAACAGCCAATCACAATGCAGGGGGATTTTACAACAGCCAATCACAGCACAGATGTTTTTCATGACAGTCAGTCACAATACGGAGTCATTTTCAAACAACCAATCAGAATGCAGGGTTGTTTTGCAACGGTCAATCAGAATATAGGGGGATTTTACAACAGCCAGTCACAATACAGGGGGATTTTCCAGCAATCAATCAGAATAAAGAGGTATTTCTCAACAGCCAATCAGAATACAGGGGAATTTTCCAATAGCCAATCAGAATACAGGGGGATTTTACAACAGCCAATCACAAAACAGGGTGACTTTCAAACAACCAATCACAATGCAGGGTTGTTTTGCAACGGCCAATCAGAATATAGGGATACTTTACAACAGCCAGTCACAATACAGGGGGATTTTCCAACAGCCAATTAGAATACAGGGGGATTTTCCAGCAACCAATCAGAATAAAGAGGTACTTCTCAACAGCTAATCACATTAAAGTGGGATTTTCCAACAGCCAATTACAATACAGGGGGATTTTACAACAGCCAATCAGAATACAGGGGGATTTTCCAACAGCCAATCACAGTGCAGTGGGATTTTCCAACAGCCAATCACAATGCAGGGGGATTTTACAACAACCAATCACATTACAGTGGGATTTTCAAACAGACAATCAGAATACAGGGGGATTTTGCAACAGCCAATCAGAATACAGAGGGATTTTCAAACAGCCAATCAGAATACAGGGGGATTTTCCAGTAACCAATCAGAATAAAGAGGTATTTCTCAACAGCCAATCACAAAACAGGGTGATTTTCAAACAGCCAATCAGAATACAGGGGAATTTTACAACAGCCAATCACAATGCAGTGGGATTTTACAACAGCCAATCACAGCACAGGAGGATTTTGCAACAGCCAATCAGAATGCAGGGGGATTTTACAACAGCCAATCACAATGCAGTGGGATTTTACAACAGCCAATCACAGCACAGGAGGATTTTCCAACAGCCAATCAGAATGCAGGGGGATTTTACAACAGCCAATCAGAATACAGGGGAATTTTACAACAGCCAATCACAGTGCAGTGGGATTTTCCAACAGCCAATCACCATGCAGGGGGATTTTACAACAACCAATCACATTACAGTGGGATTTTCAAACAGACAATCAGAATACAGGGGGATTTTGCAACAGCCAATCAGAATACAGAGGGATTTTCAAACAGCCAATCAGAATACAGGGGGATTTTCCAGTAACCAATCAGAATAAAGAGGTATTTCTCAACAGCCAATCACAAAACAGGGTGATTTTCAAACAGCCAATCAGAATACAGGGGAATTTTACAACAGCCAATCACAATGCAGTGGGATTTTACAACAGCCAATCACAGCACAGGAGGATTTTCCAACAGCCAATCAGAATAAAGAGGTATTTCTCAATAGCCAATCACATTACAGTGGGATTTTACAACAGCCAATCACAATACAGGGGGAATTTCCAGTAACTAATCAGAATAAAGAGGTACTTCTCAACAGCCAATCACATTACAGTGGGATTTTACAACAGCCAATCACAATACAGGGGGAATTTCCAGTAACCAATCAGAATAAAGAGGTACTTCTCAACAGCCAATCACATTACAGTGGGATTTTACAACAGCCAATCACAATACAGGGGGATTTTCCAGCAACCAATCAGAATAAAGAGGTATTTCTCAACAGCCAATCACATTACAGTGGGATTTTACAACACCCAATCACAATACAGGGTGATTTTACAATAGCCAATCACAGCACAGATGTTTTTCACGACAGCCAATCACAATACGGGGTCATTTTCAAACAACCAATCAGAATGCAGGGGTTTTTGCAACGGCCAATCAGAATACAGGGGATTTTCCAGCAACCAATCAGAATGAAGAGGTACTTCTCAACAGCCAAAAACATTACAGGCTGATTTTACAATAGCCAATCACAGCACAGATGTTTTTCATGACATCCAATCACAATACAAGGTCATTTTCAAACAGCCAATCTGAATAAAGGGGGATTTTGCAACAGCTAATCACAGCACAGATGTTCTTCATGACAGCCAATCACAACAGAGGGGTATTTTCAAACAAACACTCACAACACAGGGAGATTTTACAATATATACAATTTTACAATATATGATTATCAAAGTTCATAGATTGTTTAATGTGTATGTTATTTAGGAGGTGTGTCAAAAAGTAACAGGACTTAGTGTGCTGTGCGAGCTATGAGTCGGGTAGGGATTAGCGGGTTGTGTCAGTTTGTGACAGATTTTTCCTCAGCCGGACCAGAAACTTCAGGTTGGTTCATTGCTCGGTGCCCATCACTTGACGGCCTGAAATTAAAGAAAAAAGGTCATATATTTGTATACAATATAATTGATATGAGTATGCAGTTATCAGTATGACTATTTCTATTATTGTATATGATGGAATATTAGAATGTCAGTATCAATATATAAAAATGCACAGTAACAAAAATCAAGTAGGGCAAGAACATCCTCTGAATTAAAATTGAATTCAAATATAAAAAATAATTCAGAGGATTATCTTCTGCCTCCTCAAACCTAATGTACCCCAGTGTGGGGGCTGGATTTGTTTTTAGAGTGGCAGTGTGAAAATATTTTAAATGTATGGCAAACAGGTTCTGGTAAGGATGGAATGTAAGGTTTATGCCACAGGTATCCTAAATTAACAGCATTGGGAAATACCCAAATCATTTTTTTATGTTTCTGTAATGGTTAATACACCAGTATGTAGAGGGAATTTAACCAAAATATTTCTAATGCTAAAATGTAATTATTATTGTTATCCATGAATTTTCAAATTTACTGTTTACAAAAAAACCCAGAAAACATAGTAAAGCACATTATTATTTCTTGATTAAGATGTCAAATTATAGTTATTTACTTGCATTCCTGAACAGAAAACAATGTTTTAGTGGTTGAATGCTATGCTTGATTAATTTCTGACTTCTCAGAGAAGCCCAGTGAGCCAGCTCAAATTTGGGTACAAAAAGGTGAATTCAGTTTGAAATTCCTCATTCCTGTTCACAATGGTAAAACGTCGAGAGTGCAGTGAAAATCAAAGAGTACACATTAAAACACTTCATGATGCTGGATGATCTCTGAGACAAATAGGGAAAGACATGGAGTCAATTGCTTCTGTGCTCAAAAAGTTACATTCAGTCACCCAAAAATTTATCTGTTTCACAAATGAATCACCATAGTTCACGTTCATGTAATTTATGTTTGGAGCAGACAAATCCACATTATCCTGTTTATTTATTTATTTATTTTTTGGTTTGATTTTTGCTGTTACAAATACCCATTTTTGGTAAACTGAAGAATAACGACAAAAAATTAGAAGATAGTTGTGTCCTCAACTTATTTCCACGATCCAATACAAAAGTATCAGAACTGATCAATATTAGTATGCTCAAAATAATATAATTGATTTCAATGCATTGCTGTTTCTTATTAAATTCTCTCACCCCTTTTTTTTCTTTTTCTCACAAGATAATCAAAATTAATTAGTACAGAGGAATTCTCTACTCTTCTACGCATGCTTTTTGGAGTCTTACTTCACACAATATAATTATTACCCAGTAATGATTTTTCCATACACTATTGTGGTTTTAGTAAACACTGAGTCTTACTTTGCACAATACGACAATTAACCAGTGATAATTTTTCCCATACAGTATTGTGGTCTTAGTAAACTCTTTTAAGTTGGACTCGTCAGTGCACCTCCAGGTTTCTACTAAACCTTGGTTAAAAACTGTCGGGACTCTTTCCCATCTCAACTCTTATATCTTGACATCTTTAGTAACCTGATTTTTCCCCCTTTTTTATTTTTCTAAAAATCAATTAAATAAATTTTCAGATTCTCACCAATCAGAATTGTTGAATCGCAGCGCTGAGTGAGTCTGGTCTCGGGTCTAAGGCCCTCCTTCTCACCAGTCTTTGTGGGGAGGTTGAGGTTGAAGGGAATATCTCCTCAGGGTGTGCACTACCACCGTCGACCCTGAGTCCAGAAACCCTCACACAAGCGATCCCACTTCTGACACCAAATTGTAAATTGAAAATCTGAAAATTAAGACCATGACCCCATGACCAAGATTGTCTTTCTGGTGTTTTAATCGAGCTTTGCAAAGGATCAGTACACAGTCACACTCAAAGTGTAAAAGGAACTGATAATCAAGTCAAGAATGTAAATCTGTCTTACAGGGTTAGGAGATGAAGGAGGTTGGGTCAGGATGGACCTGAACTGCTTATCGGGAGAGTCAGGATGTGATTGTGTTATCAGAAGTTGTTCTTCCAAAGGGAAAACAGCTGTGTGTACAAGGACGAGTAACCAGTTAGTGCCTGACAGAACATGCGAAATAACTAAGAGGAACAACAGTGACCAGTTTGGTGAATAATTTTCCCACCACAGTGGTTACACAGCGTTGGGTAATTTCTCTATCATCCCTGGACACATCAAGTCCATAAATACTGGGCAACAGGTCCCACTCGTTACAACGCAGACATTCTTCCTCTGTGGGCATAGAGTCACAGCATTCACAGGAGCACAACCAATCTTCACAGATTCACAGACATGCAGCAGCTGCTTCACCCTCATCTGCCCGTTGCCTCTCTCTATCCTCATCCGCTCTTTGTTTGTAGGAACTCAAACTCCTCATCCGTATACTCGGGCTTAAATAAGTACTGGCAGCCACTGAAATCAAAGGTCTCATCTACATTCTCCAAATCAGGTAAATATTTAGCCATGACATTTCAATCGGCCTAGTAAACTCTCACCTGTACTATGGGACAACCAACTGACTTTTACAAGTCATGGCTCCTCAGTTTTCTTCCAGTAACAAGCAAAGATCCCGTGAGATTTTGTCACACACAGTCCGGAGCAAGTGAAGGGTAAGACAGACGCTTCGCATGCTGTTGACAGAGATAAAACTGGCAATCTGAGCGGGTCTGTGGTGAAAAAAAACACTTTCAATGCAAGAACTTGTACGGGACACATTTGTCCAATGTATACTGTTGTACTTATTTCGCAGCTGCCAGCTGCATCTGCTTTCCTCAATACTGGACCAATTTCAAAACGAGCTGTCTCAATCAAGGCCAAGGTTGAAAATTTCCAAAGTTGTCCTTTAATACTCACTCATAATTACACCATGTCTTGATGGAGACTACATTCTATGAAATTTTCTGACCATTCTATGGCCATTATCACTAAAGGCTAAAACACACCGGGCCATGCTGCATCACTCTCGTCCAAGACAGTGTGCTTGGAATATATCTCGACCTCAGCATCTCTGACCCTCCATCTTTGCCATCAAGCTAGCGTGTGTTGTGAGACTGAGCTCCTGTCTGTGCAGGAGAGCAGAGGCAGTGGTCTGAAGAAGTGTCTGTGTGTTAAAGTGATACTTCACCCAAAAATGAAATTCCACTCATGCCATTTACACCATGTTTTTAGCCTAAACAGGGCTGTACAGTGCGACAATTTTCGACGTAATTTGGTAATAAAAATCATTCTGTGCGAAGAGAAATACGTGTCCACTCGCACAAGTGTGAAGGAGTTGCGCTGGTATCATGTCTAAAAAAAAATAGTAGGGAAAACAAGGCTATAGGCCACATACGGCCTGCGAGATAATTTCACGTGTCTGTTATGAATGGCCCATCGGTAAATAGCACTCCCACCACTCATACTACAAATCCCACAACGCACTGCGTCAGCTGCCGCGCAACTCGAGAAATAAATCAGCTCGCAGTCGCGAAGACGCAGGTCAATATGTTCATCTGTACCTGATGGGCTGATGGGTTTGTAATATTATTATATGAGCATATTTTTATGCCAAATGCAGTGCCATTGAGGGTTTGCATGATTAAAGTGTGCGATATCTTGTGTGCAGACAAAAAGCAAGCATTTTCAAATGTAACCCCCACCTGGATATGTGAGCTGAAATATTCTGAGCTGAAATATTCTCGTTTTCTTTTGTTATTGTTGAAGAAAAAAAATATTTTAAATCCTATTTATTTTATTGAGGAAAAAGTTGTTGCAGTCTGGCTGTTCAAATTCATATTTCTGAATAAAACATAGTCAGTTTTAGACAGTTTAATAAATGTTAATCCTGTTTGGCCCGCGACTTAGACTGTGTTTTAAATTTTGGCCTTTTCTGTGTTTGAGTTTGACACCCCTGCTATAGGCCGTCTCTTGTCCTATACGTCAGTTGTTGTAGCAATGCTTCACGGGAGTTGTAGTTCTAAGTGTGTACGGTCCTTCTCAATCCGAATACAAAAGAACTACATTTCCGGGTAAACAAACCAAAAAAGCACTGTTTTGTAAATATTGTGTGGCGGCAGGTGAACTGATGGCAGGGAATACGCCATACATCACAGGGAGTACAATCTTGAAACGTGACAACGTTTATAAACACAGTATTACAAAGCGACACATCACCTGTAGAGATGCTCACCTCGCCTCAAGTCAAGTTGTTTTGTAACATATTGTTCTGTTTTGAGTGTTCAATTTGAATGTTCAAGTACGTAAAATAAATGAGAATTGAAAGATCTGCTGCTGATTTAAAAATAATTTCAGTGGAAACGTGGAAAAAAAGTGGAAATAGTGTTACTGCAGTATTTTATCACTAAGAAATAACAAGATTTGTATGCATAGGCCTATGATGAGTAAATGGCAGATTTTAGTGTTGAACAGTAAAAATGACTAATTTTACTATTTTTCTCAAAGATGAAACCCTAACATTACAGAATGCATGATTATAATCAGCAACTTTGAGATAAAAAAAAAATGTGGTTTGAATGGGAGTTAATTGTCCTTAACGTCTAAATCTGATGCTACACAAAAAGTAATAATGCATCAAAGTCAATATTTTGGTTAATCCTTGACATATCCAAGACTGATAAAAAAAAATGCCCCAGCCACCCAACATTTGTTGTATGGAAAATATCTAAATTTCTTTGCTTTTTTTCATAAATAATAACAGTGATATCGAGTAATCAAACAGGCATTTAAAGGGTTAAACTTCTCAAAATGATTGAATGTTTAGTTTTGGGGGCAGGACTGAAGTTGTTTGAGAGATTTATGCAGAAAAAAGTAGAAAAATATGAATCTGTACTTTTTTTAATGTAGTTTTTATGGAGGTGGACATTTTTGTCCTTAACAACCAATTAGGATGGAAATTAAGACGAAGCCAGGGGGTTAACATTTGATCAGTATCGAATTTAGCCAATAAACACGTTAACTAACTGTCCAACTGTGTGTGCTACTAAATTTTTCTTTGTGCTATTAAAATTTTTAACTTGCTAGCACCAGTGCTACCACCTAAAAAAGTAAGTGTACAGCCCTGCTAAATGTCATCTGTAGCCTTTCAGGTCCAAATGCTCTGTAGTCATGGTAATGGGGTCCTTTGATGAGAGGGTCCTGCAAGGACAAATGGACCACGCTCATTCCAGCCCAGGTGCCCCACTCCCAAAGCAAAACAGCTACGAAGATCTAGAGAGGGACAGCAGAGAGGAGGGAGGGAGGGGGATCGTGTGTGAAGTGCCGACTGATAGAAAACTTTTTTGATGATAAATCCTGATGGTACTGAACAGTTATCTGATTAAAATATCTGTCTGAAACAGACAGATGCTCGGCTACGCTATGAAATGTTTGTCACTTCACTGCATTATTCTGAAGCCTGCAGTGTGTTTTGGCCTTTGGGAAAAAAGTGTATAGTTTTTTTTAAGGCTGCCTCAAGGGTTAAAGGGATATTTTTCAAGTGTTTAAAGTGTAATTCAAATGAAACTTTATTCAATCAAATACATTAACCTAAATGACAAATATGCCCAGAAACCCTCAGAGGCACTGCATTTGGCATAAAAATACATGCTCAAATAATTACATGACAAACCCAAGTCCATCAGGCACAGATGAGCATACTGACCTGCTCAATTTAACATTAAGGCCAAAACGCACTAAAAACTTCAATAGTTAAGTCAATTGAAGCTTCTAATAGCGCACTGCACTGTAGCGATACTAATTTCAAACAAGGTAAACTTCCAGCTCTCCTCACAGATCAACGATAAAGAAGGGCACTACTTAATGGTCAAAGGTTTAATTGACCACAAACAAGTTACATTATTGAATGTTTATAGACCACCAGGAAATAATAAACAGCTGATCAAAAAAGTTTTTAATCTTAGATCTGGTGTGTGATATAGTGTCAGGTGTGTTGGTATGTGGGGGAGACTGGAATATCCAACTTTATCCCTCCATGGACTCCTCAAACAAAACAAAACAAAAAAATAATAAGACCTGAAGCAGTATACATCAAAAAATTGCTTAAATAATTTGGTATGGTACATGTGTGGAGGGAGCTACACCCACTTGATAGATGCTTTACTTTTTTTTTCTCATGCTCATTCTGTATATTCAAGAATTGATTATTTTTTTATGTTTAATTCAGATCACCACAGGATTACCAAATGTAACATTGGGGTAAGGGGCATCTCTGATCATGCAGGGGTATATTTAACACTGCATTTTGACAGCAAGCCCAAAGACACATTGTGGAGATTTAACACTAATCTTTTGAATGATCCTCAATGTCAGAAATACAAAAAGGGAGAATTTCAAGAATACATGACCCATAATGACAATGGCACAGTGTCTCCCAGTACACTGTGGGACGCTGCAAAAGCTGTTATAAGAGGTAAACTTATCATGTGGTCAGCTCAGAAGAAGAAGGAAAAAGAGAAACAAGGATTTGACTGAAAACTTAAAGTCTTTGGAGAATAAACACCCATTGGAATGGTATTAAACCTTTAGAGAGATTATAATACCAGTTCTTAAGGAATGTTTTAATTATGTTCTTCGAGGGGGGGAGACTCCATCGTCCTGGACACAAGCAGTAATTTTAGTAATTCCTAACACGGGTAAAGATAAGTCTAGTTCTTACAGACCCATATCTGTTTTAAATATGGAGGAAAATATAATCCTGGATTTGACAGATACAGACCAAACTGGTTTTGGAAAAAACAGGCAGACCCAGGACAATGTGAGGCGGGCTTCCACCTCATTGAGTATATGAGAAACAGTGGATAGAGAATCTATTGCCGAGAAAGCTTTTGATTCTGTTCGATTGGTTCATACTCCGGGTACAAATTGAACTTACAGAAAACCCAAACTTTTTACTATGAACCACAAGAAAAAGTTTACAGATTATGTCATTTTAAATGGAAGGGTGACATAATTAAATACCTGGGAGTACAAATACCTAGAGATCTAACTGCCATCTTATGAACATAACTATACTCATATAACAGCGGATATTAAGGCCGATTTAAATCGCTGGTCATTATTACCAATGAACACGTATAATCGAATAGACGTTATAGAGATGAATATATTACCCAGGCTGCTCTACCTTTTTCAGTCATTGCCTGTTGATGTCCCTCCCAAGCAATTCAGTGAGTGGAACAGAATGATTTCAACCTTCATTTGGGGAAAGCAAAGACCCAGGATTCGATTTCAAACATTACAATTACCCAAGGACAGAGGAGGAAGGGCTTCAGCCTGCTTAGAAGATTATTACAAAGCAGCACAGTTACGTTTTCTGTGTGATCCTACATATGATGCGCAACGGAAAGACATAGAACAAACTCAAACAAACATACCTCTTCAATCTATATTTGGGGAAAAATCCCTTCAGAAGAAATATTTAGACAAATTATCTAAATGGACTGCAGTCCCCTTAAACATTTGGCATAAAGAATTTAAAGACCTGAACTTCGAGAGGAATAAACGAATATTACACTGGGTGGCGTATGACACAGAATTCACACCGGCTAAATTTGAAAACAGATTTAAACTCTGGACAAATGCAGGCATGACCTCATACTGTATGATATCCTCCAATAGAGGCTTAGATACCTTTCAACAACTTTCAAAAACATATAACGTAGTAAAGAAAAGCAATAACCAGAAAATGGTTGAGCATAGAACCTCCTAAAACCTTTGAGTGGATAGAAATAGTTAATGACATTTATACTATGGAACGATTGACCTTTTCCCTGAAAAAAATGGAAGTCCTATTTGAAACTGTAGTGATTTCTTTATACATGTTTGGTTGGAGAAACAATGTAATGTATTTTTCCTATGCACAAACAGAGCAGACTTTTAAGTTAAGAAAGAATGGGAGACATCTCACTTTGAAGGAAACACTGAGGACTAGCATTAAATGGAGCCAAGGATCATAAAAACTTTTTGGACCTCAAATAACACTCATGGACATAAAGGACTTTTTCAACAATGAATGTAACCCGGGTTCATTCAATCCTCATTCTGTATGTTTAGCATTTCTCTACACCTGTGATGACCCTGTCTGTTTTAAGTTCTGTTTTTGTTTAAAAGAAAATAATAAAAATAAAGTTTAAAAAAAAATAGTGTTGTTAAAAAGGAATTCACATTAAAGCATTAACGCGTTAACTTTGACGGCCCTATTAAATATACATTCATCGCATAGTTTGTGTTTTGCAGCTACACCCTACCTCAGAAATGTTGTGTTTTTTGTCTGACAATTAATTACAGGAATATTTTTTAGTCATAATTTGTCTGCAATCTCATTATGTGAAATAAAAAAAATAGTATCATTAAGCCAGTATCAGAAATTGTATCGAATCGTGAGTTGAATGTATTGTTACATCCCTAGTCACCATTAGGGATGTTCCTGGTGACTAATTTCCCTGTCGATTAAGGCTAAATTGAATTTAGACTAATCGACTGGTCTAACACTAAGAAAACACTCAGAAAGCTGCTAAAATGTAGTAGAATTTATTGATTTATGATGTTAAACACTGTCCGAAAAAAATACTGTGTTTATTAAGAGCCATTTGAAGACGTTAATCACAGTCTACAATCGCAAAATCGTACTTTAAATGCCGCTGAAATGCGCGTTATTTTGCGCTGTGCAATACAAGCCTCACACATTGCTGTACAAAACATGACAACAACTCACTAAACGCTTCACCTTTTCAGACCAGAGGGTCACAGTGTCTGCGTGTAAAGGACCCAGAGCTAATGTTAGCTGCCAGCCTGACACACAATGTGGCTAATGTTAGTAATGCTAGCAGCAGCAGTTTGGCTTGCAGATTTATGTCCGTGTAAGTTCTTAATGTGGGCACATTTCTCCAGTCGAGTGAATACATATCAGCTTATTCTGTCACAGTTTTACATTCATCTGTCCGACTTTGCAACTCTGGATGTTTATATCAGCAAACATCCCCAAACATCATCCAGACTTCTTCAGGTTTCTTCTTTTGTTTTTTTTTTCTCACTGCTAAGCATTACTACAGCAAACTGTTGCATGAAGTCAGCCTCTGTTTTGTTTACATCTGCCTACCATCACAAGAGATTGCGGTTCCTCTGGTATATAAACTTGATAAGACTGAGGCTAAGAGTGACCCGGAGCACTTTTGAAGAAAATGTAAAAGATTTCATTGCCAGTGATTTATTATGAATGTACAATTCAATTTTCCAAAAATGTTTTTGTATACTGCCGATTACAGGTCTTACAAAGAAAGAAAATTTGAATTAGCAAAGGTCAGACTTTAAATAGAATGGAATTGGCCATGGACACTGCAATCTATACAATTCTAATCATACAGTTGGTCTAATAATGTTGGTTGGTTAATGGTTTAATAATTTGTGTATCAATTACTTTGTGGCTGATCAGGTTAATTATCAGCTAATTATTGTCAGTTTCTAACTGCAGTATGCAATAAATGGTTGCCCTTTGTGTGTGTTTACCTGTCACTCACTACTGAAAGTACACAACACAATAAAAACCCGATATTTTTATAATAGTGAAATATAAAATGAGTTTTTACGTTGTCTGATTGACTGCATTTATTTAGTGGTTTGATTAATGGTTTAAGGTTACGGGCTGTTTCCCAGAGTTGGGACAACCTTAAGGGAGACCTTGAAATACAACTTACGATGCACGTAGCGCTACGAAGGCTCTGGGAAACGGGGCCCAGGTCTGACAAAGAAAGAACCAATACTTTTATAGTCATACTCCTATTACGCTATACCACATGGAAGCAGCTTACCTTAATAGTGATAACGCACTTGCCACTCTGTATTTTACACCCAGCAGCAAAGTCTTGTAACACCAGTATACACACTGAGTGTTAAAGTGAAAAACATGGTGACACAAAACACTGCATGCCAAAAACATAATATAGGACAAGCAATTGTATAATTCCTCTGGAATAAAAAAAAAAAAAAAAACATTCAAAAAACACAGAGAAATAACCACTGGCAAAGGACAATCCCATCGTTACTTTGTGATCATCTCATGAAATCTTTGAATTGATACAACAAAGTACGTAGTAATTTCTGGGGTAGTGGATCTTTTGTTTGCTCCGTTTTGTTATATGATTTTGTCTTTTATGTGATGCAGAACAGGAATTAGCTGTAAACCAGTTTTAAGTGAGTCAGAGCTGTTTAATTCTAACTGATTTTATTACATTATTTCTAATCTTTTCCTGCAAATAATAAATGAAATAAAAGTGAAAAATGTTTCTCATTTATCTCATTTACACATGAGACTCATAATAAGATATAAACATCACTGTAAAGTCTCCCTCTCTGTCTCTACTGTTACTATATTTAGTAAAACTATCAGGATTTTTTGGCAACTAACAGCACTCTACAAACATAGCATTAATTGAATCAAAATGTAAAGACTGACACATTGCATTGTCTTGTATTGCGTCGTATCGTATTGTATCGTATTGTATCAGAATTGAATCGTTTCGAACCGAATCGTTGGCCGCTTAAAGATTTATAAAATATATCGTATTGTTGAACATGTATTGAGATACGTATCGAATTGTCTCAGTCAGTGAGATTCACACCCCTAGGCCTGATGCTATCAGCTAGTGTTTGTGAATCGTACTCCTTACAGCAGTGGTTCCCAGGCTTCTTTGGCTCGTGATCAAATATCGGCAATATATGGTTAAAACATATATTATAATGCTCTCTCTTAACCCACCATATTTAATTGAGCGGCTGAGGTTGTGTTTTTAACATTATAAAGATTAATTTAATTTTAATTTAGCAATTATTTATTTAAGTATCTGTCAAACCCATTTTGAGGTCCTGACCCAAGGTTGGGAACCACTGCTGTAAGGAGTACATACCAAATTCTGAAACTGAAAAGAAAAGATCTGAAACTGAAACAGAAAGATCCGAAAGTGAAAAAAAGATTTGAAACTATAAAAAATAATATTCGAATCTGAAAAGATAAAATTTGTAACAGAAAGAAATAGGATCTCAAATATCAAAATAATTACCAGAGTGATTCATAATTATACTTAACCTGAAAATTTTTATTGAGGGGCAACACTCTTCTCTTCATAAGCTCATAAGCTCGATTCTCCTGGCTCTTATTTTGATAGAACTAATTTAACTTCCAGGTCAGATGTCTGCCTTTCAACGGTTTTCAAGTCAACAAGTAAGAAATAAGATAACACCAGTATAATTTACAATAATTATTTGGATTTCTCTCTTGTTTTTATTTCTGCCAGTAAAAATAGAAAATTAGCTCCCTTGACCAATTTTTCTTTGCTGGCTTAAAAGCACTAACTTGAGGGTATACTCCCTCTTGTGGCATAAATAGGCAACAATTTGGGGTTTCATCTGTACATTGTGTGAGTATACCTATGAATTACTGGTTAAAAATTACATATTTATTTTTCAAGGAGGAATCTGACTGTTCAGTTATCTCTGTGCAAGCAGCTACAGTCTGAGAGGCTACACTTGACATTTAGGCTAAAAACATGGTGTAAATGGCGTCTTTTTGGGACAAATTTTAATGTCGCAACTTACGGACACTTGGATTACACCACATGAGCAGTATGAGACATTTTGTGGGGGGTTTTGTGTGTATTCTTTTAACATTTTAAAATTGGTCACTGTTCACTTCAATTGTACTGGATTTGGCTGCAACACTGTTTTCCACAGAAACCCCGGGAGTGTTTTGTGAACTGGAGATCTTCACTCAGTGAATTTTCATTTTTGGGGGAACTACTGCTTTAGGACATTACAACCTTCAAATATTAATGTTGTATTTGCCTTTAAACAATATCCAATGAATATTTATTATATTGATATATATTTTTTATTTTCATAAAGTTACTTTAACTTCTGTGTCAAGTCTTCCTGTCAGTCATATCAAAATGGAAAACAACACGTTTTAGCAAACAGGACATTGCAACCTTCAAACATTAATTCTGTGTTTGCCTTCAACTACAATGAAATTACATTAAATAAACAATATATCAATATATATAATATATATGGCTTGTGTCAGTTAGGCAATGAAGGAAAGCATCACTAAAGGCACAAATATTATAAGTTAAAGGCAAGATATTAGTTAAAAGCAAATACAGAAATAGTATTTGAAGGTTGTGTTGTCCCATTTACTCAGGGACTTATTGTTTTATGTTCAGATGTAACAGAGATAGCTAAACAGTCACTGGGCACTAGTTTCCTCTCTGAAAAATAAATGTGTAATTTTTAGCCAGCAATTCATAGGTATACTCACACATTGAACAGATGAAACCCTGAGTTATTGCCTGTTTTTGCCACAAGAGGGAGTATACCCTCAAGTTAGTGCTTTGAACCAGAAAACAAAAATGGGTAAAGAGAGCTAATTTTCTTTTTTTTTTGCCAGCAGACATAAAAACAAGAGTAAAAATCTAAATAATGATACTAAAAAAAGGGATCAGTTTTGGTGTAATTTTATTTCTTACTTGTTGACTTGAAAACAGCAGAAAGGCAGACAGTTGACCCGGAAATTGAAATAAGCTCTATCAAAATAAGAGCCAGGAGAATCAAACTCAGGCATAGCATATATGAAGACATGAGTGTTGCCCCTTCATACCATAGTAGGGAATATATCCTATAAATAATAAACCAAAATGTGAAATTGCTCATCTTTAAATCCAAAATAATTTTATAGATTACATCCTAACCAACCATCCTAAGCAATCTATGAACTTTGATAAATATAAAGGCAAAGGGCTGAGTTTCTTCAGTTTTCAGGACACATTATAAGAGACAAAATACTATTTTTTGAACTATGAAGGTAAACACAGAGTAAATGTTTGGAGATTACAAACACATGTATTAAAGATATTTACATCATATCGAAACAAAATACTCGCTTATGCTGGTTTATAATGATTTATGCGTGTTGGACTAGTAGTAAGAATTTTCATATAAATTATTTCAGATTCATCGATTCTTTAACTAGAATGTAATCTTTCAAGTATTTTAGATGTAAAAATGACCTTTTTTTAATTTTGGTTTAAAATATAGAAAGGGCACACTTAAGGGTATATTTCATAAACGTGTCATAAACAGACAACAACTCTTTGTCTTCATATGTGCTTAATTTATGTGCTATGAGTTATATTTTCCTGGCTCAGACAAATAGACAGTATATAGAATGTTGCATATATATAAGTTCTTGCTGCTCACACAAATTAAACAGGATTTTGAGCGGTGCTCCCTACTAAATCTTTCTGTAGCTGCCAGAATCAATGCAATTAAAATGAATGTTTTCCCGCACTTTTTATAGTTATTCCAATGTATTCCAATATTTCTTCCTCTTTCATTTTTCCATAAAGTGGACAGTCTTATTCTCGGTTTTGTTTGGAATAAGAAGTCTCCAAGGTTACGTAGACAAGTTTTACAGAGGTCCAAAGCTCAGGGCGGAATGGTGTTACCAAACTTCCTGTACTATTATTGGGCAACAAACATATGAAATTTGAACTACTGGGTCAAATATGGGGATACTGAGGTCCCTCCGTCATGGTTGATTTTGGAGTCAAATTCTGTTCACCCGGTATCACTAAAAGCCTTCCTGTACTCACCCTTGTATTCTTCTATTTCTTGTTATACTGACTGTTATACTATGATAGTGTCCTCCAGTATTAAAATATGGATTCAATTTAGACATCATCTTGGCCTGCAAACACTTTATACTGGGGCTCCACTAGAAATATATATATATACATATACATATATATATATATATATATATATATATATATATTGTGGTGGATTTATTGGACCATGATGCTGTATTCGCTGTGTAAAGATTTATTTCATCACAACTTACAATTTACAATTTAATTTAGCAGACATTTTTATCTAAAGTCACGTACATCCGAGAGCTAATACAACACACAAGCAAGGATCTAGTCATGAGAGAACAACACGAATAAGTCCCATGAAGCAAAGGTCAAGTCTGACTGAGAGACTCTGACAATCGTTCCACCAGAATGGAAGAGTCTAGCAAGTGACCTTGAACTCTGTTGTGGTGGTCGAATCTGGTGTCTTTCATTTTAGATTATTAGAACATGATGTTGGTCTAAACCGTGGAAGAAAATACAATTGTATTTACCAGAAAATGTAAGTGGTTGTAAGTCACCATTTACGTTTCACTTTCAAAGAAACTGCCCATAAAAATTGTACAGATTTGATATTTGATTAGAACTTTAAAGCGGTGAAGAAATTTTCAGCAAATGCTGCTCTAGATGTGCTTTAATTTTACAGAAATGTCTACTTAAGGATTAACAGAAGTGTCCATTTCTTCTCTAAAAGATAAATCTGTAATTTTTACCCAGTAAATATATAAATAACCTGAGGCACAGCACATCTTAAGACAGAAGTTGTTGTCCCTTTATGCCACAAGAGGGAGTATATGTTTAATGAGCTCAAGGAATTACATACATCACACACCTTATGCTGTGGTGCTATAAAAGAAAGGCTGGGCAGAAATGTATAAAAACACTGCAAACTCTGGCTTTTTTGCAGAATACCAACCATGTAAAGGAAAAAAAATAAGAATTCTTTATTCAAGGGTCAGACAGATACAGCTACCATTTCCTGCCACCTACAAAGTTTTAGAGGAATGGATTTTTTTTTTAATTCATATAGATATTCTGGGGCAGTGGTTCTCAAACAGGGGTCTGTGGCACAAGTGGATTGGTGAAAAGTTTTTAGACTCATTAATTAAAAAAGAATATCTAAATAAATATCTAGCCTATAGTTTTATTCATAATTCCAACAAATAATATATGTTAAATCTTAGCAGTGCCTTTAGCTATAATGAAATGAGACAGAATAAGCAATGCCTGAAGTGACAATAAAGTCATTTCTGGTTTTGGTTTAACTTCTATTCCAATTGCTGATTTGAGGACATGGACCAAAAAAGCAAGTGGATTTTTCATTGTTATTATTTTTTGTTTGTTTCTTTGTTTGTTTGTTTGTTTGATATATCGATATATAATGATATATTGTATATTTGTTTATCCTAATTATCAAAGTTAAATACAGTTTGGGAGGAATGATACATAGACCCCTCTTCAAGATCAAGATCCAGTCGCTCACCTGGTAGAACACATGCCTTATTTGCAAAGGCGGACTCCTTGTGCAGAGTGTTTCATTCCAGCCCTTGGACATGTGCTGCATGTCATCTGTTCTCTCTCTGCCACCTGTCCTATCACATTCTTCAGTCTGCCCTGTTATTGAAGCCAAAAAAAAATCAAGCTGTAATGTTATTCAATACATAAGACATGATTTTTAATGTCTGTAATGTGGAAACTAGCTTCTAACCCCTGAGTGGAAAATGAAGTGCTTTTTACCAGCTTATCTCACTGTTAGGAGATATATTTTAAATTATGTTCGGATTCCTCATTAGCTCAACTGTAATTACGCATGTTCCATATGCAAAAACTGCATCCTTACTGCAGCGGCCCTGGTTTGATTCCAGTCAGAGTAGGGAGGAGGCTTAAGTGTTTCTTAAGCAGAGGAGAACATGACAAAGAATTGATGAGAGACAGTGAGTTAGTAAAACACTATGGATTGGACTGTGCGGGGATAACATTTGTGGTCGATCTCATGAGAGATGTGCTCATGTAACAATAATAATGATCAACTTTTTTTTATGTTCCACTTTTTTTAATGTTACCAAGTACTTTACAAGATAAAATAAAACTAGACAAGGCTGATAAATCTTCCATAACAACAATGCCAGAAATGAAAGTGATCATAACAGGGAGACTTTGGTCAACTTTCCATCAGCAGAGTGATAACACAATTACAGTGCTTTCACAGTCTTACATGGTGATACAGTTGATTTCATTTCCACTGGATGCCCACATCTGCCAGGCTCACAAAATGGCATTCATGGACACAGGAAGTACAATTAGGCTTACAAAGTATTCAGTTCTTAAAGGATAACTTCAGTATTTTTCAACCTGGGTCCAATTTCCCCATGTGTATGTGTGTGCATGATTGATGGGGACAACTCATTTTGAAATTGGTCCAGTATTGAGGGATGCAGATGCAGCCAGCAGTCGCGAAACAAGTTGCAACAATATATATGGGGGCAAATGCCTCCTGTAAAACTTCATGCATTGAAAGTGCTTTTTTTTCACCACAGACCAGCTCAGATCACCAGTGTAAACTCTGTTAACTCTGTTAACAGCATGCAAAGCACATCTCTTAACCTTCACTTGCTCCAGGCTGTGTGTGACAAAATCTCATGGGATCTTAGTGTGTTGCCAGAAGAAAACAAAGGAACCATGACTGAGAGCCGGTCAGAGTGGAGTTGGTTGTCCCTGAGTGCAGTTGAGAGTTTCACTATATCGATTACAAAAGAAAAAAAAAAAAAAAAAAAGATGCTGAAGTTGTGGCTAATTGTGCTACAAATTGATGCTAACATTCCTGTCCAGACACTGCATCTTGCAGACCATCGGGTCTGCAGTGTACACTTTTCCCAAGATCACTACTGCCAGCCCAAGAAGAGAATACATCCGATTTTAACTCATATGCTACAAGTCTTTAAAGTGGCAGAAAAATTCCTCAAAGTTAAAAGTGTTTGGTGTAAATCATCCCCACTATGGAATAATGGTCACCTTTTATCTAGGGGGAAACCTTTTACTAACAAAGCCTGGGAAGATAAAGGTATTGACAAACATTCTCTTTTAGGGTCAGTTTGTAAAGCCTATAAAGTTCAGTGGGAATCAGCCTTACAAGAACATCCTATTGTAAGTTGGATACAGTGTGCTCCAGATGAATAGTGGCTTATATATATGACAAATTAATCTTACTTGGCTTGGGGGAGAGACATAGCTGAGGTGGAACAAAAACTGAAATGGGTTGTAATTTGGAATAACGTTCCTGATGCCTCCTAAAACCCAAACCATCAGTATACATACATTTGAAATTTTGTCACAGAGCATACCTTAAAGGGGACCTATTATATTCATTTTCGGGCCTTTGTATTTGATTTCTGGACTCCTATAGAGCAGCTACACACGATCGCCCGCACAGAAAGCTTTGTAGATCTTCGGGACGCAGTGCCTCTCACTGCATCTCTTCCTTGTATTTTCTGTGTCCCGCGAAAACGGTCTGTGTAATTTACTCCACCCCCCCCGGCCCTGCTCCATGTACGCCTCCCGCCGAGCCCACTCCACTGTGATTGGTCGCACTCCCGAGGACTTCCGAAGGGCTGGCGAGCGCTGCCGAGCCCAGCTACCGGCTAATCCAGCTTCATACTGGCCCATGTTGACAAAACAGTCCCCTGTGACATACTGTAGACAGAGAAAAAAAGGAGGTATTTTTCTTTTGCTGGCCGGGAAAAAACAACTCTATCCACTTCTGCCTGGTGCTCGCCTCTTTAGGAAAGCTAAACAAAGGTAATTTTCCCTCACACCCGAACAAACATTTTCTAGGAGCCATTGCTCAACGTGCTAACACTGTGAAATCGTTGTAGACAGCAGAGCAGCGCACAGCGATGTAACTTCCGAAGCAGAGCGGGGGAGCGGGCAGGCCTAGAGCATATGCCGGGGTATGACCATATAAGTAAGTCTGGCATGCATTAACATCAATGTTACTAGATCGTTAAAAAAGACAGTAAAACACAGCGTGCAGAGCCATCCAAAACAGCTTGCAGGGCTCACTTCCAAATGCATGAACCTCATTATCTGACGCTTTGGAATCGTTTAACATGAGTATCCGACATTGTGACAACATTTATAGGTCAAAAAAGAGGAAAAGCATAATAGTTCCCCTTTAAACCGAGAATTAGGCATCAAATAGGACTAGCCCCTGACCCATACTGTTCTTTCTGTTCCCACAGAACTGTTGGCTCCTTTATTCATGTTGTATGAAAATGTCCAGGCATTCTAGATTTCTGGGCAAAAGTTGTTAATACCCTGGCAGGACTAATTGGGGTGGTATTACCAATGCTGTACATCCTGCTGTACATCTTCTAAATGACCATTCCTGTCTCTCCCTCACGGCTAAAGCACGCAAAATCTGGCTGGCAGGCCTAACTGCAGCCAAGAAGATTGTAGTCCAGTGCTGGAAACTTCCTCACAATATCTCAAATATTAATTGGCTCTGGAGCTTTTTGGACATTCCTTACCTGAACTACCATCAGCAAGGATTATTGATGCAGGACCAAACACAATTTTAATGTGGATGAATCTGATATCTGACTTGAAAGACTTTCTGTCTAAATAGGACTGCTCTGATCTATCCTGTTGGTTGCTAGAGGGGAGCTGGGGTAGGGGGCAAGAAGGGATAGGGAAAGAGGTTGAGGGCTGGGGGTACATAAACCTAAAATGTAAAATGGCAATTTGCTGGACTGGCTTTTAGCCTATTTGTTATTGTTCCAATAAAAAATGAATGATAAAAAAACCTTAAGTATCCAAAAGTACACATTACAAAGTTCATTTCTATATACACTGCTTATTGTTTGAACCTTGAAACTCTCTGAAACCACCACAATGGTGCTCTGACTTACTTGTAGAACCATGATGAAACACTATAAAAACTTCAGCATAGAAATGCAATCAAAAACAAAAAGGACAGCTATTGTCATTTTTTCTGATGTAACCTATAAAATCACAGCATAAAATCAGATTGAAGCCAAGGAAGTTCTCCAAGTCTGTTATATAACTGAGATTTCTTTCTGGCTTCAGGGGCAGTATAATTGTGTGGTATTTTTCACCCAAATAAAAACAATCCAACATTAAAAGCCTACCTGAAATTATTTCTCTTTTTCTAATTCTAACAACATCTTGAGATTTAATTTTGTCTTTCTCCTGCCGTCATCATTACTGAGTTTTATTGGAATGAAAGAGGGAGTGCTTGCTTGGGCTTGTTACAGAGTGCCTGGATGACGCATTTCTGCTTTTGCATCAATCCCAGTTAAGAGTGGGTACTGTACTTGGTTTCCTTCTGTGAGGAACACAGCATGGGGCCAGTCGCATTTTAGAAAAGATGAAACAACAACAGCTGACTTCAAAGTAATGACAACCTTTCTAGAAATGTGGTACAATCGTACAAGAGTACAATATTTGTTTCCAGAAAAACAAATACTCAAGTAAAGTACAGTACTCAAGTGATGTACTTTCTTACTGTCCACCCCTGCATATATGGAGGGGATGATTTTGTACTGTAAATACTTACAGTGTGCAAGATTTATGCAGGATCTGTTAGTGTCTCTAAAGACTGGAACAGTTTGTAGACTGCTCAGCAGTGCAGTCAAGAGTACAATTATTGAAAAGTCATTCATCAGTAGATGTGTTCTGAACATGTGCCTCCTTGAACCTGCTGTAAGTGCCAGTGGGTAATGGGTACTTGCTTCTGATAGCAGTGATGATCCAGCTTGGCAGCACTCTTCTGTTACCATAAACAAGACATTCTCCTCTGACAGCCCACTCCAGCACCACATGATAGGCTGCAAGTCTGTACTGGCTGGACGGAAGGAAAGGGTTAAGATGATTTAGAAATGTCTGAGGGCAAACTAATGCATGCAACAGAAAAGGCGCATCTGTCAAATAATTCTAGGTACAGATATTACATGCATGAAGACATATTATTTATACTTACTCAATGGATAGTTGACCATTTGGTCCCTGTGGTTTTGGTTGCCTCCAATTTATTTTGGGCACATGAAAGAAGGTATCCAGCACTGCCCTGCTGGTCAGAGGGTGGAAATCCTGTAAGGTGGTGTGGTGGAAAATCTGAAAATTAAGACAGACCCCAATGACCAAGATTGTCTTTCTGGTGTTTTAATCGAGCTTTGCAAAGGATCAGTACACAGTCACACACAAAGTGAAAAAGGAAGTGATAATGAGTCAAGAATGTAAATCTGTTTTACAGGGTTAGGAGATGAAGGAGGTTGGGTCAGGATGGACCTGAAGTGCTTATCGGGAGAGTCGGGATGTGATTGTGTTATCAGAAGTTGTTCTTCCAAAGAGAGAACAACTGTGTGTTCAAGGACGAGTAACCAGTTAGTGCCTGACAGAACATCAGAAATAACTAAGAGGAACAACAGTGACCAGTTTGGTGAATAATTTTCCCACCACAGTGGTTACACAGCGTTGACTAATTTCTCTATCATCCCTGGACACATCAAGACCATAAATACTGGGCAACAGGTCCCACTCGTCACAACACAGACATTCTTCCTCTGTGGGCATAGAGTACAGCATTCACAGGAGCACAACCAGTCTTCACAGATTCACAGACATGCAACAGCTGCTTCATCCTCGTCTGCCCGTTGCCCCTCTCTCTCTATCCTCATCCACTCTTTCTTTGTAGGAACTCAAACTCCTCATCCGTATACTCGGGCTCAAATAAGTACTGGCAGCCACTGAAATCAAAGGTCTCATCTACATTCTCCAAATCAGGTAAATATTTAGCCATGACACTTCAATCGGCCTAGTAAACTCTCACCTGTACTATGGGACAACCAACTGACTTTTACAAGTCATGGCTCCTCTGTTTTTTTCCAGTAACAAGCAAAGATCCCGTGAGATTTTGTTACACACAGCCCGGAGCAAATGAAGGGTAAGACAGACGCTTCGCATGCTGTTGACAGAGATAAAACTGGCGATCTGAGCAGGTCTGCGGTGAAAAAAAGCACTTTCAATGCAACAGGGCGCATTTGTCCAATGTATACTGTTGTACTTATTTTGCAGCTGCCAGCTGTATCTGCCTCCCTCAATACTGGAATACTGGAAAAGTTGTCCTTTAATACTCACTTGTAATTACACCATATCTAGATGGAGACAACATTCTATGAAATTTACTGACCATTCTATGGCCATTATCACTAAAGGCTAAAACACACCGGGCCACGCTGCATCACTCTCGTCCAAGACACTGTGCTTGGAATATATCTCGACCTCAGCATCTCTGACCCCCCATCTTTGCCCTCAAGCTAGCGTGTGTTGTCAGACTGAGCTCCTGTCTGTGCAGGAGAGCAGAGACAGTGGTCTTAAGAAGTTTGTGTGTTAAAGTGATAGTTCACCCAAAAATGAAATTTCACTCATGCCATTTACACCATGTTTTTAGCCTAAATGTCATCTGTAGCCTCTCAGCCCGGAACTGTGCACACACCTGAAGCAGGTACACAAGCTCTTGCCCAAGTGGTGTAGCTGCAGCAAAGAAATGATGTTCCTCTTCTATATCAGTCCTTGGACATTTTCTTCTTGGTTGAGAGTTTGCAAAGTCAACTGTACGCATAACAAGTAACTATTTCTGAGAAGATCTCGCTCTGTCTGAGTTGCTTCCAGGTAGCATGTAAACACAGGTATGAAAGTATCGCAAGACCTTGTATATCTCATGTTGCGCTGCTTGGGCAAGAGCTTGTGTACCCACTTTAGGCATGTGCAAACAACTCCGGTCTGAGAGGTTACAGTTGACATTTAGTCTAAAAATATGGCGTCTTTTTGGGTCAAATTTTAAGATTGCACCTTACGGACACTTGGGTTACACCACACAAAGAGTATGGAGACATTTTGTGGGGTTTTTTGTGTTCTTTTTCTACATTTTAAAACTGGTCACCATTCACTACAATTGTACTAAGTTTGGCCGCAACACTGTTTTCCACTGAAGCTCCAGGAGTGTTTTGTGAACTGGAGATCTTCACCCATCCTCACATCAGCACAGGGATGAGTAGATATCAGGAGAAATTTAATTTGTGGGTAAACTATCACCTTAGGCTCTCAATACTTTCTAACCTCTAAATGAATGACTGTGGATTCAAGTTTAGTTTCTCACCTGTGATGCTGTTTATACTTTTAGGTCACTGCTTTATTTTACCATTTCTTTATATTCGCTTAAGAAGTAATGGCAATGCTTCAATTTGTGTTCAACATTGTAGAGAAAGGCTATGTAGCAGTAGGTTCTGGCCAAAAATACACGCATATGTGTAAAGCCATTGATGGAATTGTACTTTTGGAATTGGTTCTTAAGTGGGTTAACAGGGTGTCAAGGCCCATCCCTTATCTTGGGGCTCTGGAGTTGCTTACCTGGTAGTGCACATGCCCCATATGCAACACTAAAGTCCTTACTGCATAGCCCCTGGTGCATACCCCTCTCTTCCGTGCTTTGTTCTTGCTACATGCCACAGCTTGTCCTGTTATTGAAAAAAAAGAAAATTATCATATTACATATGTGAGAGTGCTGTTTGTGGACTACAGTTCAGGGTGTAACACCATAGGGCCCTTCAGGCTCATCAGCAAGTTAAAGAATCTGGGCCTGAACAGGTGATGGGTACCTCCCTCACCCGCTATGTGGTGTGTGCGCGTGAGTGTGTGTACATGTGTGCATCTTTGTAGGGGTAAAACTATATGAGTTAGTGGTCCTCATTGCATGTTTGCATTCACTCTGCTTCATGTGGATGTGAACCACAGAAATACAATGTGAGCTTAATGCTGATGTAGGTAAGTTCAAAGCCACTAGATAACATCAATCACACGTGCACTCCGTGTAATGCATACATGTGTATCAAGGACCCAGGTGCAGAGAAAACAAAATCCAAGTCGGGAAAAGTTTGAGTCTGTGACTTCAGACGCATTAAATTTGCACATGGGAATCAACAGTGGAATTGGAAATCTCAATTCTTAATGATTCTGGAGTAATCGTAATTTTGGAACTGGTTCTAAAGTAAAACCGGGTCTTGATGCCCATCCCTAATAGCTACTGCTATATTTTGTAAGCTACTTTTACAGTATGGCTTACAATTTATTCAAAAGATATTATCTTAACCCTTGTGCATTCCTTAATAAGTACAGCACATATTAGGGATGCACCGATCGACCAGAACCAGCCGGTTTTCAGCATGACCTGCCCTGACCGGTGACCGGCCGGTCAGCGTCACATATCTGATTCTGTGCCCGTCATTGTCACACACGAGTTCTGCACGATGGTCACGTCATGTGCGCAGCAGACAAACTGACCGCTGATAACAGCTACACACACAGAGAGAGTCAGAGAGACAGAGAGAGAGAGAGAAAGAGAGAGAGAGAGAGAGAGAGAGAGAGAGAGAGAGAGAGAGAGAGAGAGAGAGAGAGAGAGAGAGAGAGAGAGAGAGACTTTGTGTGTGTGTAAACTCATGGACTCTCAGACTTTGTGTTTTTCTGTTTTTCTTGCACCTGTGTCCTTCATGCAGCTGTCTGTTTACATGAATGAGATGAATGAGTGAATGTTTGACTGTGGATTATTGAGGGACTTTGAACTTTACTACAAGTAAAGCTCAAAGCTCACATTTAATTTCTCTAAGTCCACATTCACATCAAGTATAGTTCACAGCAGACATACAAAAACAACTTTGAAGACTGCAGGATGAGGGCCAAAAAAAAAACCCAAACATGCATTTTGCTGCTTTCGCAGTTTTGCCACTAGTCAAGGGGACAAAAATATCTTCTGGATGTAAATTGGGGAGCATTTTCATTACACAGTTTATTTTAGAGATATCATAGCATATGAAGTTTAAGTGTCTAAATTAACACAAAAATACACAACATGACCAAAGTGTATGCAATATGCATTTACACAGCCAAAATGATGGAAAAATTAAAATCCAAAGGGACAAAAATGTCCACGGGTGTTATTGAGGGTTAAATAGTGTTCATAATTACACCATGTCTTAATAGGGGCTAGGGCTGAACAAATTTTAAGAAATATCTAGTTGCAATTATTTTGATTGATTTTGCTATTGCAATAGGATTTGTAATATTGGAGGAAAGGATATTTTTTACATTATTCTCAGTTGAAAAACACATTAAAATGATTATGGTGTGTTATTTTCAGGGATCTGCACTAAACTAGAGAATGATGTGTTGGCCAGTACACCTCTGCAGCACCACAATATTTATTTAAAATGGTATTTTGACCTTAATTTTGCCTTTAAAAAATGTTGTGCATCCTGTGATTTGAAAATTGCAGCAGAACATATTGAAATTGTGACAAAATTTTGATTAACTGTTCAGCCCTAATAGAGACTAAATTCTATCTGTCCTATTTTTTGGATCAACCAATCACACCTTTTAAAAGAATAAGTCATACCCAGCAACAGCGTCAACCACACCTCCTCACCAAGATAAAAATTTCTGTCCCTCCTCCTTTTTTTTCATTTTTTAGAATGTTTGTGAGTACCGCTCCAGATATTCAGAGGAGAGATACATGGCTTTCACTGAGATGTTGCAAAGGTCAGACTTTAAATAGAGTGGAATTGGCCATGGACACTGCAATCGACACAATTCTAATCATACAGTTGGTCTAATCATGTTGGTTGGTTAATGGTTTAATAATTTGTGTATCAATTACTTTGTGGCTGATCAGGTTAATTATCAGCTAATTATTGTCAGTTTCTAACTGCAGTATGCAATAAATGGTTGCCCTTTGTGTGTGTTTACCTGCCACTCACTACTGAAGGTACACAACACAACAAAAAGAACTGATACTTTTATACTAGTGAAACATAAAATTAGCTTTTAAATTGTCTGATTGACTGCATTTATTCATTGGTTTGAATAATGGTTTACAGTCTAATAATGGGTGTTTGTGTTGGTTATTTACAGTAGCTCATCTAGCTAATTATCAGCTAAAACTGTTTCATCTATATACAGTGTAATTACCACCTACTGTTTGTGCACTTTTGTGCCCTACAATGTGGCCAGAAAGCCCCAATAAATTTGAATTCATCATAGGCCAAAGTGACTTCTCCTAAAAATGACCTCATTCTAGGCCTGAGTATATGTTGCCAATAGCCTGTTCTGACAAAGAAAGAACCAATATTTTTATAGTCATACTTAAGCTACATCACATGGAAGCAGCTTACCTTAATGGTGATAACACACTTGCCACTCTGTATTTTACACGCAGCAGCAAACTCCTGGAACATAAGTAAAAGCGTTAAAGTGAAAAACACGGTGATACAAAACATTGCGTGGCAAAAACATAATATAGGACAAGCAAATGTATAATTCCTCTGGGATGAAAAAAAAGAAACATTCCAAAAACACAGAAATAACCTGATAGTTTAGTCTCACTGGCAAATTTGGCATGAATGCAACGAGTTGTGGCAAAGGACAAGCCCATCGTTACTTTGTGATCATCTCATGAAATCTTTTAATTGATACAGCAAAGTACGTAGTAATTTGTGTGTTACTGTATCTTCTGTTTGTTCTGTTTTGTCACGTGCTTCTGTCTTTTATGTGATACAGAACAGGAATTAGCTGTAAACCAGTTTTAAATGAGTCAGGGCTGTTTAATTTGAACTGTAAACAGTAAAGGTGAACAGTAGAGTACAGTAAAGATGGACATTACTATGCTCAATGAAATAATGAAATATAGCAATATGTGGATTGTATAATTTGTTGTGTGATTACTGCTGTTCTGTCAAGGAGACTTTAAAAAGTTTTACATGGCTCATGTATCAAAATAAATGTTTTTATTCTTCAGTGCTTGTTGTCAAGGTTTACTGCACGAATGCAATAATATGTTTTCCTTTCTTCGTTAAGGACATGTTTTTATTATGAAGACTTGTTCAGTCAGTCTGTCAAAATATGTATCCCCCATTATGTGGGGACACACATTCTGTCAGGCTGTATTTTCAGTCTGTCAAAATATGTATCCCCTGTCTACAAAGCCAGTCTTTACCATATCATCAAGTGGTTTTATTTTACAATTTCTTACCCAGCAAAAAATAGAAAAAATTATACGTCACATGAAAATAAATATCAGTCTAATTTAATTACATACAGCATTCTGAAAAGAACAAATGACCAACATAACATTACATTCTCAAATTAATAACTAGGTAGACATAAAAAATGAATGCTCCATCCTGTCTAGATTACAATCAATTGTCTACTCATATACAGCATGCTAGCCACGTTCATAGCCACACCTCACTGTGTCACAAACTCACTCACAAACTGTTAAAAACACGGCCAATTATCACTGAAACACATGGCGGACTTTCACCCAACATGTACACATGAACCAGTGAACAGGATGGGTGGTTTTAGTGCTAACGTTTAGACATAATGTAGGATACTGATCCAATGCTTACCTTGCGGAGCAAGCGAAAATAAACTTTGAAAAACATGGCGTCCTACACGGAGCAAATCCCAACAGTACGGTGCCCTGGAAGGGATAAACAGAGCGAATCACCAGATCAACTGCAGAACAGGCAGCGCAACAGTACCACCCTGTGACGTAAATAGGCAACTGCCCAACATCAACGTCAACTGTCTGACAAAAGGAATTGAGAACCGTAACACCAGTAATAGCATTTTAATTATTTTCAGTGTGATAAAATAAGATCAACAAAATATTAAAAAAGTATCAATGCCATTTTTTATGATTGAACAACACAGGGCTACACACACATACAGCATATATACACAAATATAAAGAAATATAATCTAAGGAGTATTTTCACAAATGTCTGACATTTCATATATGATTAACCAAATCATTTCAGCTCTTAGTGTGAGGGCCTGTACTTAAATTCTGTCATGATATAACACTTTAGAAATACCAATTTGAAGTAGTTAGATTCAGAAAAAGTATTCCATCCATCCACAACTGCTTGTCCTGACAGGTGGTGGTGGTGGTGGGGTCCACCTGACAAATATCACTTTGTATTCACTTTATTTGTGTTTTGGTCTGCACCAAATTTCTGCTGTTTGGTGCTAGGTAGGTAGTGTACAGTGAATTTATCACAGCCTTTTCACTGAAAACTGAATAGCTGCCTGCTGTTGCTAGAACCTGGGTTGATAACACTGAGGGTGAGATCTGAGTTTGCCATCTAGAAAATCAGAACAATCAGTTAAAAGAAGGTTAAAAAGTGTTGATTAATTAAGTGGTGATAATTTTTTACTTTGTAATAATTCACTAATATGGATTACTGCACTTTAAAAAAAAACGAGAAATTGTTGTGTAAGCGGCAGTTTTTTAAAGAGTGATTATATATATATATATATATATATATATATATATATATATATATATATATATATATATATATATATATATATATATATACATACACAGCTTATAAAATTTTATAAATTTTTTCTTTTTCTATTTTTACCTGTTATAATGAAGGAAAACCCCAAACAGAAGTTTAGTGTGCATGTGTAGGCCTACTTTGAAATGAATTAAACACTGAACTATGCGTGCCTATTTGTGTAAAATTAATAAAATAAAAACTAGCCCACTTTAATATAAATAAAACATAGTGAAGTCCATTTCAGTGTGCTGTCATCCTTTTCTGTTTTTGTTTTCCTCAGCCATGTACAGCAATCAGCACCAAAGCACCTGAACATACAAACAAAACTACATCAGCTCTGGGTCTAAAATAAATGTTTTTCTGAAAAGCAATAACCTATTAAATGCTAGTGTTGTGACTTGATTTTCATCTGTGAGGCGGGAGCGATATTTGGAATTTATGAAGTTCATGCTCGAGAAAACCTGCTCACATAAGTATGTTGAGCCAAAGATGGACAGGACTTCAAATGGTTTTTCATGTTCATATAAGTGTCAGGAATGGCATTTCATGTTTCAAAAACAAGTTTGTCGGGTTTGGGGGGGGTTTCAATATCACTCCATTAGTGCTCTTTAGCGAGAACGGCCTTCTGACAGATGACTTTTTCAAGATCCGCTGTCAGGCTTTTGAACTTGGACACCCATAAGTCTTTATCCGCTATGTCGGCCAGTTCAATTTCAAGATCGGGCTGAATTACTCTTGTGAATGCAGAAATGTTCAGCAGGGATGGGTCCATGTCCAGGGGTGTGACAGGGAGGGACAGAGTGTTTTTTTCCCTTTCTGAACTCGCTGAATCTTTCCCCAAATGCTGTTTGAGCACACAGTGCTTCTGGGTGCAAGATGTAGTGAAACGTCAGCAGCTTTCGATCCAGTGACTTCTGAAGTAAATTCACAAAGCCCTTCTGTGCTCCTCTCATACTACTGTCAGTTGCCACTGACACCAGGTGAGTGGGTTTTTTTTCCTTTGGCTTTTAGGCAACTCACAACAGCCTCACAAATGTCCTCCCCCCGTGTTTGGCCTTTTAGCGTTATAAGTTCAATCAGTTCTTCCTGCAACCCATCAGAGTTTACACATCTGCATAACAGTGCTGTTACATCACTTGACTCATCACAGGCAATTGAATATGCCTGAGCTGAATTGATGTCATTAATTTGCTTACTGGTGATGTTTGATGCCATTTTAATGGCCCTGTCCTTGACGGTCTTTGCAGAGAGAGGCACTTCTTTAATTTTCTGAACAATTTCCTGTTTTGTACTTTTCAGCAAATGCTTGCTCTGAAAATGTCTTTCAACGTTACATTTTTTTTGGTTTGCTAATTTCTCGCCACATATCAAGCACACAGGTAAGCCAGCATCGCTGGCAGTTAAGGCAAAGGAATATGTCCACGCAGAATTAAACTCTCTATTTTCCTCTGAGACTTTTCTTTTTTTGGATTTATTCATGGTTGGCTTACCGAGGGCAGGGATCGCACACTCAAGAAGCCCCCTGCAGGTAAAGGCGTGGATAGACGTGGATGTGATGCATATTTTAGTTGACAGATTATTAAAACTTTTTAAAATTAGTATCACCTCAAACTCCAAGATAACTGTGCAACAAAATAAATAAAAATGAAATAAATCAAAGTTAAATTAAGAAATAACTGTTATTCATTTTCTTTCTTTTCTTTTTTTTTCTGTCAAAGCCAGAGGGAGCCACTACAAGGAGGCTGAAGAGCCGCTTGCAGCTCCAGAGCCATGGGTTGCCGACCCCTGCCTAAGGCCTTCTTGAAGGTCAGTGATATCTTGCTGGTGACTAAGCCATCGAGACCAACGCTGTCGCTCGGTGGCTGACTTGATAGTACTGACTTGTTTAAGGCAGACTTTCGTGGTGTAGTGGAGAATCTGCATGTCCGGGACTGAAATTGCGCTCATCCCGGTGTCTGTTAGAAAAGAATTTTCAGACACTTGAATTTTCTTCATTAAAGTTTCTCCTAACAGCACAGCACAGGACAGCAGACAGAGCTGTGTTAGTAGACAGAAAAAATAAAACTGGAGACTCATGATCCTTATCCATTAGTACAGCTCTTAATATTAAACACAAACTTAATTATAACTTACCCAAACAATAGTAACAGTAACAGTAACTGCAGTAAAGTTTTAGTACAGAAAACTCTTGTTCAGCTATTATTGTGTGGTGTTTGCTGCCCTCAAGTGGAGTTTATATATGGCACGTATATGACACGTATGGCATGGTTTGTATATAGTACAAACATGTCATGAGCTAACTGCGGCCTCCCCCTTATTCCAGCAAAATCCTTTTCCATTTTGCTGCATTTTTGGTGTCTGGCAAAGTTTTGGCTGAACTGAAGTCCCAGCTCTAATTGTCATGGTTCGCAACTGAGGTGCAATTCAGGGATAAAGATACTTTCCTCAAATGTCTTTTCTTTGGTGCTTCTATGAACAGGTGCTATGAAAAAAAATTACAAAAAAAAGAAAAAAGAAATACCAGCTATTTGGCTGGTTGTTTTTTATTCATTATTTATTATTTATTTATTATTGTTGTTGTTGTTGTTGTTGTTGTTATTATTATTTAATATTTATTCACTGTAAACCTGAGTAAGTTAGGCAAGTACTAGAGTAAAGCTAACTTTTTTTTGAGCCAATAAACTCAAGAGTTCAGGGTTATCAGTGCTTAAAATTTTGGAATAAGTGTTAGATGTACTCTTTGATTACAGTGAAAATTGAAACTGATTAAGCAAACAGATATTTTCAACACATGCAACTCTAAATTTTCGTTCACCTTGCTCACTGCAAGAGCTGAATAATTTTCAGTATGAAAACTAGGTGTGTCACAGTAAAATGCAGAAAAAGCAACAACAAAAAAAACAAAACATATCAATTAAGTTTAGTTTCTTTTCATTTACGTTGAACAGAGAGCAGTGCAATTTACTGGGAGGAGCTCAGACTGAGGATTCACTGGTGTATCCCTTGATTGGGCAGTTTTGGCGATTTTCATCTTGTGTCATCAAGACCCACAAAGGGAGATCAAAGTCCAGTGACTGACAAAGTTTCTGCAGCACTTTAATGATTCTGATGTGAATATTTATGACCTTTAGTTTCACAAAGAGCTCATGAAGAAATAACTGATTGCATATCGCTGCATGTTGTGAATAATGACACAAGCAAGTAGAAAGTGTGATGTGTGTATTATTGTGCAGATGACCATAATGGAAGCTGATAAATAGCCTCAGTACACAAATAACACTCATCAGGTGCCTGTATTAATTATAAGATATAAAAAGGAATATTAAATGATGATTAAAATCAACATCAGAAAGAACTCTACCAATAATCAGCCATTTCAGTTTACAGATCTAACTGAATGCTGTCAGGTGTCAAAATCGTTCTTAGATTTGTTTCTGTGGACACTTGTACCAGTCAGTTTGAGAGCTGATACAGCTGTTATTAGCTCGTCATCAGTAACTGCCATCGCTTCAGACTAATGCTAAAAGGACTGTATTTTACGTAGCAGGAAATCCCTTTCCAGATAGATTTTTTTTAGAAGTGGGCTGCCCTCACAAGCGCATGAAACTGAGACTTTCCTGCAGGCGACAGCATGTTCATTAATCTGCTGCCTGCAGCACTCATGGATCAGTGGACTGTACTAGCGGGTCCTTAGCCCCCAGAAAAATTACGGCTATGGCTCCGTCCTTTGTCCGGTTGCCACCGTGGGTCCCCTGCACAACTTGACCTCTGTTCACTGGCCTCGTTTCTGGCTTGAGACAACGTATGAACCCCAATGCATTAAAGCTATGGGAAAGAGGAGAGGGATGAAGGTGGGCCCTCTTATTCTACCCATTGGCCTGACCATGAAGCTCGTTGAAGGCTACCTAAGGCGCACAGTCTTTTACTTTTGGCGCCGGTTACAAGAAGCAGTTTGCACGAGCCTCACAAACCTACCATGGTGCCTCCTGTCTCCTAGAGAATCCTTAGGGAATTTACCAGATTTAGTTTTCTAAAACTTGGAATCAACTTAGCTCTTAAATCAAAAATTGTTTAAATGATGTTAGTTTAAGTTCGAGTCACTCAATTTCTTAAATATTAAACTCGCATTACTTATTTGTCCCAGATTTACACCTAAACAGTGGTGGACAGTAACAAAGTACATTTACTTGAGTACTGTACTTAAGTACATTTTTGAGTATCTGTACTTTACTTGAGTATTTGTTTTTTTGGAAACGTATTACTTTCACTCCACTACATTTCAAAAACAAATATTGTACTTTTGACTCCACTACATTTCTAGGAAGGTTGTTGTTACTTTTCGACTGAGCTTTGTAGTCAGCTGTTGGTGTTTTTCTTTTCTAAAATGCAGTTGGTCACATGCTGTGTTCCTCACAAAAGAAAACCAATCACAGTAGCTCCTCTGGATTGATGTAAAAGTGGAAATACATCATCGAGGTGCTCTGTAACAAGAACAAGCAAGTTGTCCCTCTGTCATTCAAACAAAAAGCAGTAATGGTGCCAGCAGGAGAAAGACAAAATGAAATCTCAAGATGTTATTATAATTATTAATTGTTCCAGGTAGCTTTTAAAGTTGGATTGTTTTTATCGGGGTGAAAAATACCACATAATTCATGTATATATACTGCCTCTGAAGACAGAAAGAAATCTCAGTTATTTAACAGACTTGGAGAACTCCTTACAGTTAGCCTCAATCTAATTTTATGTGGTGATTTTAATACAGTTACATCAGAACATGACAACAGCTGTCCTTTTTGGTTTTGATTGTATTTCTATGCTGAAGTGTTTATAGGTGTTTCTATAGGCTTTGTGTAGCAGAGTGGTTCTACAAGCAGGTCAGTGCATCATTAGATGGTTTCAGAGAGTTACAAGCTTCTGTAAATGCATCATGAAAACAATACAGCATGTATTGATATTAGAAAATGTACTTTGTAATTTGTACTTTTAAATACTTAAGTATTTTTATAAACGTGTACTTCTGAATACTTAAGTATTTTTAAAACCAAGTACTCTAGTACTTTAACTCAAGTAAAATTTTGACTGAGCAACTTTCACTTGTAGTTGAGTAATATTTGACCAGGAGTATCTACACTTTGACTCAAGTACTGGGGTTGAGTACTTTGTCCACCACTGGAATTGAGGGCCCGCATCCAGACAACTGCATTGAGATACAGGACACTCAGCAAACACCAGACCGCAGTCAAAAGTATTCTGGCTATCATATGGCAGGACCAGTCAAGAGACACTGCAGAATTGAGGGCCCACATCCACAGCATCAGATTAAATCAGATTAAAATATCTGTCTGAAACAGACCGATGCTCGGCTCCTCCATGAAATGTTTGTCACTTCACTGCATTTTTCTGAACCCTGCAATGTGTTTTGGCCTTTGGGAAAAAAGTGTATAGTTTTTTTTAAGGCTGCCTCAAGGGTTAAAGGGATATTTTTCAAGTGTTTAAAGTGTAATTCAAATGTAACTTTATTAAATCAAATACATTAACCTAAATGACAAATATGCCCAGAAACCCTCAGAGGCACTGCATTTGGCATAAAAATACATGCTCAAATAATTACATGACAAAGTCCATCAGGCACAGATGAGCACTGACCTGCTCAATTTAACATTAAGGCCAAAATGCACTAGAAACTTCAATAGTTAAGTCAACTGAAGCTTCTATGGCGCACTGCACTGTAGCGATACTAATTTCAAACAAGGTAAACTTCCAGCTCTCCTCACAGATCAACGATAAAGAAGGGCACTACTTAATGGTCAAAGGTTTAATTGACCACAAACAAGTGACATTATTGAATGTTTATAGACCACCAGGAAATAATAAACAGCAGATCAAAAAAAGTTTTTAATCTTATATCTACGAAAGTGTCAGGTGTGTTGGTATGTGGGGGAGACTGGAATATCCAACTTTATCCCTCTATGGACTCCTCAAACAAAACAAAACAAAACAATGATAAGACGGTATGGTACATGTGTGGAGGGAGCTACACCCACTTGATAGATGCTTTACTTTTTTTTTCTCATGCTCATTCTGTATATTCAAGAATTGATTATTTTTTATGTTTAATTCAGATCACCACAGGATTACCAAATGTAACATTGGGGTAAGGGATATCTCTGATCATGCAGGGGTATATTTAACACTGCATTTTGACAGCAAGCCCAAAGACACATTGTGGAGATTTAACACTAATCTTTTGAATGATCCTCAATGTCAGAAATACATAAAGGGAGAATTTCAAGAATACACTACACATAATGATAATGGCACAGTGTCTCCCAGTACACTGTGGGACGCTGCAAAATCTGTTATTAGAGGTAAACTTATCATGTGGTCAGCTCAGAAGAAGAAGGAAAAAGAGAAACAAGGATTTGACTGAAAACTTGAAGTCTTTGGAGAATAAACATATGGAATATAATGACATTGATGTTCTAAACCAGATTCAGGATATAAAACAGACTTTAAACAAACTATTTGAAAATCAAATAGAGAAGAGAGCTAAATTAATTAAACAAAATTTTTATGAGAATGGTTCTAAATTAAAAAAACTACTTGTTTGGAGAATACGCAAACAACAGGCCAAGAGATTTATACATACAGTAAGAGACCCGCAAACCAATAAGATGTATCATACACTGGATGACATACAAATTTCCTTTGAAAACTACTACACAAAATTATATTATTTTGCTCAGCCTCAGGCAGCTGAGTCAACAGCCATATCAAATTTTCTAATGTCTTTAGACTCACCATCTGTAGGAAGAGAGCAGAATAAAATAACTCAGGAGATAACAGAAGAAGAAATAAATAAGGCTATATCAAGATTAAAAACGAATAAAATGCCAGGTGCAGATGGCTACCCATCGGAATGGTATAAAACCTTTAGAGAGATTATAATACCAGTTCTTAAGGAATGTTTTAATTATGTTCTTCGAGGGGGGGGAGACTCCATCGTCCTGGACACAAGCTGTAATTTTTGTAATTCCTAACACGGGTAAAGATAGGACGGACTCTAGCTCTTACAGACCCATATCTGTTTTAAATATGGACTACAGATTATTTGCATTAATACTTACAAAACGAACGGAAAATATAATCCCGGATTTGATAGATACAGACCAAACTGGTTTTGTGAAAAACAGGCAGACCCAGGACAATATGAGGTGGGCTTCCACCTCATTGAGTATATGAGAAACAGTGGATAGAGAATCTATTGCCGAGAAAGCTTTTGATTATGTTCGATGGGAATATTTATACTTGGCTCTTAGACGATTTGGTTTTAACAGCCAGGTAGTTCGATGCCTGAAATCTTTACCTTCATTGCTCTCCCACAGCCAGAATTAAAATAAACAGGAATTTATCTAAAACAGTGTCTCTTGAGAGGGGATGTCGTCAGGGATGCCCCCTCAGCCCTACACTTTTTGCCCTCTTTATTGAGCCACTAGCACAGGAAATCGGAGAAGATAATGACGTAACAGGCATATTGATTGGAGATACACAACACAAGACCTGTCTGTATGCAGATGACATTCTTGTGACACTTACCAACCCTAATGAAAGCTTGCCTAAATTACTATCTCTTCTTAAAGTATTTGGTTCATACTCCGGGTACAAATTGAACTTACAGAAAACCCAAACTCTTACTCTTAACTATGAACCACAAGAAAAAGTTTACAGATTATGTCATTTTAAATGGAAGGGTGACATAATTAAATACCTGGGAGTACAAATACCTAGAGATCTAACTGCCATCTATGAACATAACTATACTCATATAACAGCGGATATTAAGGCCAATTTAAATCACTGGTCATTATTACCAATGAACATGTATAATCGAATAGATGTTATTAAGATGAATAGATTACCCAGGCTGCTCTACCTTTTTCAGTCACTGCCTGTTGATGTCCCTCCCAAGCAATTCAGTGAGTGGAACAGAATGATTTCAACCTTCATTTGGGGAAAGCAAAGACACTACAATTGCCCAAGGACAGAGGAGGAAGGGCTTCACCCTGCTTAGAAGATTATTACAAAGCAGCACAGTTACGTTTTCTGGTTTGCTGGTGTGATCCTACATATGATGCGAAATGGAAAGACATAGAACAAAGTCAAACAAACATACCTCTTCAATCTGTACTTGAGGAAAAATCCCTTCAGAAGAAATATATAGACAAATTATCTAAATGGACTGCAGTCCCCTTAAACATTTGGCATAAAGAATTTAAAGACCTGAATTTAAAGACTTCAAAAGGAATGCACGAATATTACGCTGGGTGGCATACGACACAGAATTCACACCGGCTAAATTTGACAACAGATTTAAACTCTGGACAAATGCAGTCTTTCAAAAACATATAACGTAGAGAAATGCGATTTCTTTAGGTATTATCAGGATGTATTTCTGTGACCGGTGTGGTATGTTTTACGCTCCTACATGATGTGTATGGTGACAGATATATGGCTGGCAGGGTGCCAGAAAGTCTGGTGGAGAAGACTGTGTCCATCGTTGGCATATTTGCATGGTCCAAAAATAAACCGGTTATGTCTAGTCAGACAACCCTATATAAGCTGTAACTGTTGAAGTGTTCTTGGTTCATTCCTTCTTACTCTGTATGCTGTATGATGTGGAAGAACCCGAGCTCGTATTAAACATTGTTTTCGGGTACACCTGTGTCATCTCTTCTTTCGGGACCCCACAGTAATCATCACTGTAACAGGTACCTTCAACTGAGACATTATTTTGACACAAATATTAAAACTATTGGAGAGAAGGAACTGAAGATATTCACTGATGCATACAAAGGTAACTCTAATAGGAAATTGATCTCAAAGACTTACTCATCTTTACAACTGGACAGGGGTTTTTCCACTCTGTATGTTAAATCAAGGTGGGAGAAAGAAGCTAACATAACACTGACTGAAGATGACTGGTTAAATATTTGTAGGACAATGTCTACAACTTCAAGTTCAGATTTATGGAGGGAATACACCTGGACACCTATAACTCCAAAGGTTAAAAAATCACAAAGTCACAACCCCGAACAAGGTCGGTGCTGGAGAATGTGTGGTAAAATGTCTGCTGGTCATTTTCACATTTTTTGGGAGTGCCCTAAAATCTTTTCTTACTGGACAGATGTGGTGACAGAGATCAGATCTATAATCAGCTCAGAGCTTGATTTTAATTTCAGTGTTATATATTTGGGAAATGTATCAACTGTCCTGAAAAAACAGGACAGATACCTGTTACAAATACTACTAGCAGGTAGTAAAAAAAAAGCAATAACCAGAAAATGGTTGAGCATAGAACCTCCTACAATCCTTGAGTGGATAGAAATAATTAATGCCATTTATACTATGGAACGATTGACCTTTTCCCTGAGACATGCTACCAAGAAATGTGAAAAATGTCCTATTTGTCCTATTTGAAACTGTAGTGATTTCTTTATACATGTTTGGTTGGAGAAACAATGTAATGTATTTTTCCTATGCACAAACAGAGCAGACTTTTAAGTTAAGAAAGAATGGGAGACATCTCACTTTGTAGGAAACACTGAGGACTAGCATTAAATGGAGCCAAGGATCATAAAAAACTTTTTGGACCTCAAATAACACTCATGGACATAAAGGATTTTTTCGACAATGAATGTAACGCAGGTTCATTCAATCCTCATTCTGTATGTTTAGCATTTCTCTACACCTGTGATGACCCAGTCTGTTTTAAGTAAATTGTGTTGTTAAAAGGAATTTACATTAAAGCATTAACGTGTTAACTTTGACAGCCCTATTAAATATACATTCATCGCATAGTTTGTGTTTTGCAGCTACACCCTACCTCAGAAATGTTGTTTTTTTTGTCTGACAAATAATTACAGGAATATTTTTTAGTCATAATTTGTCTGCAATCTCATTATGTGAAATAAAAAAAATAGGATCATTAAGCCAGTATCAGAAATTGTATCGAATCTTGAGTTGAATGTATTTTTACATCCCTAGTCACCATTAGGGATGTTCCTGGTGACTAATTTCCCTGTTGATTAAGGCCAAATTGAATTTAGACTAATCGACTGGTCTAACACTAAGAAAACACTCAGAAAGCTGCTAAAATGTAGTAGAATTTATTGATTTATAATGTTAAACACTGTCCGAAAAAAATACTGTGTTTATTAAGAGCCATTTGAAGATGTTAATCACAGTCTACAATCGCAAAATCGTACTTTAAATGCTGCTGAAATGCATGTTATTTTGCGCTGTGCAATACAAGCCTCACACATTGCTGTACAAAACATGACAACAACTCACTAAACGCTTCACCTCTTCAGACCAGAGGGTCACAGTGTCTGCGGGTAAAGGACCCAGAGCTAATGTTAGCTGCCAGCCTGACACACAATGTGGCTAATGTTAGTAATGCTAGCAGCAGCAGTTTGGCTTGCAGATTTATGTCCGTGTAAGTTCTTAATGTGGGCACATTTCTCCAGTCGAGTGAATACATATCAGCTTATTCTGTCACAGTTTACATTCACCTGTCCGACTTTGCAACTCTGGATGTTTATATCAGCAAACATCCCCAAACATCATCCAGACTTCTTCAGGTTTCTTCTTTTGTTTTGTTTTTTCTCACTGCTAAGCATTACTACAGCAAACTGTTGCATGAAGTCAGCCTCTGTTTTGTTTACATCTGCCTACCATCACAAGAGATTGTGCTTCCTCTGGTATATAAACTTGATAAGACTGAGGCTAAGAGTGACCCGGAGCACTTTTGAAGAAAATGTAAAAGGTTTCATTGCCAGTGATTTATTATGAATGTACAATTCAATTTTCCAAAAGTGTTTTTGTATACTGCCGATTACAGGTCTTACAAAGAAAGAAAATTTGAATTAGCAAAGGTCAGACTTTAAATAGAATGGAATTGGCCATGGACATTGCAATCTATACAATTCTAATCATACAGTTGGTCTAATAATGTTGGTTGGTTAATGGTTTAATAATTTGTGTATCAATTACTTTGTGGCTGATCAGGTTAATTATCAGCTAATTATTGTCAGTTTCTAACTGTAGTATGCAATAAATGGTTGCCCTTTGTGTGTGTTTACCTGTCACTCACTACTGAAAGTACACAACACAATAAAAACCTGATATTTTTTATAATAGTGAAATATAAAATGAGCTTTTACGTTGTCTGATTGACTGCATTTATTTAGTGGTTTGATTAATGGTTTACAGTCTAATGATGTGTGTTTGTATTGATTACTTACAGGAGCTCATCTGGCTAATTATCAGCTAAAACTGTTTCTGTTTCCTTTCTTCATACAGTGTAATTATTACCTATTGTTTGTGCACTTTTGTGCCCTACAGTTTGTCCAGAAAGCCCAAATAAATGTGAATTCATCATAGGCCAAAGTGACTTCTCCTAAAAATGACTTCATTCCAGGCCTGAGCAAATGCTGGTCATAAAGCAAGTATGAAAAAAAATCTAAATGCTTCAGTAATACTAGTTTTCATTTTCCCTGAAAAAACAAAACTCAGAAAACCAAATGCATATTGAGGGTGCATCGTTGGTTTTCTGTTTCATTTTGTTGGTGGTGACACGGCTTATAAAATTGGCATTTAAAATATTACAATTCTAAAAATATTTAAATATTTAGTAGTTTTGACCAGAACTGAGGTTAATTAACATATTTATGCAAAAAAGTAGAAAAATATTTATCTGATATATTTTTACAGCAGATTTTGTTAGTGGCTGTTTTCAGCCACCAACAGTAATTCCAACGGTACTGAAACAGAGTTTATTACAGATAGATTTTCCTTTTCTAACCACCCAGCGTTCATTAAATATAATTTACTCTACTAAGTTGCCTTACTTGGCAGTTATCTCCCTGCATACCAACCAGGCATTTGATCAAATTGAATGGAAGTACATGTTTGCTACTATTCTTGCCCCAAATCCTCCGTTTTGACTAATCATGACAGGTCTCCCCCTTTCTCACTGCACCATGAAACCAGGCAGGGTTGCTGCCTCTCCCCAATGCTCTTTGCGCTGACTCTCGAGCCTCTGGCCATTTCTATTAGAGCCAGTCCCCAAATCACTGGTATAAGTTGCGGCACATCTCATTGTACCATTGGTCTGTACGCAGGTGATATAATCTTGTCTCTAAACCCAGAAAGCTGCCCAAAGCTGTTTATTATATCAAAAAGGGGAAACAGGGATGGTCTTAGATCTTTTACTGTTAACTGGGGAAAAAGTTTGTTCATGCCCTTCTCTCATGGTCTCGACGCTGGCTTTCTTGGCAATCTACCCTTCAGACTTTCCACTGAACACCTTGTGTATCTCAGGATTAATATCACTAGAAACCCTAAATTTCTTTTTAAACTTTATTTTTTGGATTCGGGGACTAAAACTATGATATATAAATGGACATTTCTCTCTCTTTCTTTAATCGGACGCGTTAATATTATTAAGATGCTAGTACTCCCCAAATTTATTTCTCTCTTTCAACATGTCCCGATTTTTCTTACATCTTCGTTCTTTAAAATATGCCCTTCATTTGGGCTAACGAAGGTGGCCAGGGCCTTCTTGTCTTCCAACATTATTACTGGGCCTGCAATGCCAGATCATGGGTTTTCTCATCATTCTGCTGCTAGACAGGAGAGCAGTGCCTGTCTTAGATGGCCTGAGATTGAGTCTTGTAATGCAGTCTTACTCACTGGAGCCTCTTTAATGGCCTTTTTATTTTCGAAGCCAAATCCACCTATCAAATGTATAAAGGATGACTTTATTTTGCGTAACTCAATTAAGATCCTAAAACAAATCAAAGGTGTGCTGAGCCTCCCAGATTTGTCCATCTATGCTCCTATATGTCAGAACCCCTTTTAAGCCAGGCCAGATGGATGTTATTTTTTCACACTGGTCAGATAAGGGACTGTCCACTATTAAGGATCTCTATATTAACAACCATCTTGCTTCTTTTGCGTAACTTCAGGTGAAATTTAATCTGCCTCCTGGTCACTTCTTTCGGTATTTGCAAATTAGAAATTTTGTCAGACAGTCACTCCCTCACTTTGATACGACCCCCAAATAACACATTTTTTATGAGCTTACAACTAAAACCCCTACCTCCAAACATTTAATTTCACAATTTGTAGGTCTTTTCTCATCGGCAACCTCCTCTCTCCACATTAAAGAGGCATGGATTAAGGACACTGGTGTAGACATTTCAAACAAGTTATGGGCAAAAGGGCTGGGCAGGATTAAAGCATGTTCTATCAATGTTAGACTTCAACTTATTCAGTTTAAAGTCATTCATTCTGTCTCTTCTACTTGTGATAAGTCTAAATCAGGTGATGGTACTCTAGGCCATCTTTTCTGGTCTTGTCCAAAACACATCTTTCTGGTATGACTATATAGTAGACAAGATGAGGTTTTGCTCTTGAGGAGAGGAATGTTATATTAGGAAGTGTTGAGTATAGAGAAAAAGATGCTTTTTTTTATTAATCTAATATTACTACTGTGTAAATTCCATATTCATGAATGTAAACTTACAAACCTGTCTTGTTTTTATTTCTGCCAGCAAAAAATAAAAACTGCTCCCTTTACCTATTTTTCTTTTTTGGTTTAAACAAAATAAATAAATAAATAAATAAGCACTCACTTAAAGGCATACTCCCTCTTGTGGCATGGATTGGCAACTACTCAGGGTTTCATGTTGTAGTGGTATAATTCTCAACATGATGCCCATCCTCTAGTCCTTTCTAGCATATAAAACTCTGAAGTAGTTTTCACAGGGTAATGTTAATGAAAAGATCAAACCACAAAGTAAATCACTGTCACCCAAGGAAATTGTAGGTACTTTCCAGCACCTGGTGCTCACCACACAGATTAATTGTCAGATCAGCTGTTCTGTTCATGTGAAGCATTGATCTGTTTTGTCATTTAATTATTTTAAAAAATATATAAGATTAATGCGTGCAAACCTAAGGGAAGCAGCAATTTGCTAGAAAATGAATGACATTATGATCCCATAAGGTAAAATTTAAAACACAAATATGTTTGATTGTAAGCCAAAATGTTCAAAGTGGGAGATAGTAAAATAAATAGTATATAACAGGGTGTTTTGCACCCCTTTCTTCAGTCTAAACCTGGGTTTGACTCAAGCTTGTTGATTTTTCTACCTGGAGAGATCAATAAACTTTGTGTGGCAGACTTTGTTGCTCTTCCAGTGATTTTTCCAGACTTTGCCTGATTCTTATTTTTGATGGTTTGAACTTTGAAAACATACAAGTGATAACAGTGGTTTTTTGCTGAGGTTTTTAGGGTGTTGTGGCTCTAAGCTCAGACCTTACTGGCCTATTTTTCTGAGTCTTTTTGTCACAACAATGTGTGCAATGTCTGAGTATACCTATGAATTACTGGTAGAAAATTAATAATTGATTTTTCAGGGAGTAAAGCAATACGTTTTTGAGTTAACGGGAAATTACAACCTTAAAACATTAATTCTGTATTTGCTTTTGACTAAAATCCAATGAATACTATGTCCTACTGGCTTTATTTTTTAATATACGGTTACTTTCATGTTTTGCATAAATGATTTGCAGCAGCATTTCTCATCTTTCTTATAAAACCCAAACTTATTCTACACTTGAGTCTTATGAAAGTTTGGTGATGCAATGCGGTACAATGTCAATTCTGTCACTGTTTTCAGCACCGTCTGTTATGAGCAAACGAAGAGGAGCCACAGGAGAGGGAGGAGGGAGCGCTTGTTTTTGTGAGTGAAAAAGCACAGAGCCACAAGTCTGACCCACAGAGACGTCATGTCACTGTGAGAAGAGGTAACACAGAGCATCAGTTCCTCCTTAATTTTAATTTAGCAATTATTTATTTAAGTATCTGTCAAACCCATTTTGAGGTGCTGACCCAAGGTTGGGAACCACTGCTATAAGGAGTACATACCAAATTCTGAAACTGAAAAGAAAAGATCTGAAACTGAAACAGAAAGATCCAAAAGTGAAAAAAAGATTTGAAACTATAAAAAAATAAGATTTGAATCTGAAAAGATAAAATTTGTAACTGAAAGAAATAGGATCTCAAATATCTAAATATGTGAAAGTGAAAAATGAAAATAATTTATTCAAAATAATTACCAGAGTGAATCATAATTATATTTAACCTGAAAACACTTTTTGAACACTTATTTTTATTTTGAATACACTGATGTATTTTTCAAAATTCAAGATCAAAACAGTTTAAAATTTTATTTTTCAAGTTCAAAACATTTGGCCCCAATATAGCTCCATAGGTTTAAAGCTAAAACCCAAAAAGGGCACACTTTGAAGCATATATTCCCTCCTGTAGTATTGAGGAGCAACATTCTTCTCTTCATAAGCTCGATTCTCCTGGCTCTTATTTTGATAGAACTAATTTAACTTCCAGGTCAGGTGTCTGCCTTTCAACATTTTTCAAGTCAACAAGTAAGAAATAAGATAACACCAGTATAATTTACAATAATTATTTGGATTTCTCTCTTGTTTTTATTTCTGCCAGTAAAAATAGAAAATTAGCTCCCTTTACCAATTTTTCTTTGTTGGCTTAAAAGCACTAACTTGAGGGTATACTCCCTCTTGTGGCAGAAATAGGCAACAATTTGGGGTTTCATCTGTACATTGTGTGAGTATACCTATGAATTACTGGTTAAAAATTACATATTTATTATTTATTATTATTAATTTATTTTAATTAATTAATTAATTTATTATTTTTCAAGGAGGAATCTGGTGTCCAATGACTGTTCAGTTATCTCTCTGCAAGCAGCTACAGTCTGAGAGGCTACAGTTAACATTTAGGCTAAAAACATGGTGTAAATGGCGTCTTTTTGGGTCAAATTTTAATGTTGCGACTTACGGACACTTGGATTACACCACATGAGTAGTATGAGACATTTTGTGGGGGGTTTTGTATATATTCTTTTAACATTTTAAAATTGGTCACTGTTCACTTCAATTGTACTGGATTTGGCTGCAACACTGTTTTCCACAGAAACCCCGGGAGTGTTTTGTGAACTGGAGATCTTCACTCAGTGAATTTTCATTTTGGGGGGAACTACCTGTATTTGCCTTTAACCAATATCCAATGAATATTTATTATATTTATATATATATTCTATTTTCATGAAGTTACTTTAACTTCTGTGTCAAGTCTTCCTGTCAGTCATATCACAATGGAAAACAATACATGTATGTTTTAGCAAACAGGACATTGCAACCTTCAAACATTAATTCTGTGTTTGCCTTCAACTACAATGAAATTACATTAAATAAACAACATATCAATATATATAATATATATATATATGGCTTGTGTCAGTTAGGCAATGAGGGAAAGCATCACTAAAGGCACAAATATTATAAGTTAAAGGCAAGATATTAGTTAAAAGCAAATACAGAAATAGTATTTGAAGGTTGTGTTGTCCCATTTACTCAGGGACTTATTGTTTTATGTTCAGATGTAACCGAGATAGCTAAACAGTCACTGGGCACTAGTTTCCTCTCTGAAAAATAAATGTGTAATTTTTAGCCAGCAATTCATAGGTATACTCACACATTATACAGATGAAACCCCGAGTTATTGCCTGTTTTTGCCACAAGAGGGAGTATACCCTCAAGTTAGTGCTTTGAACCAGAAAACAAAAATGGGTAAAGAGAGCTAATTTTCTTTTTTTTTTTTTGCCAGCAGACATAAAAACAAGAGTAAAAATCTAAATAATGATACTAAAAAAAGGGATCAGTTTCGGTGTAATTTTATTTCTTACTTGTTGACTTGAAAACAGCAGAAAGGCAGACAGTTGACCCAGAAGTTAAATAAGCTCTATTAAAATAAGAGCCAGGAGAATCAAACTCAGGCATAGCATATATGAAGACATGAGTGTTGCCCCTTCATACCATAGTAGGGAATATATCCTATAAATAATAAACTAAAATGTGAAATTGCTCATCTTTAAATCCAAAATAATTTTATAGATTACATCCTAACCAATCATCCTAAGCAATCTATGAACTTTGATAAATATAAAGGCAAAGGGCTGAGTTTCTTCAGTTTTCAGGACACATTATAAGAGACAAAATATTATTTTTTGAACTATGAAGGTAAACACAGAGTTAATGTTTGGAGATTACAAACACATGTATTAAAGATATTTACATCATATCCAAACAAAATTCTCGCTTATGCTGGTTTATACTGGTTTATGTGTGTTGGACTAGTAGTAAGAATTTTCATATAAATTATTTCAGATTCATCGATTCTTTAATTAGAATGTAATCTTTCAAGTATTTTAGATGTAAAAATGACCTGTTTTCAATTTTGGTTTAAAATAGAGAAAGGGCACACTTAAGGGTATATTTCATAAACGTGTCATAAACGGACAACAACTCTTTGTCTTCATATGTGCTTAATTTATGTGCTATGAGTTATATTTTCCTGGCTCAGACAAATAGACAGTATATAGAATGTTCCATATACATAAGTTCTTGCTGCTCACACAAATTAAACAGGATTTTGAGCGGTGCTCCCTACTAATTCTTTCTGTAGCTGCCAGAATCAATGCAATTAAACTGTTAAAATGTTTTCCCGCACTTTTTATAGTTATTCCAATGTATTCCAATATTTCTTCCTCTTTCATTTTTCCATAAAGTGGACGGTCTTATTCTCGGTTTTGTTTGGAATAAGAAGTCTCCAAGGTTACGTCGACAAGTTTTACAGAGGCCCAAAGCTCTTGGCGGAATGGTGTTACCAAACTTCCTGTACTATTATTGGGCAACAAACATAAGAAATTTGAACTAATGATCCCAACTAATACCCAACTAACTAATCCCAACTAATACTATATATGTGTGTGTACATATATATATATATATATATATATATATATATATATATATATATATATATATATAAATATACATATATATATACATATGTATATATGTGCGTATATACACACACACACACACACACACACACACACACACACACACACACAATATTGTGTGGTTTTAACTTACCTACTAATGTTGAAATCTATGTCTAAACAGTTCAGTGTGATACATCATGGCATTTAGCTTGACAAAACTGGAAATTCTGTACAGTAGCCAGTCAGCGTCAACAAAAAGGAGAACAAGAGATTTTGTATTCAAATTAACATTTCCAGGGTTGACTGTCATGGAGAAAAAAACAGCTAAACATTTCAAGCAGTACATCTCACACAGTGACAAAACAACTTTAAATGTTGTTGTCAACTAGGTTTTAAACATGAATGAAAGGCTTTGGTTGAATTACTACCTTTTCCAAACATACAACAGAGCTGTGATAAGGGGATGAAACAGCAATACATTCCTCCATGGCTGTTAGACAGAAGGCTGTACTCAGTACCTTGCTCACACCGAGAGAATTATCAGGAGCGCGCACACAAGCATGCATAGAGCCTCTGCCTCTTCTTCTTCTTCTTCTTCCCTCAACCTCTGATTATACCATTTTCTTTGTAGTTTTACATGAAATATTGTTGTCATGTATGAATGCAAGATACAAGAAAGGATTGCTGCAGAAACATGCCAATTTAAGTTTGTCCCACAACCATTACTTAGCACTTGAATGAATAAGATAACCCAACTCAAAGAACATTACATGTCCCGTTCAAGAAAATGCCACTAACACCGAAATGTTCTGTAGCGATGGTGTAAATAGTCTCATGCTTGCACTGTTGTTTTTCTTTCCATTTTGACAGTTCCACTTGTTTCAAAGTTTAAAACTAGGGTTGCAACTAAAGGTTATTTCCATTGTTGATTAATGCTGATTATATCTTCTCAATTAATCAAGTAGTTGCTGTAATAAAGGGTTAAAGAAACCACAACAACAACTCTCACATTTGAGAAAGTGCATCAGAGAATTTTAACTTTTTTTTTCTTAAAAATCAAAGCAATTAACAGATTATCAAAATAGTTGGCAGTTTGTTGGCAATATCAAGATTCTCTTGGACTGAACTAATATATTATCTTTCCTCATCTCGTTGTGATGGCCCACTAGCAGATGTAGACATAAAATATTTTTATATTGTGGTGGATTTATTGGACCATGATGCTGTATTCGCTGTGTAAAGATTTATTTCATCACAATTTACAATTTAATTTAGCAGACATTTTTATCTAAAGTGACGTACATCTGAGAGCTGATACAACACACAAGCAAGGATCTAGTCATGAGAGAACAACACGAATAAGTCCCATGAAGCAAAGTTCAAATCTGACTGAGAGACTGAGTTTGGTGGCTCGTTCCACCAGCCGGTAGCCAGAGTGGAAGAGTCTAGCAAGTGACCTTGAACTCTGTTGTGGTGGTCGAATCTGGTGTCTTCCATATTAGATTATTAGAACATGATGTTGGTCTAAACCGTGGAAGAAAATACAGGTGTATTTACCAGATAATGTAAGTGGTTGTAAGTTACCATTTACGTTTCACTTTCAAAGAAACTGCCCATAAAAATTGTACAGATTTGATATTTGATTAGAACTTTAAAGCGGTGAAGAAATTTTCAGCAAATGCTGCTCTAGATGTGCTTTAATTTTACAGAAATGTCTACTTAAGGATTAACAGAAGTGTCCATGAACGGCCCAGGGGATATACTGTAAATCTACAGAATTTTCCATTTTAGGGTTGAAAGAAATGTCCACAAACCTAACAGAATATGTACTGATAATTTTTTGCCAGGACATCATTAATTACTCTACAGATTGTTTTCTTACAGTGTAGCTGAGTTAACTAGAATAAATTAAAAATAAGTTAAAAAATAAATCTGTAATTTTTACCCAGTAAATACATAAATAACCTGAGGCACAGCACATCTTAAGACAGAAATTGTTGTCCCTTTAGGCCACAAGAGGGAGTATATGTTTAATGAGCTCAGGGAATTACATACATCACACACCTTATGCTGTATAAAAGAAAGGCTGGGCAGAAATGTATGAAATGCCAACCATGTAAAGGAAAAAAAAAAAGAATTCTTTATTCAAGGGTCAGACAGATACAGCTACCATTTCCTGCCACCTACAAAGTTTTAGAGGAATGGATTTTTTTTTTATTCGTATAGATATTCTGGGGCAGTGGTTCTCAAACAGGGGTCTGTGGTACAAGTGGATTGGTGAAAAGTTTTTAGACTCATTAATTAAAAAAAATTATGTAAATAAATATCTAGCCTATCGTTTTATTCATAATTCAACAAATAATATATGTTTAATCTTAGCAGTGCCTTTAGCTATAATGAAATGAGACAGAATAAGCAATGCCTGAACATATCAGAAAATAGAGATAACACAATTAAAGTGACAAACTCATTTCTGGTTTTGGTTTAACTTCTATTCCAATTGCTGATTTGAGGACATGGACCAAAAAAGCAAGTGGATTTTTCATTGTTATTATTTTTTGTTTGTTTGTTTGATATATCGATATATATAATGATTTATTGTATATTTGTTTATCCTAATTATCAAAGTTAAATACATTTTGGGAGGGATAATACATAGACCCCTCTTCAAGATCAAGATCCGGTCGCTCACCTGGTAGAACACAAGCCTTATTTGCAAAGGTGGACTCCTTGCTGCCGAGGGTTTCATTCCAGCCCTTGGACATGTGCTGCATGTTATCTGTTCTCTCTCTACCACTTTTCCTATCACATTCTTCAGTCTGCCCTGTTATTAAAGCCAAAAAAATCAAGCTGTAATGTTATTCAATACATAAGACATGATTTTTAATGTTGTAATGTGGAAACTAGCTTCTAACCCCTGAGTGGAAAATGAAGTACTTTATACCAGCTAATCTCACTGTTAGGAGATATATTTTAAATTTTGCTTTTCTAGTATAGATTTGAAAAGAATCTCAAGTCAATTTATGTTCGGATTCCTCATTAGCTCAACTGTAATTATGCATGTTCCATATGCAAACACTGCATCCTTACTGCAGCGGCCCTGGTTTGATTCCAGTCAGGGTAGGGAGGAGGCTTAAGTGTTTCTTAAGCAGAGGAGAACATGACAAAGAACTGATGAGTGACAGTGAGTTAGTAAAACGCTATGGATTGGACTGTGCGGGGATAACATTTGTGGTCGATCTCATGTGAGATGTGCTCATGTAACAATAATAATGATCAACTTTTTTTTATGTACCACTTTTTTAATGTTACCAAGTACTTTACAAGATAAAAAAAAACTAGATAAGGCTGATAAATTTTCCATAACAACAATAACAATAACACTATGATGCCAGAAAATAAAGTGATCATAACAGGGAGACTTTGGTCTGTTACAACTTTCCATCAGCAGAGTGATCACACAATTACAGTGTTTTCACAGTCTTACATGGTGATACAGTTGATTTCATTTCCACTGGATGCCCACATCTGCCAGGCTCACAAAATGGCATTCATGGACACAGGAAGTACAATTAGGCTTACAAAGTATTCAGTTCTTAAAGGATAACTTCAGTATTTTTCAACCTGGGTCCAATTTCCCCATGCTTATGTGTGTGTATGATTGATGGGGACAACTCATTTTGAAATTGGTCCAGTATTGAGGGAAGCAGATGCAGCCAGCAGTCGCTAAAGAAGTTACAACAGTATATATGGGGGCAAATGCCTCCCATAAAAGTTCATGCATTGAAAGTGCTTTTTTCCACCACAGACCAGCTCAGATCACCAGTGTAAACTCTGTTAACTCTGTTAACAGCATGCAAAGCACATCTCTTAACCTTCACTTGCTCCAGGCTGTGTGTGACAAAATCTCATGGGATTGCCAGAAGAAAACAAAGGAACCATGACTGAGAGCCGGTCAGAGTGGAGTTGGTTGTCCCTGAGTGCAGTTGAGAGTTTCATTATATCGATTAAAAAAGAAAAAAAAAAAAGATGCTGAAGTTGTGGCTAATTGTGCTACAAATTGATGCTAACATTCCTGTCCAGACACTGCATCTTGCAGACCATCGGGTCTGCAGTGTACACTTTTCCCAAGATCACTACTGCCAGCCTAAGAAGAGAATACATCCGATTTTAACTCATATGCTACAAGTGTTTAAAGCGGCAGAAAAATTCCTCAAAGTTAAAAGTGTTTGGTGTAAATCATCCCCACTATGGAATAATTGTCACCTTTTGTCTAGGGGGAAACGTTTTACTAACGTATTTATCTGGGAAGATAAAGGTATTACAACAAGATATTAATGGGGCAAGCACAATCCTTTGTCAGTTTGTAAAGCCTATAAAGTTCAGTGGGAATCAGTCTTACAAGAACATCCTATTTTAAGTTTGATACAGTGTGCTCCAGATGAATTGTGGCTTATATATATGACAAATTAAACTTGGCTTGGGAGAGAGACATAGCTGAGGTGGAACAAAAACTGAAATGGGTTGTAATTTGGAAAAACGTTGCTGATGCCTCCTAAAACCCAAACCATCAGTATATATACATTTGAAATTTTGTCGTAGAGCTTACCTTAAAGGGGACCTATTATACTCATTTTCGGGCGTTTGTATTTGATTTTTGCAGCTACACACGATCGCCCGCACAGAAAGCTTTGTAGATCTTTGGGACGCTGTGCCTCTCGCTGCATCTCTTCCTTGTATTTTCTGCGCCCCGCAAAAATGGTCTGTGTAATTTACTCCACCCCCCCGGCCCTGCTCCATGTACGCCTCCCGCCGAGCCCACTCCATTGTGATTGGTTGCACTCCCGAGGACTTCCAAAGGGCTGGCAAGCGCTGCCGAGCCCGGCTACCGGCTAATCCAGCTTTGTACTGGCCCGTGTTGACAAAACTGAACCTCGAAACTCTCTGAAACCACCACAATGGTGCTCTGACTTACTTGTAGGACCATGATAAAACACAAAGCCTATAAAAACTTCAGCATAGAAATGCAATCAAAAACAAAAAGGACAGCTATTGTCATTTTTTCTGATGTAACTATTAAAATCACAGCATAAAATCAGATTGAAGCCAAGGAAGTGCTCCAAGTCTGTTAAATAACTGAGATTTCTTTCTGGCTTCAGGGGCAGTATAATTGTGTGGTATTTTTCACCCAAATAAAAACAATCCAAGATTAAAAGCCTACCTGAAATTATTTCTCTTTTTCTAATTATAACAACAACTTGAGATTTAATTTTGTCTTTCTCCTGCCATCATCATTACTGAGTTTTGTTGGAATGAAAGAGGGAGTGCTTGCTTGGGCTTGTTACAGAGTGCCTGGATGACGCATTTCTGCTTTTGCATCAATCCCAGTTAAGAGTGGGTACTGTACTTGGTTTCCTTCTGTGAGGAACAACAACAGCTGACTTCAAAGTAATGACAACCTTTTTAGAAATGTGGTACAATCGTACAAGAGTACAAAATTTGTTTCCAGAAAAACAAATACTCAAGTAAAGTACAGTACTCAAGTAAATGTACTTTCTTACTGTCCACCCCTGTATATATGGAGTGGATGTTTTTGTACTGTAAATACTTACAGTGTGCAAGATTTATGCAGGCTCTGCTAGTGTCTCTAAAGACTGGAACAGTTTGTAGACTGCTCAGCAGTGCAGTCAAGAGTACAATTATTGAAAAGTCATTCATCGGTAGATGTGTTCTGAACATGTGCCTCTTTGAACCTGCTGTAAGTGCCGGGGGGGACAGGTACTTGCTTCTGATAGCAGTGATGATGCAGCTTGGCAGCACTCTTCTGTTACCACAAACAAGACGTTCTCCTCTGACAGCCCACTCCAGCACCACATGATGGGCTGCAAGTCTGTACTGGCTGGACGAAAGGAAAGGGTTAAGATGATTTAGAAATGTCTGAGGGCAAACTAATGCATGCAACAGAAAAGGCGCATCTGTCAAACAATTCTAGGTACAGATATTACATGCATGAAGACATATTATTTATACTTACTCAATGGATAGTTGACCATTTGGTCCCTGTGGTTTTGGTTGCTCCAATTTATTTTGGCCACATGAAAGAAGGTATCCAGCACTACCCTGCTGGTCAGAGGGCGGAAATCCTGTAAGGTGGTGTGGTGGAAAATCTGAAAATTAAGACAGACCCCATGACCAAGATTGTTTTTGTGGTGTTTTAATCGAGCTTTGCAAAGGATCAGTACACAGTCACACACAAAGTGAAAAAGGAACTGATAATGAGTCAAGAATGTAAATCTGTCTTACAGGGTTAGGAGATGAAGGAGGTTGGGTCAGGATGGACCTGAAGTGCTTATTGGGAGAGTTGGGATGTGATTGTGTTATCAGAAGTTGTTCTTCCAAAGAGAGAACAACTGTGTGTTCAAGGACGAGTAACCACTTAGTGCCTGACAGAACATGAGAAATAACTAGACTTGCACCGATTTCAACTTTCTTAGCCGATTCCAATTTCCGATTTTTGAGGGGTCTGACCTACCGATTCCGATTTTGGCCCGTTCCGATTTTCAGTCTTTCTAAGAACTGTAATTGACAGCATTCACAAACATTTTTGCAACTTTTCTTGTAAATATGTTCATAATAAGACACTGACTATTAAATATTCATTTAATACTTTCTCCAAAATCATCCAGATTACAACCAGGCCTTGTTATAATTTTATATTAAGATTATGAATTGGGTGAACGTGATCTCGCGATATCATCTCGCGGGATTTCGTGGGACGCGATTTCACGTGATCTTTTGTGGAAGCGGATGTAAACAAACCGGAGACTAACGCGGTGCAACAGTTTGAAGTAAAACTTTGCCGTGAGAAAAACAAACACAGAAGTTAAACGAGTCTGGATGAGAAAATGTTTGAGGAGACACATCAACACAGGTTGTTTATTCTTCAGCCAGAACAGGAGGTGAGATTTGAACTGTCAGTCTGTGAACAGCAGTCTGCTGCTAGCTTGCTAGCATTAGCCTGAAGTGCGAGAGAGTTTACGGCTGTTTTGCGACATTGTCAGCTGCTCTGTCTCGTTGTAGACTGTCTGTCTTCTCTTTATCCTGTTCTTGGAATCTGTCGCTGACACCAGCTTCAAGCAGACGTGTCAGAGTGTGTAGCTGTTATCAGCGCTGTGTTGATGTCACAGTCAGTTTGTCTGCTGCGCGCATGACGTGACCACCGTGCAGAACGTGTGTGACAATGACGGGCACAGAACCGGATTTGTGACGCTGACCGGCCGGTCACCGGTCAAGGCCAGTCACGTGAAAACCCGCCCGATTCCGAGCATTGCCGATTAATCGGTGCAAGTCTAGAAATAACTAAGAGGAACAACAGTGACCAGTTTGGTGAATAATTTTCCCACCACAGTGGTTACACAGCGTTGGGTAAAACACATCAAGACCATAAATACTGGGCAACAGGTCCCACTCGTTACAACACAGATATTCTTCCTCTGTGGGCATAGAGTCACAGCATTCACAGGAGCACAACCAGTCTTCACAGATTCACAGACATGCAGCAGCTGCTTCACCCTCATCTGCCCGTTGCCCCTCTCTCTATATCCTCATCCGCTCTTTGTTTGTAGGAACTCAAACTCCTCATCCGTATACTCGGGCTCAAATAAATACTCTCTCAGCCACTGAAATCAAAGGTCTCATCTACATTCTCCAAATCAGGTAAATATTTAGCCATGACACTTCAATCGGCCTAGTAAACTCTCACCTGTACTATGGGACAACCAACTGACTTTTACAAGTCATGGCTCCTCTGATTTTTTCCAGTAACAAGCAAAGATCCCGTGAGATTTTGTCACACACAGCCCAGAGCAAGTGAAGAGTAAGACAGATGCTTCGCATGCTGTTGACAGAGATAAAACTGGCAATCTGAGCGGGTCTGTGGTGAAAAAAAGCACTTTCAATGCAACAGGACGCATTTGTCCAATGTATACTGTTGTACTTATTTTGCAGCTGCCAGCTGCATCTGCCTCCCTCAATACTGGACCAATTTCAAAATGAGCTGTCTCCATCAAGGCCAAGGTTTAAAATTTCCAAAGTTGTCCTTTAAAACTCACTTGTAATTACACCATGTCCAGATGGAGACTACATTCTATGAAATTTTCTGACCATTCTATGGCCATTATCACTAAAGGCTAAAACACACCATGCCACACTGCATCACCCTCGTCCAAGACACTGTGCTTGGAATATATCTCGACCTCAGCATCTCTGACCCCCCATCTTTGCCCTCAAGCTAGCGTGTGTTGTCAGACTGAGCTCCTGTCTGTGCAGGAGAGCAGAGACAGTGGCCTGAAGAAGTGTGTGTGTTAAAGTGATAGTTCACCCAAAAATGAAATTTCACTCATGCCATTTACACCATGTCTTTAGCCTAAATGTCATCTGTAGCCTCTCAGACCGGATCTGTGTGCACACGCCTGAAGTAGGTACACAAGCTTTTGCCCAAGTGGTGTAGCTGCAGCAAAGAAATGATGTTCCTCTTCTATATCAGTCCTCGAACATTTTCTTCTTGGTTGAAAGTTTGCAAAGTCAACTGTACGCATAACAAGTAACTATTTCTGAGAAGATCTCGCTCTGTCTGAGTTGCTTCCAGGTAGAATGTAAACACAGGTGTGAAAGTATCGCAAGACCTTGTATATCTCGTGTTGCGCCGCTTGGGCAAGAGCTTGTGGTCCCACTTCAGGCGTGTGCAAGCAACTCCGGTCTGAGAGGTTACAGTTGACATTTAGTCTAAAAATATGGTGTCTTTTTGGGTCAAATTTTAAGGTCACAGCTTATGGACACTTGGGTTACACCACACAAAGAGTATGGAGACATTTTGTGGTGTTTTTTCTGATCTTTTTTTACATTTTAAAACTGGTCACCATTCACTACAATTGGCTGCAACACTGTTTTCCACTGAAGCTCCAGGAGTGTTTTGTGAACTGGAGATCTTCACCCATCCTCACATCAGCACAGGGATGAGTAGATATCGAGAGAAATTTAATTTGTGGGTAAACTATCACCTTAGGCTCTCAGTACTTTCTAACCTCTAAATGAATGACTGTGGATTAACGTTTAGTTTCTCTCCTGTGATGCTGTTTATACTTTTAGGTCACTGCTTTATTTTACCATTTCTTAATATTCGCTTAAGAAGTAATGGCAATGCTTTAATTTGTGTTCAACATTGTAGAGAAAGGCTATGTAGCAGTAGGTTTGGGCCAAAAATACAATCATGTGATATTGGAACTATTGATATGTCAGATCATTCACCGATAGATTTATAATTAACTAGAGATGAACCGATCGACCATGTGACCGCCCCTGACCGGTGACCGGCCGGTCAGCGTAACATATCCGATTCTGTGCCCGTCATTGTCACACACGTGTTCTGCACGATGGTCACATCATGCGCGCAGCAGACAAACTGACCATTATGTCAATGCAGCGCTGATAACAGCTACACACTCTGATACATGTCTGCTTGAAGCTGGTGTCAGCGACAGATTCCAAGAACAAGATAAAGAGAAGACAGACAGTCTACAATGAGACAGAGCAGCTGACAATGTCGCAAAACAGCCGTAAACTATGTAGCTCTTCAGGCTAATTTTAGCCAGCAGCAGACTGCTGTTCACAGAGGGACAGTTAAAATCTCACCTCCTGTTCTGGCTGAAGAATAAACAACCTGTGTTGATGTGTCTCCTCAAACATTTTCTCATCCAGACTCCTTTAACTTCTGCTTCTGTTTTTCTCACGGCAAAGTTTTACGGCAGCAAACTGTTGCATCACATCCGTCTCCGGTTTGTTTACATCTGCTTCCACAGGAGATCATGTGAAATCGCGTCCCACGAAATCCCGCGAGAATCCATGATATCGCGGGTTTTCGTGAGTCATCCCATTCAGTTGATTCATAATCTTAATGTAAAACTATAATAAGGCCTGGCTGTAACCTGGAGGACTTTGGAGAAAATGTAAATAGCATTTAATGAATATTTAATAGTCAGTGTCATATTATGAACATCTAATTTAATTTTTACAAGAAAAGTTGCAAAAATGTTTGTGAATGCTGTCAATTCCAGTTCTTAGAAAGACTGAAAATCGGAATCGGTCAAAATCGGAATCGGCAGGTCAGACCCTTATAAAAACCGGAGATCGGAATCGGCTAAGAAAATTGCAATTGGTGCATCTCTATAATTAACATCAGTAATAATCCAAAATCCACACTGTGGAAATTTAATTCAAACATATTAAATAACCCCCAGGTAAAATAAGAAATGGAAAAGGAAATAGAAACCTATTTCAAAGAAAACAGTAATGGAGAGGTGTCCCCACCTATTGTGTGGGATACATATAAAGCAGTATTAAGGGGGAAAATAATTTCCCGTTCCTCATCACTAAAGAAACTCAAACAAGAGAGGCTCAACAATTTGTACAGTAAACTTAAGGAATTACAAAAAAACCATAAGAGTAGAGCAGAATCAGATAAGGCAGTAGCAATTAAGAAACTGCAAAATGAGATAGATGAGATATATTCTGACGAAATTAAAAAAAAAAAAAAAAGGATATTTCTGAAACAGGCTTATTATGAGGCAGGAAGTAAAGCTATGAAACTACTGGCATACAAATTAAGGAAACAGCAGGCAGACAATACTATTAATAAATAATGTCTATAAACAAATGTCCTAAAACAAAGAAAATACAGTATAAAATGGAGGAGATTCAAAGTAGGTTTGAGGAGTACTATAAAGAATTATATTCACAACCAAGACTAGATGGAAAAATTAAATAAATATTTTCCTTAAACTTCTGAATCTACCTCTAGTTACACAGGAACAAAATAAAGCACCGGTTACTGAAATTACTGATAAAGAAGTTAAGGCAGCAATAACAAGACTTAAACCGCATAAAAGCCCAGGCTCGGATGGCTTTACGACTGAATGGTATAAAACTTTTAGCGAACAGATAACTCCAAGCTTGCGACAGACTTGCAATTGGGCACTCAAAAAGGGAGAGATCCCCCCTTCATCGAGGGAAGCCGTAATCTCAACAATACCTCAAGATGGTAAAGATAAATTAGATTGTAAACAATATCAACCCATTTCAGTATTAAACGTGGACTATAAAATTTACATCTCAATATTAGCTAGAAGAAGAGAAAAAATCCTACCATCCCTTATCCACCTGGACCAGACAGGATTTATCCATCAGAGACAAACTAATGATAGCCTAAGGAGAACACTGCACATTATGTGGCATATTCATCAAAATAAGATGGAAGCAATGCTTATAGGATTAGACGCAGAGAAGGCATTCGATTCAGTCAGATGGACCTTCCTGTATAAAGTTTTGGAGAAGTTTGGCTTCCACAAAACCTTTATTTGAACTCTCCAAGCAATATACAATAATCCCACAGCAAGAGTTAAAATCAATGGCAGCATCTCAAAATCATTTACACTGGAATGTTCCTGCAGGCAGGGCTGCCCCTGTTCCCCTCTCCTCTTTGCTCTCTTTATTAGAGCCTCTCAGCCAGTATATTAGACAAAATGAAGAAATCAGGGGTATGCATATAGCGGGAGGGGAACATAAATTATCGTTATTTGTGGATGACGTATTGATCTTTTTAACCCGGCCTCTAGTATCACTACCAACTTTGATGTCATCTTTGAAGAGATTTGGTCAGTTGTCAGGATATAAACTAAATATCCAAAAAACCCAAATTTTGAATCTCAACTATGATCCACCAAATCACCTCCTAGAAAAGTATGATTTGAAGTGCGATAAGAAGTCAATGAAGTATTTAGGGGTTAATCTTACTCAGGATATCACAAAATTATTTGAAGCCAATTACATCCCTATAAAGTCTAAAATTAAATGTGATATTTTTAGGTGGAATCACCTACCATTCCTCAGTTTATCCTCCAGGATTGAGTCAGTCAAGATGGTTATCTTGCCTCGCCTGTTATACCTTTTCCAATCCCTGCCAATAAATATAACTGAACAGCAATTCATTGAATGGGACAAATTCATTTCCTGGTACATCTGGATGGGTAAGAAACCAAGAGTTAAATACAAAGTAATGCCATTATCTTAAGAGAATGGAGGTCTAGCGTTACCAAACTTAAATGACTACTATTATGCAGCTCAATTAAGGCCCTTGGTGTGTCTTTGTAATTCACAGTTCAGAGCAAGGTGGAAGGAAATAGAAGTTGGGAAATCTATTGGATCATCAATACAAGCTATGATTGTAGACAGTAGATTGATGGACACCTTTACAGATAAAAACAATCCTTGGATACAAGTGGCTCTTAACACCTGGCAGAGGGTAGTTAAAAAATATAACCTGAAGGGTGTGGAGAAATTAAGATGGTGCGCATATGATACTGACTTCATCCCAAACGAGACGGATACCAGATTTAAAATATGGATGGGTAAAGGGCTAACATCATATTGCTGATGTATCCATAACAAAACACTGAAAAGCTTTGAGACACTTAAAAAAGATTATGGATTGGAGGATCAGGATTTTTTCAGATATCTACAAGTGAGACCGAGTGAATGGAATTATAGCTGAGGGCTCGGAGAAAGTAGACAATGATATATTGAATATTTTTGTGTCAATTTACAAATCAGGAAATGGATGCAAAATAATATCCAGATTATATAAAAGTAGGGCTGCACAATATTGGAAAAAACTGACTTTGCAAATTTTTTTTTTAACCCTGCGATATATATTGCGATATGAAAAAATACAGGAATTTTTACCAGATGACTTGAATAGCACTTTATGTTATGCTGCACTGCTGCCATCTTGTGGACAATTAACCTGCACTGATCTTGTGACTCACTCCATATACGGGGGCGTGGTCTGCTTTGGCAAACTGATTAAGAACGATTGTGATTGGTGGATCGCTGCACGCAGTGTGTGTCAGGTACCCTTGAAATTAAATGAACACGTTTAGTTCATTTGCCTCCTACATCGCAATGTGACTATTGCGCACACACATTGCAATGACGATGCTCAAACGATATATTGTGCAGCTCTATATAAAAGCTTTCAGGACTCCTCAAAGACAACCACCCAACATGTAAAAAATCAATGAGAAAGAGAGGGAGGAATGGTCATATCTGAAGATGAGTGGGGGGATATATGCAAATCACAGTGGATAACTACATCATCACACTGTTGGAGGGAATTTGGATGGAAAAATATCATGAGATTTTCATTACTCCTGCCCAGAAGAGATATCAAGGTGTTGGAATGAATTGTTGGGGGCTATGTGGAACAGATGTAGGTAACCATTATCATTTATTTTGGGATTGCCCCAAAATTACATTCTATTGGAGGGAAATTCATAAATGTTTGGTGTTGTGGAATTTGCCTCACTTGCCTCACTAGCCCTTAGATTGTTCCCTGAGTCTCTCTTTATATGGGTGACAATGCAGTCGTGAAGGGTCCAGTCATAGGTCATCTAACCTGAACAGGCACACTAGTAGTTGGTCACTCTGCACAACTACAGTCCACAGCTGCACAAGTAGGAGAGTAGTGCATCCCCCAGATACTTTCTCCTGAGGTCCCAAGGTTATGGCTTATCGGGCAGACAGACTGTCTCCACATTCTCTAGCAGGGCACAATACATGAGCAAGGCCGACAGATACAGTGATTTAGAGCAAAGAGGTGCATAGCTTCTTGTTTTGCACTTATGCCCAATAGAATTTGTGTACACATAGATAGACACATCAGGGCCATACATGGTGGCGTGTCAAATTCCAGCGAATGTCAGGGGACAGTTAAATACCTTCACTCGAGAAGTAACCTTCAGAATTGGGTTGGCAGTCACAATATTCTCAGTGTATTGCTAATCTGAATTCTCCTCGATCGAGCTTCATTAAATACTCCTGTGTAAGTAATCTGGGACTCCCGAACTCTTCTTCAGTGTCTGAGTGAACCATTCTTCAGAATTTCCACTACATTTGGAAACAGTAATTCAGATCACTATTCCATTTGATGCTTTGACAATGTATATGGGCACTGTAACACTGAATCTTCAAACTAAAACAGACAAATATTTTATGAGAATATTACTTATTGGAGGCAAAAAAGCTGTGACGAGGAAGTGGTTACAGCCAGATGCTCCAACATTAGAGGACTGGTTAAAAATTATTCAGGAAATCTACACAATGGAGAGACTAACCTTTTCTATAAAAATGCAAAGAGAAAAATTTAGGACATTGTGGTCAAAATGGATTGGATACATTAATTCACAGAGACCTGACCTACTTTAAAGGAAATTGCCATTTTCAATGAACTATGAGGAGCAGACTTTCATAGATAAATGAATGTGTGTGACATTGTTTGTTCAAATGTTTATAGTTGCTGACACTAAAATGTAAGGGAGAAAAATAGACAAGCTTATTTTGACTAAGTTTAATGCCATTATTTGAGTTATATCTTTACTATTATGTACTTATGTAAATGTGATTTATGTACTGTCTTCATGTACTGAATGTCTTGCAAACCTGGACTGTGAATGACCTCCCTAATAAAAACAGAAAATTTTTCTTTTCAAGTTCATTTTTAGTCATTAAGAAAAGCTATATTAACCAACATCTTACAGTGTTAGTGGTAACCCTTGAGAGAATTTATATCAACACTGCATACGAGAGTTAGAAAAACTAACAATGGTTAGTGTTAAAAAGTGTTGAATTTTAACTCAAAAAGAGTCAATTATTACACTAAATTAGTGTTAAGGTACCAACTCTCCAAAACAATAAAATTAACTATCTGTGGTGTGGACCCATATAGACATTTCAAAAGTGTTGAAATCAATTCCAACAGTGTTAATCTGAGTATACAGATTTTGCTGTGTAGCTGGCAGCATATTACTGTTCACACAGTGGCAGTTAAAAACTCATTTCCTGTTCTGACTTAAGAATAAACAATCTGTGCTGACCAGGGGGGTATACTACGAAGCAAGCTCAACACAGCCAGGCTTTCTTTGCATGATCTGGATCGACAAAGCCTAAAACCTCAATCAGAGATAACAGGTATCACAATGGTGGTTATCAACTCACTTTGTTAATCCAGGCTTTCGTCTTCAGACTCTGTGCGCGCTCACATAAAAGGGGCGTTTGTTGCGTCATTTGACTCTTCTTCCGCATGAAATGAAGCGATCGCGAGCCACTTAAGTCAAAATCATGAAGTTGTTATAATTATGAGCTGTGGAAAACATACAAATACATTACGGCAAAAAGCAACATTGTTGCTGCAAATAAAGCAGGAGAAGAAGTTTGCTGTTAGAAAATTACTGATGGACTAAATGTGGTCTTAATGCTGCCGTTTATTCTAACATGAAAACTGCACATTAAACAATAAAACTCCATACAGCAGATTTAAACATGATGAAGTCTGTCTGACACTGTCCTATGATGACAGAGACGTGGAGATCACTTAAGTTTCTGACCAAACCAACGTAAAATGAGTGCAACTGATTTAAGATTGTCTGTGATAAATGATGATGAATTTTCTAATCAGTGATCTGAGCTGCAATATCACCAAGACAAAACAGATAACAGTAAAAAGTATTCAAAGTATCTGTAGTTGCTTCATCATTATTTTACTGTGTGGATTATATACCATGTCAATTTAAAGTGTTAATATGATCTGGAGCAAACGGGAAGAATGACTCTGCATCACCAAACGGAGGTTACCATCATGACAGCGCGATGTATACCGTTTGTGCTGCTGTTACATTTTTACATTAGATGAATTTCGTTCGGTGATATTACAAACATACAGCTAAGCAGTTTTTCATTGTTAACCTCCTCCCTCAGTTTAAAAGCTATATTGCTCATAAACAACCTTGTTAGGACAATAGTTAGTTAAAGAAAGGCACTTTTTACAGATGATTTAATCATAAACTCTGAACATAACCTGCTCCCGACCAGGTTATGAGCTTAGCATAAGTTACCATGGTGATCTAGCCAGGTTAAAAGAGAGCCACATTCGTGAGGGGTGTACTACGAAGCGAGATTAATGGGTTAGCGAGCTATGTTGAGTCTAAAGCCAGGATTTTCAGTGTCACAAAAGTAGCTCTCTTTTAACCTGGCTAGATCACCATGGTAACTTATACTAAACTCATAACCTGGTCAGGAGTAGGTTATGTTCAGAGTTTCAGATTAAATCGTCTGTAAAAAGCACTGCTCTTTCACTTATAATTGTCCTAACAAGGCGAGGAAAGACAATAAAAATGAAAAGTTGTTGAGCTGTATGTTCGTAATATCACCGAACGAAGCAGCACAAATGGTATACATCGCGCTGTCATGATGGTAACCTCCGTTTGGTGATGCAGAGTCATTTTTCCCGTTTGCTCCAGATCATATTAACACTTTAAATTGACATGGCATATAATCCACATACTAAAATAATGATGAAACAACTACAGACACTTTGAATACTTTTTACTATTATCTGTTTTGTCTTGGTGATATTGCAGCTCAGATTACTGATTAGAAAATTCATCATCATTTATCACAGACAATCTTAAATCAGTTACACTCATTTTACGTTGGTTTGGTCAAAAACTTAAGTGATCTCCACGTCTCTGTCATCATAGGACAGTGTCAGACAGATTTCATCATGTTTAAATCTGCTGTATGGAGTTTAATTGTTTAATGTGCAGTTTTCATGTTAGAATAAACAGCAGCATTAAGACCGCATTTAGTCGATCGGTAATTTTCTGACAGCATACTTCTTCTCCTGCTTTATTTGCAGCAACAATGTTGCTTTTTGCCGTAATGTATTTTGTATATTTTCCACAGCTCATAATTATAACAACTTGATCATTTTGACTTAAGTGGCTTGCGATTGCTTCATTTCATGCGGAAGAAGAGTCAAATGATGCAACAAACGCCCCTTTTATGTGAGCGGGCACTGAGTCTGAAGACGAAAGCCTGGATTAACAAAGTGAGTTCATAACCACCATCGTGATACCCATTATCTCTGATTGCGGTTTTAGGCTTTGTCGATCCAGATCATGCAAAGAAAGCCTGGCTGTGTTGAGCTTGCTTCGTAGTATACCCCTCATGTCTCCCCACACATCATCCAGACTTGTTTAGGTCTCTTCTTTTGTTTTTTCCTCACTGCTAAGCAGTACTACAGCAAACTGTTGCACCAAGTCAGCCTCTGTTTTGTTTACATCTGCCTACCCATGACTTCACAAGAGATTGTGCTTCCTCTGGTACATTAACTTAATAAGACTAAGGCTAAGAGTGACCCAGAGCACTTTTGGAGAAAATGTAAAAGTTATTTCATAGCCAGTGTTTTATTATGAATGTATGTGTGAATGTACAATTTAATTTTCCATAGTTACAAAAACATTTCTATATACTGTCGGTCTTACAAAGACAGAAAAGCAGAATTTGCAAAGGTCAGACTTTAAATAGAATGGAATTGGCCATGGACATCGCAATCTATACAATTCTAAGCATACAGTTGTTTGACATTGACTGTTAGATACTGGTTGGTTAATGGTTTAATAATTTGTGTATCAATTACTTTGTAGCTGATCAGGTTAATTGCCAGCTAATTATGGTCAGGTTCTAACTGCAGTATGCAATAAATGGTTGTCCTTTGTGTGTGTTGACCTGTCACTCACTGCTGAAAGTACAGAACACAATTTAAAAGAAATTGTATTTTATAATAACGAGATATTAAATGAGCTTTTATGTTGTCTGATATACTGCATTTATTTATTGGTTTGATTAATGGTTTACAGTAGCTCATCTGTCTTATTATCAGCTAAGCCTGTTTTATCTTCTCATTCTAATAATAGTCTAATTATCACCTACTGTTTGTGCACTTTTGTGCCCTACAATTTGGCCAGAAAGCCCCAATAAATTTGAATTCATCATAGGCCAAAGTGACTTCTCCTAAAAATGACTTCAAAAAAAAAAAAAATGACAGAAAGAACCAGTATTTTTATAGTCATACTTAAGCTATATCACATGGAAGCTTACCTTAATGGTGATAACACACTTGCCACTCTGCATTTTACATGCAGCAGCAAACTCCTGGAACATAAGTATGCACAGTGAGTGTTATAGTCAAAAACATGGTGACACAAAACATTGTGTGGCAAAAACATAATATAGGGTGAGCACTTGTATAATTCCTCTGGGATTAAACAAAAAAAAAAAAAAATTCAAAAACCACAGAGAAATAACTTGATGCTTTAGTCCCACTGACACGAATTTGGCACGAATGTAACGAGTTCTGGCAAAGGACAAACCCATCGTTACTTGGTGATCACGTCATGAAATCTTTGAATTGATACAGAAAAGTATAGTATAGTATAGTAATTTGAATGTATATTTTGTTGGTTCTGTTTTGTCATGTGAGCTTGTCTTTTATGTGATACAGAACAGGAATTAACTGTAAAGCAGAGTTAAGTGAGTCAGGGCTGTTTAATTTGAACTGATTTTATTACTTCATTTTCAATTTGTTCCTGCACAATAATAAATGAAATAAAAGTGAAAAATGTTATGTTATTGTTTTTTATGCCTTCACAAAGGAATAAAAATATTTGTGCAGCATTGCGCTATATTTATATGATGAGATAAGTACTTTAACTTTTAACTTTTTTAAGCCAATCATGCAATAAACTAATAAGAAATTAAAAGCAGGTGCGGCACCAGCGCAAGCAGTGGTAGCATGACGAGGAAGAGGAGGAAACAAGGATGTTTTGATACCAGCCCGAGTCTCTTGCAAAACGCATTTTCATCCAGTGAGTCATTAAATCAACATTATTACTCCCTTACTCGAATTGAGAATTGTAACACCGGTACCTCCGTCCCCTCACTTTCTTCACTTCGGATCCACATACACTAATATCAGGCATGCCCTTGTCCATAATTTCTGGGTGTTAACTGGGTATCACGGACACTTACCCTCCCTGCGCCTCAACTTTAGACTTTGACTTTGAGATTCACTGACAAACAGGGTGAAATAATGTGTGAAAAGAGGAACGTAGCGTTGAGCCTCAGCACAATTTATAATGAGAACTACTAAGCAGGGTTAGTGTTATGGTTAAATTAGCTAACGTTAGCTACCATCCAGCCTAAAATGCCACAGTTGCCCTTGAACTGTCAAAATAATTTCTCTTCAAATAGCAAACTGTTACTAGCTGACATGACTCTACATTAATGTTAGCTAGCTAACAATATACCAATCACCAGCACAAAGACTTATTTATCATTTAACTAATTTTAAACTTACTTCACTTTATTGTGCAGAGTTTTCCACCTCGTGTTCGTGGTCGGTCGGTCCCCTGATTTAATTACTGCCTGTTGTCGTCAACCCGGTATGTTACATTCAGAGGGCCCCGGAAATGGGAACGCTACAATTTATGAATATAACACAAGGCAGCTAGAAGATCAAACAACAAATACTGTCAGTCTAAAGACCCTGCTCAGTATTTTAAAATACGCAAATTTACTTAAATAAAAAGAGAAAACGGTATCTCTATGAAGAAAGAAGAAAATGAGTAAAGAAGTTTAATATTAAGGATTTTCTAATTCAAAAGTAGGACTTCATAGTTCCTACTTCGGTTTCTTGTCCCAAGAGGAAATTTGTCTTCCCCTGCCTTTTCTGTCTCTTTGTCATGACAAAAATTGCATTTTAATTATTTTCAGTGCGATGTCATAATATATTAATGTCAGTTTTTTTTTTTTTTTTTTTTTTTTTTTTTTATCATTCATCAAAACAGGGTTGGGCAACAAAATGAGACTTCATCCATGCTACATCCACATACAACAAATATAAACATATGATCTGATAAGTATTTTCTCAAATGTCTGACAATTCATATGATATGATTATTCATTCATTTTCTGTAACCGTTTATTCTGGAAGGGTCATGGGAGCTGGAGCCTATCCCAGCTGACATTGGGCGAGAGGTGGGGTACACCACAGACAACATAGAGACAGACGCACACTCACACCTACAGAAAACTTAGAGTCACCAATTGCTTGTACTTAAATTCTGTCATGATATAACACTTTGCAAATACCAATCTGAAGCAGAGGGCCATCAGAAAGTAATTTCAGTGTTATTTCTGAATGGTATCATTGTGGGACAAGTCCTTAAAAATAACTACTGTGAATGTCAACAGGTGTCCTGTCCAATAAAGGCTAAAAGCCCCCCCCCCCAAAAAAAAGTCAAACTAGAATGTCGTGGGTAAAGTGTCTGTTCATGGAACATCCAGTGCTGAAGGTGCAGAATGGTGTGACCAGATCTCTGTGCCATCATTCACTGCCCAGCTCTGTCTGGTCTCACAATGGACTCTGCTTGACAGGAAGTTGAAGTGATTGGGGATATGCTTGATCTTTTGGTAGACTGTGTGCGTCTTGACCAAACTGCACATGCCCATTGCTGTCTCCAGTTAGATGGATGATGTCTACTGTTGGCTCTGAAATCAAAGACAGGTGAATTGGCAGTTACAGGAACTATTAAATATAAAGCCTAAATTTAAAAAAAAAAAAAAAAAAGTGAGAACTTTTAATTGAATATTAACAGAGATATTTATGCTGAATGAGTGCAATGACTGCAAGCAGGGGGAAACTTCTGACGAAGCTCTGTCACAAGTGATCTCTTTAGATGTTGTTATGTTATTGAATTATTGATTTTTTGACCACTTTAGGGGAAAGGAAAACAGGCTTTACAGCTTTAACAGAACATTGGCCTATCACCACTTTATAAAGTTGTAAGTGAAGCTGTAAGTGGTGAACATGAGCAAACAGTTGCCCATTTACAGAGAAACTTAAGCATTCATTTGAAGTCAGATTTGTGTCCACCTGACAAAGATCAATATTCACTTTATTTCTGTTCAGGTCTGGACCAGATTTTCTGCTGTTTGGTGCTGGGTAGGTACTGTACAGTGAATTTACCACAGACTGAACAGCTGCCTGCTGTTGCTGAAACCTGGGTTGATGATGTTGAGAGTGAGATCTGAATTTTCCATCTAGAAAATCAGAACAAATGATTAAAAGAAGGTTAAAACGTGTTGGTGATGATTCTTTGTGATAATTGACTAATATGGATGAATGCACACTTTTACCAAACAAGAAATTGTTGTGTAAGCAGCAGTTTTTTAAAGAGTGATAAAAAATGCTGGGCACACAAGCTGCATAAAGTAGACTGTCTTCATAGAGGATTTTGGACACTACTTGAATAATGCTGCAACTACCTTGCTCACCAAAATGACCCTGTGTGTAAATAAGACAGCTCTGGAAATTTGGATTTGTTTGGAGAAGATTTTTTTTTTTCTACTTACTTGGAAATAGCCTATTTCGCCCAGCTTCCCAGGTAGGGATATATTTGACACATTTTACTAGTCCATCAACATGTGGATGGAAAACTAAATTTGCTCACTTCATTTTTTTCTACCAAGATTTTTTGTTTTTCCTGATGTGATGGATGAAGGTAACATGATGTAGGTGACAGAAGGCTGCAGCCTGTGTGTTTGTTTAGAACAGTGACAAGTGAATTGACCAATGACATTTTGATTTACAGTGAGTGGGACCAAAATCATCCCCTTAGGCCTTCTTGAAGGTCAGTGCCTTCTTGCTGATGACTAAGCAGTGGAGACCAATGCTGTCGCTAGGTGGCTGACTTGATAGTGCTGACTTTTTTAAGGCAGACTTCCATGGTGTTGTGGAGGATCTGCATTTCAGGGACTGAAATTGCCCTCGTCTCCGAGTTGGAGAATCTCATTGCAAGTTAATTTCAAAACTGGTCACCGGTCACTTCAATGGATTCGGCTGTTTTCCACTGAAACCCCAGGAGTGTTTTGTGAACTGGAGATCTTCACTCATCCTCACATCAGCAAATTGGTCAATAGATATTGAATGAAATTTCATTTTTGGGTGAACTATCCCTTTAAAGAATGGTACAACTGATGGATTGATTATTTATTAGAAAATAACTATCTTACAGCAACCAACATTTTAGCAGCCATGGCTGCCAAAGATAACAACCGCTTCTGAGTTAAGGGTCAGATGAATGATCATTAAGCAACTCTGAATTTTCGTTCACCTTACTCACTGCAAGAGCTGAATAATGTTCAGTATGAAAACTAGGCGTGTCACAGTAAAATGCAGACAAAGCAACAACAACAATGACATCAAAAATCCAAAGTTTAGTTTCTTTTCATTTACTTTGAGCAGAGAGTAGTGCAATTTACTGGGAGGTGCTCAGACCGAGGATACACTGGTGTATCCCTTAATTGGGCAGTTTTGGCGATTTTCATCCTGCGTCATCAAGACCCACAAAGGGACTGACAGAAGTTTCTGCAGCACTTGCACCTGCATGTTGTGAATAATGACACAAGCAAGTAGAAAGTGTGATGTGTGTATTATTGTGCAGATGACCATAATGCAAGCCAATAAATAGCCTAAGTAAACAAATAACACTGATCAGTTGCCTATATTAATTAGAAGATGGAAAAAGGAATATTAAATGATGATTGAAATCAGCATCAGAAAGAATACTACCAATAATCAGCCATTTCAATTTACAGATCTAACTGAATGCTGTCAGGTATCGAAATCTTTCTTAGATTTGTTTCTGTGAACATTCGTACCAGTCAGTTTGACCGCTGATACAGCTGTTATCAGCTCGTCATCAGCTCGTCATCAGCTCGTCATCAGTAACTGACGCCGCTTCAGACTAATGCCAAAAAAGGAACCAAGGATTTTTCATCTCACAGCTCTGTCTTCTCTGTCCTCACATCTCTGTCATGACCTCGCTGGGTGGAGCAAAGATGTGAGGAGAGAGAGCAAGTTGAGGAGATGAATTTACAGAATGAAAAGCATCCACTGTCCTTGTTTTGCTGCACCGTCTTCTTTGGCTGTTCTTTGTTTTAAATGGCAGTTGGCAAACAGCATTTTGGTGATTTAATGCCACCCGCTGGATTGGAGTGTTACTTCACTTGACAGAATGACAATAGTGTGACTGAGTCGGTCAGAAAAACAGATGTATTTGTTGTATTCATCATGCACATGCTGTGTACTGAACTGTGACGCCAGTACCATGATTGTGATGATGGTCAGGAGTCAGACGAGTCCCAGTTTTCAAAGAGCAGTAAGTAATTCTGGAGGAAGACATTTGATTGTTAAGTCTCAGGGGCACCGCCGGGGGGGGGGGGGGGGGGGGGGTTAGGACGATTCTAAGGGCCCGAGCCTAACAGGGGGCCCTTTGAGGGCTATCAATATTATTTTAATAGTATTATCTATGTAATCTTTGAGGGGGCCCAAGATTTCTGGCAGTGCCCCTGTTAAGTCTCATTCCTTGGTCATCAAATACGGATACCTTGGGTTGATGGCTTGAGCTGAAACAAGAAGCCCAAGAAACCAAGACAACTCCACATGTTCACACTCCAGTGACTCAAACATGCAGAATCAACTTTCTGTGAAACAGCTCAGGGACCTCTGGCCCACTCTTCATATGCAGTCTGAGGTAATATGGTTAATCTCTCTCACCTGTTTTTCCTTTGTCAGTAATGTATGTCACATTATGCATAGTTTTATCTAATTTAATTAATCTTGAAATCATTGGTTTTACTGTGAATTTATTTATTTTGACTTTATAGATTTGTTTGCAATGAGATATTGAGTTTATGTGACTTTTATGTTGTAATCATTACTAATACTGCTTTACAAACAGTTAGTCATAATAAGAAAATTCTGTTCTAATCCTGTTCTGATTTTATTATTCTTTTTTTTTTTTTTTTTTTTTTTTTTTAATTAACATCGACAGGTTCACAGTCATTTACATATCTGACAGGTAGGTAAGCCAATGACAGTAAATATAAAACAGGCAAGGTGAAGGAATATATTACAGGAATGTACAGACATAATCAGGACACAATGCATTTAAAGTGATACAACTACTGTTTCCACACCAGACCACAGAGCCCTGCAGTTATCGTTTGTAAACAATCTGGTCCCAAATAAGCAATGAAAGGACTCCATACTTTATAAAAGTCCTCTCTTAAATAAAAGCTGAGCGCTTCTAGTGGCATGAAAACTAGCACACTATTTATCCACTGAGTGATGTTAGGAGGTTCTTCTGACACCCACTTCAATAAAACACATCTTCTAGCACAGAACAGAAGGATTTTCAGCAGTTTTAGTGAATTTGGAGGAATATGTGGGGGATTATGTATACCAAGAATGCATGATAAGGGGGAAATGTTCATTGTTCGACCAAATATATAATTGATTTCTTTGAGAACAGCATTCCAGAAGTCATGGATATATACACATTCCAGTAAACAGTGAATGTATGTACCTTCTGTATTCTTACACTTATTACATAACTTTGACAGAGCTGAGTTCATTTTATGACGTCTCACTGGGGTAATATGTAGTCTGTGGTTTATCTTAAATTGAAGTTCTTTTGCTCTGTTACTAGTAAAACAATTGGGACAGGTTTAGCCAGATATCACTCCACTCCTCATCCTTAATTTCAACACCAAAGTCAGCCTCCCATTCTGATTTAATTTTGACTGTACTTTCCTTCATAGTCTCAGAAAGTGTTCTATAAAATTGTGTTATCAATTTGGTTGGGTCCTCACCATCAGTAAATATTTTTTCTAGGGGAGAGATTGCACTACAGAATCGAAACCATTTGATGTTCGACATACCAAAATTGCGTAGCTGTAAATACCTAAAATAATGCGTGAGCGGGATCTTGTGCTTATCTTTAAACTTATCAAAAGTCAAAACTGAACCATTTTCTATGATGTCTCCCAGTGTCTTGATGCCTTCATCAGACCATGCAACAAAAGAGTTCCGTTCAAGACCAGGAGGGAAATCTGGATTAAAAAACAGGGGTGTCAGTGGGGATGTAGTGTTTTCAAAGCCCTCTATTTTCCTAGTTAGCCTCCAAACTTTAAGAGTATTTTTTAGAAGAAAATTACCCTTAACAGCTGAACAGATCCACTTCTTGGAAGTGCACAATATATTTTTCAAAGGTATAGGGGATATTGGATCTGATTCAATATCAAGCCATAAAGATCCTGGGTCATCCTGAAACCAGTCTCAAATATATCTGCAAAGACATGATAATTGATACACTTAAATGTTAGGAACTGCTAACCCCCCTTTCTCCAGTGGAAGCTGTAGGCGAGTCAGTTTTAATCTTGAACCCTTGTTTTTCCACAAAAAGGCTATGAGAGCACCATTCAGCTCTGATAGTGATTTACGTGACAGTACAATAGGAACCACTTGAAACTGATATAATAAGCGTGGTAAAACATTCATTTTAAATATGTGTACTCTCCCCAGCAATGACAAAGGGAGACTGGACCAACGGGTAAGATCTTGCTTTATACGCTGGATTAGAGGGGTAAAATTGCCCTTATATAGATCGGGTAAAGAAGGGGTGATATGAATGCCTAGATAGGTAAAACCAAGTGGAGACCATCGAAAAGGGGAGGCATCAGAGGGCACACATGGATTTTGCTTGGAGAGAGACATTGCCTCTGATTTTGAATAATTAATCCTGTACCCAGAAAATGTAGAGAAAGTTTCAATGAGCTCGATCACACGGTTAATAGACCTGGTCGGATTACACAGGTAAAGTAATACATCATCAGCATATAATGATATTTTGTGCTGTTTTGTCCTTGTGTGTATGCCTTTGATATCAGGATCTGTACGGATGGCCTCTGCAAGGGGCTCAATTGCTAAAGCGAAAAGTAAAGGTGACAACGGGCAGCCCTGTGCAGTGCCTCGTTCAAGAGAGAAAAGAGGAGATTGTTTGCCATTTGTAATTACAGAGGCCTTCGGAGCTGTATAGAGCACCTTTATCCACTTGAGGAAATTGGCACCAAGCCCAAAATTAGCAAGAACATGAAATAAGTATGGCCATTCTACCATATCAAAAGCTTTGTATGCATCCAGCGATACAACCAAAGCCTTGTCTTTTAATTTAGCACTATACTGTATTATATTCAACAGCCGTCTTACATTGTTACATGAATTCCGCCCTTTTATAAAGCCAGTCTGGTCTGCAGACACTATATGTGGCAATACAGCCTCCAGACGTCGCGCAAGTATTTTAGCCAATATTTTCCTGTCTAAATTTAGCAATGACATTGGTCTGTAAGAAGCGCACTCATCTGCTGGTCTGCCCTTTTTGTGAATCAAAGAGATACAAGCCTCCATTGTTGAGCTAGGAAGCACACTTTCTTCAAAAGATTGAGATAGTACAGCAAGCAGTGGCTCCATTAAACAGTCTTTGAATTCTTTGTAAAACTCTGCTGTTAGACCATCAGGGCCCGGAGCTTTATTGCTCCGAAGTTCACTTATTGCAGTAGCTACTTCCTCCTGGCAAATGGGGTTATCAAGTCGCTCTCTTTCTTCAGAAGATATACGTGGTAGATCAATCTTTGACAAAAAATTAAGCATATTTTGTTTAGACATATCATTGGTTTCAGACTTGTACAGACTTTCATAAAATGCATGAAAAGTGGCATTAATATCTTTATTATGGCATAATCTGTTACCAAGATGGTCTTTTATAACTGGGATAGCCTGTGATTGAGTCTTTTCACGCAGTAGATTTGCAAGGTATCTACTGGGCTTATTCCCATGCTCATACATTCTTTGTTTATAAAAGAAAAGGGATTTCTCTGCTTCCGATGTGAGAATGGTTTCAAGAACAGTTTTAGTTGTTTCAAGCTTTACTCGCAAATTTTCTGATGGGGTAGCATCATGTTCTTTTTGTAATTCTAACAGTTGTTTTTCCAGCTCCAAGCGTTTCAGTGCGTGGGTTTTTTTCTGGTATGAAGTGTATGAAATTATGATCCCTCGTATAAATGCTTTGGCTGTGTCCCAAAGCAGATGAGGTTTCACTTCAGGAGTCTTATTTTCAGTAATAAAGTATCGGAACTGCTCTCTAAAGTGTTTTCTAAATGTAGGATCCTTTAACAAATAATTTTTAAATCTCCAGCCCCTGCACTGCCGTTCAGTTGAGCATGAGAGTTCCAGGAAAATTGGTGCATGATCGGAAATCAGGATGCTGCCTATGGAGCAAGATATCACCTTTTCTAGTGATGCTTTTGGTGTAAAAAAAATAATCAATTCTGGACGAGGTCTTGTGTACATTTGAATAAAAAGAGAACTCTTTGTCATTGGGGTGCAACATTCTACAAGTGTCAAGTAAATCTAATTCGTTAAGACATTGTGCCAAAGACTGGCCCAGTTTTGGGTTGGATTGTGAGTAATTATGAGATTTATCAAGATGGTGAAGACAACAATTAAAATCGCCACCTACTACTGAGGAAGGATACAGCCAATTAGAAAAATGAGAGAACATATTTGTTTGCAAAGACGGCGAATGATTTGGTGGTGCATAGATATTCATAAATGAGACATATTCCCCACGCAAGAGGCCTTTGATCATAACGTATCGGCCAAGTTTGTCCGCTTTAACCTCCACCTCGCTTAATGGGAGCGACGTGTGTGTTAAAATCGCAACACCCCTACTTCTACTATTAAAGGAGGCATGATATACTTGGCCAACCCAGTCTCTTCTCAGTTTAAGATGTTCTGATTCAGTTAAGTGCGTTTATTGCAACAAAGCTATCTGAACCCTTTCTCTTTTAAGGTAAGATAAAATTTTCTTACGTTTCATGGGATTATGGATGCCATGTACATTCCAGGAGCATACTCTAAGGGAGGCTATAGCAGTCATTGGTGTAACATATAAATGAAATGATCAGAAATAACTGACTGTGATCTGAAAGAAAACATTGCAATATTGAACCTGTCACCTGTCAAAACCAGAACAAAAAGAGGAACACAAACCTCACCCACCCCCCCGACACTTCTACCCTTCCCAATGAAGTGCTCAACTTTGTGCATCTTGCACTAAAACCAATGCCCCTCTATATAAAACATTTGACTGCAAACTGGAGCCCGACCTTCATCATTCCAATAAGGTCCCAGCAGGGACACATTGCTTTCTTCTCCATAATTGGCATTAATATCGGCCTCAGAAATCCTATATCGGTCAGGCCCCACTGCAAACACATTGTTGAACAACTGAATATAACCAACTAGGTCACTTTGCATAGATAAGGCCTATATAATAACGAGCCAGTGTGATACAGCAGCTCAGCCAGTTCATATAATGCTAGCATTATCATTGTGAGATAGATGGAAAAGTCCTTTAGGCAGGCATAGGAGATGGAAACGAAAACAGAGGTTAACCAACAGCCAGTTTTGTATGAGAACAATAACTTTACAACCAGCAGCCAACAACTTGCGCAGCCTCTGGATCATCAAGTTATGGAAGATTTCCGGATACATCCGCTCGTTTTATATACAGGAATGTCCATTCGACCAACTGAGTTAACAAGCATCAGCCACTGCAGCAACTATGGCAAAAAGTTCAGTGAAGCACAGAAATCTTAACAGTGACACTAAATGAGAATGGAGATGCCAGCATGTAATTAAATAACCAGCATAAGTCAAAAAATGTCCGGTAGCGGTTCATCAGCCTGCAATGTCATTTTTCTTGTTATTCTCCCTCAGCTACGTTCACCGTGCCATTCAGCTGTGGAGCAATAGCTCGGCTGAATAAAGCCTCCACGTCCTCGGGCTTGTCAAAAACTTCACGCTTACCTTGGAAAGTCACTTGCAGTTTTGCCGTGGGGAGTAGACCATACCGTACACCGGGGACACCCCTCAACTTTGCTTTGACCTCCTTAAAAGCAGCCCTCCGGCGGGCGACATCGGCGGACCAGTCCTGGAAGATGTGCACCCTGCGCTCGCGGTAATACAGCTTGCCTTTCTCCCGAGACAGTCGGAGTATTTCTTGCCTGACCTGGTCATGATGCACTCGTACGATAATGGGCCGGGGACGTCTGGGGTCCGTTGGTTTGGGCGCCAGACTTCTATGAGCCCGGTCACAGATAGGCAGGCGGTTTGGTTGGATGGGCATCCCCAGGGTTTCGCTGAAGAAATTCTCCATAAATGCGGTCACCCGTGGCCCCTCAGTATCCTCCGGGATGCCTATCACTCGTAGGTTTTGGCGGCGACTGCGGGATTCCAAATCATCCAACCTATCGCGCAGGTTGGCATTGCTCTTTGCCAGCTGGGCGCAAAGGCTCTCCAGAGCAGTAGTTCTTGAGTCCACCTCTTGCAGGGAAGTTTCAACATCCGTCAAGCGACCTCCAACCGAAAGCACAGTCGATTGTAAGCTGCTAATTGAGGCGTGCGTCTCCTCTCTAAACTTTTCAATGAGGCTAAACACATTAGCCAATGTAGGTTCCATAGGTTTAGCGTTAGCTACCTCCATGCTGTCCTCGTCAGTTGTCGTTTCCCGATCAGGAGTCTTTTTTTCTCGATTGTTTTGGCATGGTGCGAACAGGATGCGTTGTTACAGTTGTAAAATAGGTTTCAGACAAGAGAAATTAGTTTGCAGCTAATTATTGAAGAAAATTGTAGGAGCAGGTTTGGGACGCGTCTACTCACAAACCATGCTCAGCAGCCTATTATTCTTTTTTAAATAAAACAATAATTTATCTTAGTGATTCACAACCCTAGAACTTAATGTACTTCTTCTTTTCTGAGATGTAGCTGTATGTATGCAGCGTTCCAACGGTCACAAGAACCTGTCCTTGAACACCGAGTTTGATTGCCACACCCCTCAACTGATGATCTTATTCAGACAAAGGGCTTCCAAAACTAGAAAGATTCCAGGTGCTATGGCTGATATATTCAAGTGCATGACCAGCAGGTGATTATGCATTTCACTGGTTAAATTTTTGTGTAATGTTTAATTTGATGGTTCAAATGAACTTTAATTCCACAATTGCTCCACTGCATAGTCCACGTTTTTGCATGTCCATGCTCTGTCTCTGATTGCACCAGATAAATCAGCACAAGACGTGTGGACTTATTTTCTGATGCTGTAGTGGCCAGTTGGTTGGAACGGTTTGGCATTGGGCTTGATGAATAAATCTGTCACATAATTTATACTATTTTTATCCTCTTAGGAACTTAATGACATCAAACACAAGGTGTACTGCTGTTCTCCTTGGCCTTCCTGTGTATCATGTGGTAAGTTTCAGTTAAGAAAAACCAGGCCCATTCTTTATTAATTAATTCATTCATATTTTCATTTCTTTCTTGATATATATACATATATATATATAAAATTCAGGTTTTTATTTGAGTTTTTACTTGACAATTGTACAGTGCGCTTTAACATTAAAGAACAGGGCTCTTATACATAAATGAAAAGTATAAATGATATTACAAGGTGTGGAAGTTCCTAGAAAGAAAAACAAACAAAAAATAAATAAAATAAAATAAATATCAGAGGGAAGAAAACCAGCTGTCGTCCTGCTGACTGACAGTAAAAGTAATGTAGGACCAAAATGGTTCCCATTCTGGCGCTGTGGTACCTTCTCTATTATTCAGCTTATAAAGCATACATTCATATGAAGCAGTCTTTGTCATCATATTTACCCATTCTTTAAACTGTGGGGCTTTGGGAGTTTTCCAGTGTTTAAGAATAATCCTAGCTGCCACTGAGACCCCAACCATGATAACAGAGAATTTTCCTTTTGATATATTATCTATCTGTCCTTTGTCACCCAGTAAACACAGTCTAGGACAAAGTGGCACAGGTCTTTCTAACCAATCACTTAGATTACGTACGACAACCATCCAGAAGTGCTTGATAATTGGACATTCCCACAAACAATGTATCAGAGTACCGTTATCATTTTGACACTTCCAGCACAATGAGTTGTTCATGAGGCCTAATCTATTCAGTCTCACAGGAGTCCAATAATATCTTTGTACAATCTTATATTGTGTACATTTACCTTTACATTCCCTTAAAAAATTCCCACATTGTGAGATTATTTCCCTCCATTCCTCATTCCCAAGAACAACCCCAAAGTCATTTTCCCATAAAACCTTCAAATTGTTTAGATCAGTACTGAGTGTAGAGTTCATTCTTCTGTAAAATATCGAGGCTCTGTGATGGTGTGATGGCAAAACCAAATACTCTAAAATATGGTTGTCTTCAGTTTGCCAGTCTAGTGACATAACACAGTGCCTTATCTGAACATATTTCCAAAAATGTTCCTTTCCATTTAGGTTATATTTACTCAATACATCATTATAAGACATAAACACTTTACCATCATACAAATTATCCAGCGTACATATTCCATGGTTGTGCCAACTCTTCCAGTAGACCGGTGTTTTACCAATACAGATTGCAGGATTTTGCCACAAAGACAAATATGGCTGTTTAGAATGAGATAATTTAATCATTTTGTGTATCTTCATCCAAGCTTCCTTGGAATGCAACATAATAGGGTTAGAGATTCTACCTGAATTTTGAGAGAGGAGCTCTATGGGTGTAAAGGGAAAGGATAAAGATTTTTCTATAATGGGCCAGTCTAACTTGCATTGTCCAGTCCAAAGTAGGGCAAGTTTCGCCATCTCAAAAGAGATATAGTACAATCTTGGGTCAGAGCATACCCAGAGCTTTGAGCCGATCTTGTGACATCGTGTTGCTAAGGAAAGTTTTTATCCTCTTTAATGTAGAGAAGCACCACTCAGACGCTGATGTTGTTATTGGTGTTGTGATGATGATGTTGAGAAGACTTTCAGAGTTTCAGTGAATGTTTCTCCAAGGTTGTTTTCCATCAAAACCTGATAGAGATCCAGTGCACCTTTGCAACTCCGGAACTCCTCATTCTCGTAGATCAGGGACAGTTCTGTTTTAAGTCTGGCCTTGTCCAATGAGGGATAGGCTTCCACCGTGGTTTCCAGTGCTGAATCTGGGAACTTTCTGCTGTGTTGTTGGAACAAGTCTCCTTGCAAGACAGTGGCACTGATGAGGTACTTGGTGAAAGAAAACCTCTCCTTGGCATGGCTCATGACAGTGTCACGTAACATAACACATAACATACAATTTTAAAAAAGGTAAAGAATTAGGTCTTCACGTCTCACTACAATCAATGTTCTGAATAGCTAGCCTATATTGTGTAATAAACCAAAATGTAATTATTCATAGATATCATATGACAATAAACACTTGAGTCTGGACTACTATACATATATATATATATATATATATATATACATTTTATAGTCCAACCAACTGATTGATTAATCAATATATTAATTCTGAAATAATAAATTATGAAATATTAAAAATAATTTTTAGTAGCAGCACCACCCCAGACAAATCAAATAAATGTCATTAGTCCAGTAGTGGCACACTTAAAAGTTATCTTATCTTCTCTGCAATCAAGAGCACTAACAGTAGAATGAAAACAGATGTATCAGACTTGTGTATACTGCATTTTCATGACAATCAACCAGATTGCCAGATCTTGGGGTGCATCACTGGGACTCTGGTTCACTACCAGCCTATAAGGATCTGTCACTGTAGAAGGTGATGTGGTGATCAACCTCACCAGATTGTTGATGGATCCCAAAAGACTGACCAACACTTCACTTCAATTCACTTAGAGCTGCAAATTAGAGCTGCAAACCACAGCTGCAGACTCAAGAATGACTTGACGACACAATTTTAGAACTCAAGATCTAAACAAGATTAGTGGATTCTGAAAAGGAATAGTGAACTTTAGTGGCTCACTCAGTTACAGCATGGTCTGCGACATTAATATGTTATTGTCCATGTTGACAACTGTTTAGCTCATCTTGTTCAGATTGCTAATGTTGTCTACAGGCTTTCAGTACACATTGTATTTGAACTTGTTTATGTAATAAATTTGCATTGAACCATTGTTAAAAAGATACGTAGTGTTCATAAGCTGTTATGTGACAATTTTAAAGATCTTGTTTTTAAAGGTACACTGGTATTTTAGGGAAATAATTTTCAATCAAAAAAGAATATTCACGGTTACATACATGACTGACTGAATTAATAATTAATTACAGAATAAACAAATTGTCCTCAAAGAGCATAATTTTCATATTGTTTCTTTTTTTTTTGCAGGGACCCAACTTTCTGGCTTCAGACAGTGTTTTAGGGACCTCATTTCCCTCTTAGGATCCCTTATTTATTCAGTTATGAAAATATATCAATATTTGCGTTTGTCTTACTACTTTTCTGAGTTTCAATTTCTTTTCCAAAACTGCATAATGCGCGCTTATAGTTGCTAGGTTTACACTAAATGGTCAGAAGTATGCCACACAGTACCTTCATAACTGTTAAAAGGATGGTTCCTGTTATTCGAAGTGTGTTTGTATGAGGTACTTATCCATAGTCAGTGTATTGCCCACAGTAGATGTTAGTTGCCTGCTTCTGGTTTGGAGAAGCAGCAGGAGTACTGATGTAGATGAGCTAAACAGTGTACTGCTTTAGACAGGGTTAGCAGCAAAATATTTTAACCACTTGAAAGTGTTCTTCCCAACAAAAAAGTATTTAACTTTATGCAATATTTCAAATATTTTCACTGCTTTAGCTTCCTGTCAGCCAGCCTTTCCAACAGGATCTCGCCTTTATACAAGCTAAATATCATATCTCCAAAGCAGAGGTTGCGCTAGACTTTTTCATTGTCTGTCATTTTGACTGACAGGCTCATAAAAATCCCGTCATAATCTGTTTTTACCCGTCACTTTCATTTTTAAAATGATCATAATTACATATTCAATAGCATTTACTTTTCGGTCATTTTTAATTAATATTCAGTCCGAACAAGCTGAACAGAGAATCCACACCGTACCTCTTTTATCAACACCACTACTGGGCTTTTTGAAGAAACTTCAGCTGCTGACACTCAGCTGCCGTGACACTAGGTGCGTTTGAGATGATCCAGGCCTGCGCAGAATTGATCAGCGGTGATCGCCGCATAGTGCATGCCGGTTAGATTTGTGTCCGACTTGATCCCGACTTGCACTGACGTCATGCACATGTGGGCAACGATAACCTCACGAGATCGAGGCGGCCGCAGTTTGTAGAGCCAGATGCCGCAGCTGCTCTCCACCGACTGCAAATGCCTGGCTGTCACCTGATTGACAAGCTGACGGGCTCTGATTGGCTCTTAATTTTGACAACAAACACCACGTGTTGTATAAAATACAATTTTTCTGTGTAATTGTAATATTTAATGCTGGACATATCAGTCTTCTGTTGTGCAATGAAGTTTTAATCTGTCAGCAAGCAGATATTAGGTGTCTGATAATAATAAAGGTTATATATATGATTTATCAAAAGAACATTTTAGTGCTTTACAAGGCAGATAAAAGAACAGATGTTACATGCGTCAAAAGGAGGATCTCTTCTATTTTTACTTCAATCAGCGATCAAGAACGCACTTTATTTCTTCAGCTATGAGCATGATCTGCAGACTACAGGTAATCTACAGGTGATCTAACAGGATGTTCGCGTCTCTTCCTCTACTCTCTCGTAAGTCTACTGAACACTGTCCGACTTGACTGCAGCTTTTTGTCTCCACCTCCTGCTGCGGCCGCCTGATCTCGTCTACTCTCCAGGCAAGGTGCAGTTCATCTCGAACGCACCTAATAGCTAATTAATATGCTCACTCGCCACCAAGTGGTCAGGGGTGTGAATTGCAACCTGTCAAAATGACAGATGACCTTCAGATTTTTCCGTCACCGTTTTAAAAAACCGGTCAATGACGGAAAATATTCGGTTAACGCGACCCCTGATACATATATACACACACAGCCACACACATATATATATATATATACATATACATATACATATACACACACACACACACACACACACACACACACACACACAATGCGGCTTTAACAAAAAGTAGAACAAGAGATTTTGTATTCAAATTAACATTTCCAGGGTTGACTGTCATGGAGAAAAAAACAGCTAAACATTTCAAGCATTCCAAACATGCAACAGAGCTGTGATAAGGAGATGAAACAGCAATACATTCCTCCATGACTGTTAGACAGAAGGCTGTACTCAGTACCTTGCTCACACCGAGAGAGGTATCAGGAGCGCACACACAAGCATGCATAGAGCCTCTGCCTCTTCTTCTTCTTCTTCCCTCAACCTCTGATTATACCATTTTCTTTGTAGTTTTACATAAAATATTGTTGTCATGTATGAATGCAAGATACAAGAAAGGATTGCTGCAGAAACATGCCAATTTAAGTTTGTCCCACAACCATTACTTAGCACTTGAATGAATAAGATAACCCAACTCAAAGAACATTACATGTCCCGTTCAAGAAAATGGCACTAACACTGAAATGTTCTGTAGTGATGGTGTAAATAGTCTCATGCTTGCACTGTTGTTTTTCTTTCCATTTTGACAGTTCCACTTGTTTCAAAGTTTAAAACTAGGGCTGCAACTAACGGTTATTTCCAATGTTGATTAATGCTGATTATATCTTCTCAATTAATGAAGTAGTTGTTTTGTCTATGAAATGCCAGAAAGTGGTTTTTGTTTAGTGTCTCCCAATTGCACAATTATGCTCTCATATGTTTTATTGGTCCACATCCCAAAAATATTTAGTAAACTGTAATAAAGGGTTAAAGAAACCACAACAACAACTCACACATCTGAGAAAGTGCATCAGAGAATTTTGACTTTTTTTTTTCTTAAAAATTACTCAAAGCAATTAACAGATTATCAAAATAATTGGCAGTTTGTTGGCAATATCAAGATTCTCTTGGACTGAACTAATATATTATCTTTCCTCATCTTGTTGTGATGGCCCACAAGCAGATGTAGACATAAAATATTTTTATATTGTGGTGGACTAATTGGACCATGATGCTGTATTCACTGTGTAAAGAGTTATTTCATCACAACTTACAATTTAATTTAGGAGACATTTTTATCTAATGTCTAATGTTAATATCTAATGTCTACTTAAGGATTAACAGAAGTGTCCATGAACGGCCCAGGGGATATACTGTAAATCTACAGAATTTTCCATTCTAGGGTTGAAAGAAATGTCCACAAACCTAACAGAATATGTACTGATAATTTTTTGCCAGGACATCATTAATTACTCTACAGATTGTTTTCTTACAGTGTAGCTGAGTTAACTAGACAGTCACTGTGCTCCAGTTTCTTCTCTAAAAAATTAATATTTACCTAGTAAATACATAAATAACCTGAGGCACAGCACATCTTAAGACAGAAGTTGTTGTCCCTTTATGCCACAAGAGGGAGTATATGTTTAATGAGCTCAAGGAATTACATACATCACACACCTTATGCTGTGGTGCTATAAAAGAAAGGCTGGGCAGAAATGTATAAAAACACTGCAAACTCTGGCTTTTTTTGCAGAATACCGATCATGTAAAGGAAAAAAAAAAAAGAATTCTTTATTCAAGGGTCAGACAGATACAGCTACCATTTCCTGCCACCTACAAAGTTTTAGAGGAATGGATTTTTTTTTTAAATTCGTATAGATATTATGGGGCAGTGGTTCTCAAACAGGGGTCTGTGGCACAAGTGTAAATAAATATCTAGCCTATAGTTTTATTCATAATTCAACAAATAATATATGTTTAATCTTAGCAGTGCCTTTAGCTATAATGAAATGAGACAGAATAAGCAATGCCTGAACATATCAGAAAATAGAGATAACACAATTAAAGTGACAATAAAGTCATTTCTGGTTTTGGTTTAACTTCTATTCCAATTGCTGATTTGAGGACATGGACCAAAAAAGCAAGTGGATTTTTCATTGTTATTATTTTTTGTTTGTTTGTTTGTTTGTTTGATATATCAATATATAATGATATATTGTATATTTGTTTATCCTAATTATCAAAGTTAAATACAGTTTGGGAGGGATAATACATAGACCCCTCTTCAAGATCAAGATCCGGTCGCTCACCTGGTAGAACACATGCCTTATTTTCAAATGCGGACTCCTTGCTGCAGAGGGTTTCATTCCAGCCCTTGGACATGTGCTGCATGTCATCTGTTCTCTCTCTGCCACCTTTCCTATCACATTCTTCAGTCTGCCCTGTTATTAAAGCCAAAAAAATCAAGCTGTAATGTTATTCAATACATAACACATGATTTTTAATGTCTGTAATGTGGAAACTAGCTTCTAACCCCTGAGTGGAAAATGAAGTGCTTTATACCAGCTTATCTCACTGTTAGGAGATATATTTTAAATTTTGTGTGTCTAGTATAGATTTGAAAAGAATCTCAAGTCAATCTATGTTCGGATTCCTCATTAGCTCAACTGTAATTATGCATGTTCCATATGCAAAAACTGCATCCTTACTGCTGCGGTCCTGGTTTGATTCCAGTCAGAGTAGGGAGGAGGCTTAACTGTTTCTTAAGCAGAGGAGAACATGACAAAGAACTGATGATTGACAGCGAGTTAGTAAAACGCTATGGATTGGACTGTGCGGGAATAACATTTGTGGTTGATCTCATGAGAGATGTGCTCATGTAACAATAATAATGATAAACTTTTTTTTATGTACCATGTTTTTAATGTTACCAAGTACTTTACAAGATAAAATAAAACTAGACAAGGCTGATAAATCTTCCATAACATCAATAACAATAACACTATGATGCCAGAAATGAAAGTGATCATAACAGGGAGACTTTGGTCCGTTACAACTTTCCATCAGCAGAGTGATCACACAATTACAGTGCTTTCACAGTCTTACATGGTGATACAGTTGATTTCATTTCCATTTGGCTTGGGGGAGAGACATAGCTGAGGTGGAACAAAAACTGAAATTGGTTGTAATTTGGAATGACGTTGCTGATGCCTCCTAAAACCCAAACCATCAGTATATATACATTTGAAATTTTGTCGTAGAGCATACCTTAAAGGGGACCTATTATACTCATTTTCGGGCCTTTGTATTTGATTTTTGGGCTGCTGTGATTGGTCGCACTCCCAAGGACTTCAAAAAGGCTGGCGAGCGCTACCAAGCCCGGCTACCGGCTAATCCAGCTTCGTACTGGCCCATGTTGACAAAACAGTCCCCTGTGACGTACCGTAGACAGACAAACACGGAGGTATTTTTCTTTTGCTGGCCGGGAAAAAGCAACTCTATCCACTTCTGCCTGGTGCTTGCCTCCTTAGGAAAGCTAAACCAAGGTAATTTTCCCTCACACCCGAACAAACATTTTCTGGGAACCATTGCTCAACGTGCTAACACTGTGAAATCGTTGTAGACAGCAGAGTAGCGCACAGTGATGTAACTTCCGAAGCAGAGTGGGAGAGTGGGCAGGCCTAGAGCATATGCCGGGGTATGACCATATAAGTAAGTCTGGCATGCATTAACATCAATGTTACTAGATCGTTAAAAAAGACAGTAAAACACAGCGTGCAGAGCCATCCAAAACAGCTTGCAGGGCTCACTTCCAAATGCATGAACCTCATTATTTGACGCTTTGGAATCGTTTAACACGAGTATCCGACATTGTGAGGTCAGAATTTATAGGTCAGAAAAGAGGAAAAGCATAATAGTTCCCCTTTAAACCGAGAATTAGGCATCAAATAGGACTAGCCCCTGACCCATACTGTTCTTTCTGTTCCCACAGAACTGTTGGCTCCTTTATTCATGTTGTATGAAAATGTCCAGGCATTCTAGATTTCTGGGCAAAAGTTGTTAATACCCTGGCAGGACTAATTGGGGTGGTATTACCAATGCTGTACATCCTGCTGTACATCTTCTAAATGACCATTCCTGTCTCTCCCTCACGGATAAAGCACGCAAAATCTGGCTGGCGGGCCTAACTGCAGCCAAGAAGATTGTAGTCCAGTGCTGGAAACTTCCTCACAATATCTCAAATATTAATTGGCTCTGGAGCTTTTTGGACATTCCTTACCTGAACTACCATCAGCAAGGATTAATAATGCAGGACCAAACACAATTTTAATGTGGATAAATCTGATATCTGACTTGAAAGACTTTCTGTCTAAATAGGACTGCTCTGATCATCTATCCTGTTGGTTGCTAGAGGGGAGTTGGGGTAGGGGGCAAGAAGGGACAGGGAAAGAGGTTGAGGGCTGGGGGTACATAAACCTAAAATGTAAAATGGCAATTTGCTGGACTGGCTTTTAGCCTATTTGTTATTGTTCCAGTAAAAATGAATGATAAAAAAAACTTAAGTATCCAAAAGTACACATTACAAAGTACATTTCTTTTATCAATACACTGCTTATTGTTTGAACCTTGAAACTCTCTGAAACCACCACAATGGTGCTGTGACTTACTTGTAGGACCATGATGAAACACAAAGCCTATAAAAACTTCAGCATAGAAATGCAATCAAAAACAAAAAGGACAGCTATTGTCATTTTTTCTGATGTAACTATTAAAATTAGATTGAAGACAAGGAAGTTCTCCAAGTCTGTTAAATAACTGAGATTTCTTTCTGGCTTCAGGGGCAGTATAATTGTGTGGTATTTTTCACCCAAATAAAAACAATCCAAGATTAAAAGCCTACCTGAAATTATTTCTCTTTTTCTAATTCTAACAACATCTTGAGATTTAATTTTGTCTTTCTCCTGCCGTCATCATTACTGAGTTTTGTTGGAATGAAAGAGGGAGTGCTTGCTTGGGCTTGTTACAGAGTGCCTGGATGACGCATTTCTGCTTTTGCATCGATCCCAGTTAAGAGTGGGTACTGTACTTGGTTTCCTTCTGTGAGGAACACAGCATGTGGCCAGTCGCATTTTAGAAAAGAAGAAACAACAACAGCTGACTTCAAAGTAATGACAACCTTTCTAGAAATGTGGTACAATCGTACAAGAGTACAATATTTGTTTCCAGAAAAACAAATACTCAAGTAAAGTACAGTACTCAAGTAAATGTACTTTCTTACTGTCCACCCCTGTATATATGAGGTGGATGATTTTGTACTGTAAATACTTACAGTGTGCAAGATTTATGCAGGCTCTGCTAGTGTCTCTAAAGACTGGAACACTTTGTAGACTGCTCAGCAGTGCAGTCAAGAGTACAATTATTGAAAAGTCATTCATCGGTAGATGTGTTCTGAACATGTGCCTCCTTGAACCTGCTGTAAGTGCCGGGGGGGACAGGTACTTGCTTCTGATAGCAGTGATGATGCAGCTTGGCAGCACTCTTCGGTTACCACAAACAAGATGTTCTCCTCTGACAGCCCACTCCAGCACCACATGATAGGCTGCAAGTCTGTACTGGCTGGACGAAAAGAAAGGGTTAAGATGATTTAGAAATGTCTGAGGGCAAACTAATGCATGCAACAGAAAAGGTGCATCTGTCAAAAAATTCTAGGTACAGATATTACATGCATGAAGACATATTATTTATACTTACTCAATGGATATTTGACCATTTGGTCCCTGTGGCTTTTGTTGCCTCCTCCAATTTATTTTGGCCACATGAAAGAAGGTATCCAGCACTACCCTGCTGGTCAGAGGGCGGAAATCCTGTAAGGTGGCGTGGTGGAAAATATGAAAATTAAGACAGACCCCATGACCAAGATTGTCTTTGTGGTGTTTTAATCGAGCTTTGCAAAGGATCAGTACACAGTTACACACAAAGTGTAAAAGGAACTGATAATGAGTCAAGAATGTAAATCTGTTTTACAGGGTTAGGAGATGAAGGAGGTTGGGTCAGGATGGACCTGTTGGGATGTGATTGTGTTATCAGAAGTTGTTCTTCCAAAGAGAGAATAACTGTGTGTTCAAGGACGAGTAACCAGTTAGAGCCACTCATGCCGTTTACACCATGTTTTTAGCCTAAATATTATCTGTTGCCTCTCAGACCGGATCTGTGTGCACATGCCTGAAGCAGGTACACAAGCTCTCGCCCAAGTGGTGTAGCTGCAGCAAAGAAATGATGTTCCTCTTCTATATCAGTCCTCAGACATTTTCTTCTTGATTGAAAGTTTGCAAAGTCAACTGTACGCATAACAAGTCACTATTTCTGAGAAGATCTCGCTCTGTCTGAGTTGCTTCCAGGTAGCATGTAAACACAGGTGTGAAAGTATCGCAAGACCTTGTATATCTCATGTTGCGCCGCTTGGGCAAGAGCTTGTGTACCCACTTCAGGTGTGTGCAAGCAACTCCGGTCTCAGAGGTTACAGTTGACATTTAGTCTAAAAATATGGCGTCTCTTTGGGTCAAATTTTAAGGTCGCAGCTTACGGACACACAAAGAGTATGGAGACATTTTGTGGGGTTTTTTGTGTTCTTTTTTTACATTTTAAAACTGGTCACCATTCATTACAATTGGCCGCAACGCTGTTTTCCACTGAAGCTCTAGGAGTGTTTTGTGAACTGGAGATCTTCACCCATCCTCACATCAGCACAGGGATGAGTAGATATCGAGAGAAATTTAATTTGTGGGTAAACTATCACCTTAGGCTCTCAGTACTTTCTAACCTCTAAATGAATGACTGTGGATTAATGTTTAGGTTCTCTCCTGTGATGCTGTTTATACTTTTAGGTCACTGCTTTATTTGACCATTTCTTCATATTCGCTTAAGAAGTAATGGCAATGCTTCAATTTGTGTTCAACATTGTAGAAAAAGGCTATGTAGCAGTAGGTTTGGGCCAAAAATACACACATATGTGTAAAGCCATTGATGGAATTGTACTTTCGGAATTGGTTCTTAAGTGGGTTAACACAACCCTCTTCTATGTTTTGTTATTGCTACATGCCACAGCTTGTCCTGTTATTAAAAAAAAAAAAAAAAAAATTATCATATTACATATGTGCGAGAGATGTTTGTGGACTACAGTTCAGGGTGTAACACCATAGGGCCCTTAGGCCCTCATTAGCAAGTTAAAGAATCTGGGCCTGAACAGGTGATGGGTACCTCCCTCACCCCCTATGTGGTGTGTGTGTGTGTGTACATGTGTGCATCTTTGTAGGGGTAAAACTATATGAGTTAGTGGTTCTCATTGCATGTTTGCATTCACTCTGCTTCATGTGGATGTGAACCACAGAAATACAATGTGAGCTTAATGCTGATGTAGGTTAAGTTCAAAGCCACTCGATAACATCAATCACACGTGCACTCCGTGTAATGCATACATGTGTATCAAGGACCCAGGTGCAGAGAAAACCAAGTCGGGAAAAGTTTGAGTCTGTGAGTTCAGACGCATTAAATTTGCACAAGGGAATCAATAGTGGTATTGGAAATCTCAATTCTTAATGATTCTGGAGTAATTGTAATTTTGGAACTGGTTCTAAAGTAAAACCGGGTCTTGATGCCCATCCCTAATAGCTACTGCTATATTTTGTAGGCTACTTTTACAGTATGGCTTACAATTTATTCAAAAGAGATTATCTTAACCCTTGTGCATTCCTGAATAAGTACAGCGCATACTAGGGATGCACTGATGGACCGGAACCAGCCGGTTTTCAGCATGACCTGCCCTGACCGGTGACCAGCCGGTCAGCGTCACATATCCGATTCTGTGCCCGTCATTGTCACACACGAGTTCTGCACGATGGTCACGTCATGTGCGCAGCAGACAAACTGATATCACTGCTGATAACAGCTACACACACAGAGAGAGTCAGAGAGAGAGAGCGAGAGAGAGTGAGAGAGAGAGAGAGAGAGAGAGAGAGAGAGAGAGAGAGAGAGAGAGAGAGACTTTGTGTGTGTGTAAACTCATGGACTCTCAGACTTTCCCTTCTTGCCCCCTTCTGACTTTTGTTCTGTTTTTCCTGCACCTGTGTCCTTCATGCAGCTGTCTGTTTACATGAATGAGATGAATGAGTGAATGTTTGACTGTGGATTTTTGAGGGACTTTGAACTTTACTACAAATAAAGCTCAAAGCTCACATTTAATTTCTCTAAGTCCACATCCACATGAAGTATAGTTTACAGCAGGCATACAAAAACAACTTTGAAGACTGCAGGATGAGAGCCGAAAAAAACCAAAACATGCTTTTATGCTCCAATGGCAATGGGATCAAAAATCGCAGTTTTGCTAGTAGTCAACGGGACAAAAATATCTTCTGGGTGTAAACTGGGGAGCATTTTCATTACACAGTTTATTTTAGACATATTATAGGATATGAAGTTAAAGTGTCTAAATTAACACAAAAATACACAACCTGACCAAAGCATATGCAATATGCATTAACACAGCCAAAATGATTGAAAAAATAAAATCCAAAAGGACAAAAATGTCCACGGGTGTTATTGAGGGTTAAATAGTGTTCATAATTATGCCTCCGCCCGCCGAAGGTGCCGGGTTCTCCGGTTGTCCGGCCGTACGTGAGTCCGTGCGTCCGTCCGTCCATCAAAGATTTTTGTTTGCACAATAACTTTTGAACGGGTGGACGGATTTGAACCAAATCTTGTGTGCTAAAACTCTATAATAGGTACATGAACTGATTAAATTTTGCCAACGCTTTCCAGAGCTGCAAAATGGCCGCCTGACAGACCTGTCTCTGAAAACACACTTATGCCAATGACTTGGTCAATTTTAAAGCTTTTTTATATTTGACTTTGATATATTTTTGAATAACTATGTTGGATACTATTAGATAATAAAGGTAATAGCTCTTTCCTTGCAATCTTTTCTCATTAACTGTATACTGAATCAATAGAGCCATAATTCTCAAACTCCTGGGACACTTGCAAATAGGATTTATAATGAATCAATGGTTTCAATCAGGTGTAGGGAACACAAAAAGTCACAGTTGTATGAAACTGTTGCAGGCGAAGGCATCAGAATCGACGCTTCAGCGTCGACTTCTACCCGTTTTCATTACACCATGTCTTAATAGGGGCTTTTTTTAATTTTAAGAAATATCTAGTTGTAATTATCTTGACAGATTTTGCTATTGCAATAGGATTTGCAATATTGGAGGAAAGGATATTTTTTACATCTTTATTCTCAGTTGAAAAAAAAAATTAAAATGATTATGATCTGTTAATTTCAGGGATCTGCACTAAACTAGAGAATGATGTGTTGGCCAGTACACCTCTGCAGCGCCACAATACTTAATTTAAAATGGTATTTTGACCTTCACTTTGTCTTTCAAAAATGTTGCGCATCCTGTGATTTGAAAATTGCAGCAGAACATATTGCAAATGTGACAAAATTTTGATTAATTGTTCAGCCCCAATACAGACTAAATTCTGTCTGTCCCATTTTTTGGGTCATGTTGGTTGGTTGATGGTTTAATAATTTGTGTATCAAGTACTTTGTGGCTGATCAGGTTAATTATCAGCTAATTACTGTCAGTTTCTAACTGCAGTATGCAATAAATGGTTGCCCTTTGTGTGTCTTTACCTGTCACTCACTACTGAAAGTACACAACACAATAAATACCCGATATTTTTATAATAGTGAAATATAAAATTAGCTTTTAAATTGTCTGATTGACTGCATTTATTTAGTGGTTTGATTAATGGTTTACAGTCTAATAATGTGTGTTTGTGTTGGTTACTTACAGTAGCTCATCTAGCTAATTATCAGCTAAAACTGTTTCATCTTCAAACAGTGTAATTATCACCTATTGTTTGTGCACTTTTGTGCCCTACAATTTGGCCAGAAAGCCCCAATAAATTTGAATTCATCATAGGCCAAAGTGACTTCTCCTAAAAATGACCTCCACTTGCCACTCTGCATTTTACACGCAGCAGCAAACTCCTGGAACATAAGTATGCACACAAAGTGTTAAAGTCAAGAACATGGTGACACAAAATATTGTGTGGCAAAAACATTATATAGGACAAGCAAATGTATAATTTCTCTGGGTTGAAAAAAAAAGAAACATTCAAAGTTTAGCCTCACTGGCAAATTTGGCATGAATGCAACGAGTTGTGGCAAAGGACAAACCCATCGTTACTTTGTGATCATCTCATGAAATCTTTGAATTGATACAGCAAAGTATGTAGTAATTTGTGTGTTACTTTATCTTTTGTTTGTTCTGTTTTGACCTTCACTTTGCCTTTCAAAAATGTTGCGCATCCTGCAATTGCGGCAGAATTTATTGCAACTGTGACAAAATTTTGATTAATTGTTCATCCCTAATAGAGGCTAAGTTCTATCTGTCCTATTTTTTGGATCAACCAACCACACCTTTTAAAAGAATAAATCATACCTAGCAACAGGGTCAACCACAACTCCTCACCAAGATAAAAGTTTCTGTCCCTTTTTTTTTCATTTTTTAGAATGTTTGTGAATAATATTCAGAGGAGAAATACATGGCTTTCAGTGAGATGTTTTGGTGAGGACCTGCAATTACAGGTGCACCTCAAGTGTATTTAACGCAAACATGAAGAGAGAAATAAACATAATATCTGTTGCAACAATAACTGCACCCCCAACTTCTGAAAGTAAAGACATGAACATGCTGTTTGTTGGTCTGAGTAAGCATGTGCGACCTTGAAATTGAAATTCTATATATATCAGAATATAGAAATCAATATACATTGAGGCCAAAAGACAATAAAGACAATAAATATTGAGCTCCAAAAGGAGTGGGAGCGGTCTTCAAAAATGTCAAAACTACATGCCAAAACAATTTGTGTTATTTTTAGGGATAACAGACAGTTTACTGTAAAGAGTGAATCTGTAATCATGTGTCCCTGGAGTCCACTGGCCACTGACTGACAGATATTGTGACTTGGCTGATGCACAGAACATTTACAAAAACTGTAAAGAAAACATTATTATTCCAAGCATATGGTCAACACTGTAAGTAGTGAAGCTCTACTATGTCATGTTTTTATCTTAATATAAAAGTGCAGTGTAGCAGTAAATGCATTCCCATAAGGGGCTGCACCTAATGATTATTATGTAAAGGACCAGTGTGTAATAATTACAGGAATTTATGTACATAAATGAGATATATTATATATAAGTACGTAATTTATTATTAGCAATCAACGTAAACTCATAATCTGTATGTTCCCATTACTTTAGAAATAGCCATTTATAGTTACATACTGTCGGGTCGACTTATGGAGGTCATCATCCTGCGCCGTCTACGGCAGCGCAGAGCGGACAAACTGCACTAACAGTGAGTCTTGGGAAGCCCATGGTGACCTTACGTAGACGCCGCAGCGTAAAGACGGAAGTAGATGGGGAGGATAGACGCAGGTGATTGCTGGCAGACCATTTAGTGTTGTGAACCTTGACTGGCACAGTTTTGACAAATGGAGGATCATACATACACTGTACCAGAACAAAAAGCAGCGGACAGTGAATCCCCGTCATCCAAGAAGCGGAGACGCGAAGAAAGTAAACGCAAACATGACAGGAAACGGCAAAAACACAAGTCAACATCGGCATAGCGTTCACACGATGGAAATCGCTGATGGAGGACAAACGTTTTCACAGTGATGCCGAGGTTGCCTGTTTTCTGCTGGACAGGTAATTCATCCTACACACATAATTGTAGTTTGTTGTGAGATAGCTTTCGCTCGCCATTTTGTCCGCTGACGGCCACCATACTCTTGGTGAGAGAGGGGCAGTGTCGGGTAAATCCTCTTAGTTGCAATCTAAGGTTTGAACGCTAGATGCTACTGGAAATCATACACTGCTCCTTTAAATTAGTAATGTATTGATTAATTTACTGATTAATCTGAAATTTTTTTTATTATTCAATTATATAACAATTAACTTACCAAAAATTACAGATAAAAACTTGTCTTATTAATATTTCAATATTTTATTCAATCATAATCCTGCAAAACAGACAAATAAAGCATATTGGAATAATGATAATAGTGTCATATTTTTAAAATATGTCTAATTTCCACCCTATTTTTTCTTTTCTTTTTTATGAGATTTTATAACTAAAACATATACATGTATAAACAACCAAGATCAACCAACATAAACAACACAAACATAATATATTATCCATTCAAAAAAAAAACACGCAAAATTAACAAATGCTGCACAATATTACGACTAAAAAAATTAAAAGGGGGTCAAGAGACAGGATGACACGCAGCAAATGGGCCACAGGTGGGAGTTGAACCAGCGGCCACTGTGGAGGACTGATAACAACAGTACATGGGGCGTGCGCTCTACCAGCTGAGCTACAGGCATCGCTCCTTGGATGACTTGTTATTGAGATCATAACTCAGTTTCTCCAGAGGAAGCACAGCTGATATCTGTGATAACCACATGTCAACTGTGGGGACCTGTGGGACAGACCATCCCAACAAGTTGCGCTTTTTAGCCAAATATAAAAGAGCCGTTAACACAGATTTGACATCATTATTAAAGAAATTGTCTGAAGTATGATGCAGCAAGGAGAACAAAGAAGTCAATAAGAACTGTCTGCCAGTAACCTCCTGAATTACAGAGTGAAGCTCTTTCCAAAATATGTGCATACACTGGCATGACCGGGACACATGAAGCAAATGTACCTTTGTGTGTTTTACATTTAAAACAGAGGTTTGAGCTGTTGGTGAACATTTTCTGGAGGCAGGCAGGTGTACAATAAATCCTGTGAAAAAATGTAAAAATTTTGCTGACATATAGGAATTGAAGTGCATTTCGGAAAGATCCCCTTGCATCCTTGGGAGACCTGGCTGAGATCAATATATCTCTTAACTGACAGTTTCAAGCAAATCCCATTCTTCCTTAAAAGAGATTCTGTAAAGTCACAATTTTGGAGATACTTAAAAGAATCTCTGTGAGGGATATTAAAATCTGTTCTAATTTGCTCAAACTTCAAAGCCAAAGATCATCAGGCCTGCAAAATCAAATAGGCCACTCCCTCAGACCAAAACTCCTGATCTGTACAGGAAGATCAGGGTTAAGCGTTAGGGGAGATCCAACATAAACGACAGACAGGTTATCTAGGTGTTTTCTCACATCCACATCAACAGTGTGTTGTAAATGATTGTGTTATGATCAAGGGAAGTTATTTGTGTCAAAATTTTTGATAAAAGGGCAGGGATAACATGCTAGAGACTGGAGACCAATCCATAAAAGTTTCTTGCGTATTTGTAAACCAATCTGACATCATTTTGAACAGAGCTGACTAGGGCTGTTCGATTGCCTCTAAATTTCAAATTGTAGATTGTCATTGCTCTAGATTGCCAATACACGATTAAATTGGCAAGGGGGCAGGGGCGGCACGTGTCCTTGGCACGTGTCTTATGTTGATCGCTACCAGTCAGCAACAGTGCCAACACTGACCCTTTGGCCACTTTGGTGGCAAAGAAAAACACCACATCTCCAATTTGGGAGTTTTTTGGGTTTATGCCAGAGGTGAGCCGACGGACACAACAAAGCCTATCTGCAAAATATGCAACAAATGTGTGTCCGTGAAAAATGTTCAGACAACCAATTTATTTGCGCACCTTCGTCTTCATCAGCTGCTGAAGCCACAAAACTCCCGATCCCCCAAGCAAGCACTTCAAGCCCTGCAGGTTTATTCTTTTTGTTATAATGACGTTATTTTTAATGTTTTGCATCACATGCAAAAGTGAGCGACACCGCTGCGCTGACAAGCCGGAGACGTGTTGCTCCTCCTCACTTCAAGTCGCTGTCATTAACTTTTAACCTGCAAAGGCGGCAGTGCCGCAACACTGTAGGAATTTATGAAAGCCCTTGTGTGAACATTTCAGTAGTTACACATTAAAACTATATTTATTTGCACTTAGCCTACTCTGTTGAACGACCCTGAAGCATGAGCAAACGGGCTGTGTCAGTTCGAATCAAAGCGATGCGAGGAGAGGAGAGGAGAGGAGAGGAGAGAGAATGTGGATTGTAGGTCTGTTTGTAAACGGGGCTTCTCTAACAGTCATGTATTTCCTCCAGAAACATCTCTTAATGCACAGTAGAGCGCCATTTTTTTTTTTTCAAAATCGCCTTGATAAACAGCAAATCGCCTGGCAACCTTCCAATCGCCAATATATGATTTAATCGGTGATCGTCCCAGCCCTAGAGCTGACCAATAGTCGACAGCACAGGTTTTGTTTGATTTTGGTTTGTTGTTTTAACAACTGCCAATTAGAACACGTGTTGTTTTTTTAACAACTGCCAATCGTAGCACAGGGATTTTACAAGATCAGAGGGGTATACTACAAAGCAAGCTAAACACAGCCAGGCTTTCTTTGCATGATCTGGATCGACAAAGCCTAAAACGTCAATCAGAGATAACGGGTATCACGATGGTGGTTATCAACTTGCTTTGTTAATCCAGGCTCTCATTTTAAGGATTTGTGCGCGCTCACATAAAAGTGGCAATTGTTGCATCATTTGACTCTTCTTCCACATTAAATGAAGCGATCGCAAGCCACTTAAGTCAAAATGATCAAGTTGTTATAATTATGAGCTGTGGAAAATATACAAAAATACATTACGGCAAAAAGCAACATTATTGCTGCAAATAAAGCAGGAAAAGAAGAATGCTGTCAGAAAATTACTGATCGACTAAATGCGGTCTTAATGCTGCTGTTTATTCTAACATGAAAACTGCACATTAAACAATAAAACTCCATACAGCAGATTTAAACATGAGGAAGTCTGTCTGACACTGTCATAAACAACCTTGTTAGGACAATAATTAGTTAAAGAACAGCGCGTTTTACAGACGATTTAATCTGAAACTCTGAACATAAGCTGCTCCCGACCAGGTTATGAGTTTAGCATAAGTTACCATGGTTATCTAGCCAGGTTAAAAGAGAGCCACCTTCGTGACACTGAAAATCCTGGCTTTAGACTCAACATAGCTCGTTAACTCATTAATCTCGCTTCATAGTACACCCCTCAGATAAAAGAAGAGGGGGATTTTACAACAGCATAGCAAAACACAGGGAATTTTCTATGAGCACAAGGGTTGTTTTTGTTTTTTTGTTAACCCTTTTGCTAACCCTAACCCTTGTTACAACAGTCAGACCCTTTACAGCTGCCAACCACGAGACAGGTGGGTTTTACATCAGCCAATGATGATAGCCAATCACAGCACAAGAACAAATAAAAGAACATTTTTTTCTTTTTTTTTCTTTTTTTTTTTTTTTTACAACAGCCAATCACATCATAAGTGATTTTTAACAGTCAATCCGAACACTGGATTTTCTTTACATGAGTAAATAAGAGAATAGACAGATTTTACAGGCAGGGCTGTCACGGTAACCGCAAAAATGAATTACCGCGATACTAAGAAGCAGAGGTGGTGAAAAAAATTTATTATTAATTAATCACAATTATGTTATTAATTTTCAAAAATCTATTATTTTTTGCATTGTTTTATTTTGAAAAAATGTTATCCCGCGGTCAACAGAAGTTGAACGTCATGCGAGCGCGCCCACTTCCAATTGGCAAGTGCGTACAGCGGCCAGAGCGAGTGAGCCATACAAGCAGGTGTGTAAAATGGACGAGAAACAACCAGCAACGAGCAACCAACTAGGGGTGCAACGGATCGCCATCTACGGTTCGGCACGCATGTGATCCGCAGACCACATGTGAGCATCATAGTTTTACTGTCACTGTTACTTTTGTATAAGATATAATACCCAAAATCTCAGTGCAGAGCTGCAGTGAAAAGACAGGACAGATGCTGCTGTGTGCAGCGCATCTCTGTGAAGAGCGACTGATTTAAATGCTGTCACATCGCCTTGAGTGAAATCCAGACCATAACTTTTTTTCACTGATGTAACTATGCTATCACCAAAGAAACGGATCATAAAACTGTGATGTTCATTGAAACTTTGGTGATATCAGCTGTCTTAACTTCTACACAGCTCCCCTCTACTCACTGGTGATGACTGATTGATCATGACTTCTAACCAATCAGATGTGCTGTGCTGTAGGCGGGACACTGAACCAGACTATAGAGCGTAGTTGTGTATTATAATGTACAGTGTATAATGATCTAATATATGTATAGTATATACATAGTACAGCACTGTATACGTTTGAAGTTTTTAACATAATTTCCATTATCATTACTATTGTCATTATTATTACATTACACAACTATGGTGATAATTACAGACAGACAAAGATCAAAGACAAGTGCATTTTTAAAATAATTTAACCCTAATCCCACCACATTTTTCTTTTTTGCTGATCTGAACAATTATAAGCCTTCCTTTAGTACAACTTGATCACAACACAATGTGCTGTGTTCATTTCTGTGTTCTACAGTATATAAGCTAGTAAAGCTACAATATGTTTTGCCAAGTTAAAACAAATAATTCTGAAGTTATACCTACACTACACAGGAAGTGCTTTGAGTTGTTACTCAATAAAAGAATTAGGTAATTCAGCAACTGACTGTTTTTTTAAATTGTGCAATAACTTTGTAGTGTATTTTTGGGTTACTGTTGTCAAATGGAAAATCAATAATCGCTAATCGAGAATCGTTAATAATCAAATACTTTACTTTTATACTTAAATAATCGAAAATCGGTGGGTAATCAAATCGGGACCCACCGCACTGCATGGTGAGCCACCATCACCACCGCACATGAGCTGACCTCACCACACCTTACGTTGAACAGGAGACAATGGCAGTTGCGCTTGTACCGAAACCAAATGTTACTTCACCCCTTTGGGAGCATTTCAGCTTTCAGCCAAATGAAAAGGGGGAACCAGCTAATTTAGATGAGGCCGTTTCTAAAATCTGTGGCAAAAAGATCAAAGTAAAACGAGGAAACACTTTATTTTAAGGTCTCACCTAGCAAGTTACCATCCAACTATGGAGGCGAGGCTGCCTCCTCCCACACCAAGTCGCATAGCAGCTCATGTCAGTGCCAGCCAACAGCTTGGAGTCTCCTTGAGTTGCCAAGTACAGCATTGAAAGTGACAGGCATAAACGCCTAACAGATGCTGTTACACGGTACCTGGTCGAGGAGATGGTGCCGTTTACTATGGTGGAGAAACCGGCATTCAAGCCGCTGCTTCAAAAATTTGACAAGTGGACTATTTCACTGCCACCACTGACATGTGGTCAAGCATATATATGACTCCTTACATGAGTTTAACTGTACATTACCTGACCACAGACTGGACTCTAAAATCATGCTACCTCAAAACAGTGTTTATGCCCCAGAATCACACATCCGACAACATCGCAGAGGCTCGCCGCAGGGCATTTGATGAGTGGCCCCTGGATGAGAAGCAGCTGGCGTGCATCACGCAGGGCTCCAGACTGCGACTAAATGGTCGCATTTTGCGACTAACATTTGCGACAGTGCGAGTAAATTTTTCATCTACTCTTGCATGACAAACTTCTGCTCCACACTTCAGCCCAGTAGTTGACAGTGATGCACAAATGAGCTAGTTTGCATTGCTATCGTTTCATTACATTCATTACAATGCATTTCTCCTCTCCTCCGTGACGGGCGGGTCTCCCCCCTCGCTCCTCTCTCACACACCCATACACCGGTCTGCAGTTTATATTTATTTCAAATGGCACAGGATATCTCCTTATCTATGTTTTCACTATAGATCAAGTAGATCAGTATTTCAGTTCAATAAGAACTGTCATTTTATTCCTTTTAATGCATTTTCATATGATCTGGCTGGATTACTCTTCCAATTCATTGTAAGGAGAGAGAGAAAGAAAGCGATCAGAATGATGGGTGAGCTACAATGACTTTTAACAGGAGAGAGAACGCGCTGCAATGCACTGTTCATACATAAACTTATCTGTGCTGTGAAGGTAATCTGAAGACATCAAGTCAGGCAGCAATATTCAGCTCTACCTCCTGTATTATCTACATTTTATAGACATTCTAGTTTTGATGAAAAAGGCATTTGCATGTATAAAATAAGACAATGATAAGCTTTCCTCAGTACACCGGTCATCATTTCTGCCGAACAACCGCCATAGTGTGATGTGCATGTGCAAGGGGAACATATCTGGTGTGACGAATTATGGCCCACTGTGATTGGTCCAGACCTCACATGTGATACTAGCTGAATAAATGTTGTCTTTTTGTCAGATGGAAACTTTTTTGTCTTAAGGGTGTATTAAAATCCTGATTTTAATAATTAAAAATAAAAGTTAAGAAAATATATGTTCTCCCAGTCATTTAAGGTGGGCCATTGTATAAGTGGGTGGGCCCAGGCCTGTTAGGCCCACCCATAAAGCCGTGCCTGATGGAGGGATGGATAGATGCATAAATAAATAAATGAATACAAACAGTGTTCCGTTGCTAAAATAAAAAAATATGAACACAAATCAGTGTTAACTGTTTATTCAGGTCCAAGTGCTCTGTAATCATGGTAATGGGGTCCTTTGGCGAGAGGGTTCTGCAAGGACCCCAATGACGGACCACGCTCATTCCAGCCCAGTCTTGCTGGGATTATTTATATGTAGGCCTATTTTAAATCATTACATAGGCCCAATAGGTTTACTAAAAATCTGAATACTGTGAATATGAATAATCTTTTAAAATGTTGCCCACAATTCATTCATTCAATGAAACATCGATGCAGCCTAAAATTGCTCATACAACCAGTTGCTGGCTTTCTGAGATGGTTAAAAAAATATTTTTCGTTTAGAAAAAATTACACTGAAATGAAAAATAATTTAAAATACAGCCTATTCATTTAAAGAATTACTAAGTAGGTGTAGCCAGGCTAATTTCACTTCCATAATTAAACGGCCATCACTCTGTCCATGCAGGACTGTCCTACAAGATGGAACTCTAAACAGAAAATGGTGGACCGAGTCTTGGAGCAAACTCCAGCTATAAAAAGAGTTCTGGATGATCGGTGGCATCAGCATCCCATGCCTAGCTGGCAGGACATTGCGGTTTTGGAGTCGGTGAACACGGCATTAAAGCCAGCGGCTGAATTTACGCATCTGCTGTCTGGCGAGACCTATGTCACAGTCTCATCCATTAAACCCATCCTGAAACTCCTCACTGAAGATGTTTTAAAACCATCGGACGAGGACACCACTCTGACCGCGGACATCAAGCAGAAGATGTGCAGTGTTCTCGAGGAAAAGTACAGACCAGCTGCCCTACAAAAAACTTTGGCAAAGGCCTGCTTGCTGGACCCTACATGTTAGGGCAACAATTTTGATGATGACACAGAGGAGACAAAGTACGCGCTGATTGAGGAAATACTAGACGTGGAGGACGGAGGGAGCGGTGTCAGTGCGTCAGCTGCTGCACAACAGGAGTCCTCGGCGCAAACAGCGGTGCCACCAGTGGCTAAAAAGAAAACCCTTAGAGACCTGCTGAAGCCATGGACAACCACCTCTGCAACCATACCCAAGAGAGTTTGAGCCGACACTGAACTCACATGCTACCTCCAGGAGGACCCCATCGACTCCAATGCAGACCCACTCGCATGGTGGAGTGACAACCAGGGTAGATATCCTCTCCTCTCTAAAGTCGCCTGCAAGTACATGTGCATTTGCGCAACAAGTGCACCATCGGAGGAGTTTTCAGTGCAGCTGGAAATATTGTTACCCCTCTCCAATCCTCTCTGAAACCACATAAGGTGAATATGCTGGTTTTCCTCATGCGCAACAAGGACATGACCCAGGTATAAATCATCATTCTTTATAGGCTCAAGGAGAATTTTTTATTATTTTTTTTAATTGTCTAGTGCCTCGTACATCTCACATTACGGAATGTAATTTTAAGATTCTTTTATGTGAGAATGTAGAAGTTAAAACTTAAAATCTGTGGCCAATTCATCAGGATAGCGCATAGTTTAAAATTTGCTCCTAAGATGTGTCGTCCTGCTAATGAGATGGCCAGCATACCTCGCCAGCTAGCAAGATGACTGGGCGGTTACCCCGCTAAAAAGGGTTGTGTTTTTTCTATATTGTTTGTGTAACATTTGTGTGCAAAATTATTGGGGTTTTTTTTTATATGAAAATTTAGTTGTTATCTACTCGCCCTCATGCCAACTGAAGATCAGGTTTAGTTTTTTAGTCCACAAAACACTGCTGACTTTCAAAGGAAAACAGCATTATAGAATCCTCCAAACAATGGAAGTGAATCATGGCTAGTTTTCAAACATGGAAAAACAAGAGAAAAAAAAAGACTACATATTGCTCGTCTGGTGTAATCCAAGTCTCCTAAAGACCCAGCACACAAGGTTGACTAAAAGAATGTTATTTACACCATGTTTTAGCCTGAATCTTCACTCTAGATCCTTAGGTTTGAGCCTCGATCACATGCACACTGTCTTAACTAGGTGTGTTTGTTGTGACGGTGTGCAAGGGGACCTGGATTACACCAGTATGGAGGAATTTTATGTTTTTTCTCTCCCCAGTTGTTTTTAATGTTTGAAAACTGGTCACCATTCATTTACATTGTTTGGGAGATTCAGCAACTCTGTTTTCATGTCAAACTCCAGCAGTGTTTTGCAGACTAACAAAATATGCCTGACCCTCAATTGACTTAAATTTGAGTAGATAATAACTAAATTTTCATTTCTGGATGGACTATCCTTTTACATAGTGCAGGGCTGTACGCTTACTTTTTTAGGTGGTAGCACTGGTGCTAGCAAGTTAAAAATTTTAGTAGCACAAAGAAAAATTCAGTAGCACACACAGTTGGACAGTTAGTTAACGTGTTTATTGGCTAAATTCGATACTGATCAGAAATTCTAACAATGTTAACCCCCTGGCTTCGTCTTAATTTCCATCCTAATTGGTTGTTAAGGACAAAAATGTCCACCTCCATAAAAACTACATTAAAAAAGTACAGATTCATATTTTTTCTACTTTTTTCTGCATAAATCTCTCAAACAACTTCAGTCCTGCCCCCGAAACTAAATATTCAATCATTTTGAGAAGTTTAACCCTTTAAATGCCTGTTTCATTACTCAATATCACTGTTATTATTTATGAAAAAAAGCAAAGAAATTTAGATATTTTCCATACAACAAATGTTGGGTGGCTGGGGCATTTTTTTTTTATCAGTCTTGGATATGTCAAGGATTAACCAAAATGTTGACTTTAATGCTATATTACTTTTTGTGTAGCATCAGATTTAGACGTTAAGGACAATTAACTCCCATTCAAACCACATTTTTTTATCTCAAAGTTGCTGATAATAATCATGCATTCTGTAATGTTAGGGTTTCATCTTTGAGAAAAATAGTAAAATTAGTCATTTTTACTGTTCAACACTAAAATCTGCCATTTACTCACCATAGGCCTATGCATACAAATCTTGTTATTTCTTAGTGATAAAATACTGCACTAACACTATTTCCACTATTTTTCCCACGTTTCCACTGAAATTATTTTTAAATCAGCAGCAGATCTTTCAATTCTTATTTATTTTACGTACTTGAACATTCAAATTGAACACTCAAAACTGAACAATATGTTACAAAAAAACTTGACTTGAGGCGAGGAGAGCATCTCTACAGGCGATGTGTCGCTTTGTAATACTGTGTTTATAAACGTTGTCACGTTTAAAGATTGTACTCCCTGTGATGTATGGCATATTCCCTGCCATCAGTTCACCTGCCGCCACACAATATTTACAAAAAGGCGCTTTTTTGGTTTGTTTACCCGGAAATGTAGTTCTTTTGTATTCGGATTGAGAAGGACGGTACACACTTAGAACTACAACTCCCGTGAAGCATTGCTACAACAACTGACGTATAGGACAAGAGACAGCCTATAGCAGGGGTGTCAAACTCAAACACAGAAAGGGCCAAAATTTAAAACACAGTCTAAGTAGCGGGCCAAACAGGATTAACATTTATTAAACTAAAACTGACTATGTTTTATTCAGAAATATGAATTTGAACAGCCAGACTGCAACAACTTTTTCCTCAATGAAATAAATAATATTTAAAATATTTTTTTTCTTCAACAATAACAAAAGAAAACGAGAATATTTCAGCTCAGAATATTTCAGCCCACATATCCAGGTGGGGGTTACATTTGAAAATGCTTGCTTTTTGTCTGCACACAAGATATCGCACATTTTAATCATGCAAACCCTCAATGGCACTGCATTTGGCATAAAAATATGCTCATATAATAATATTACAAACCCATCAGCCCATCAGGTACAGATGAACATATTGACCTGCTCAATTTAACATTAAGGCCAGAACGCACTGAGAACTTCAACAGAAAAGTCATCTGTAGCTTCTTATGGTGCACTGCAGGCTTCAGATTTAAAATGTAACACCACAGAACCAGCAGTATTTTAGGAAAAGGTTAAACTGCACACTGACACACACTGAGGAGATGAAGAGGAGAGACAGAGTCTGGACTCTTCATCATGACTTACAATAACGCAGCAATTAAGTATTTAAAAGTACACAAATCAGACTTGGAGTAAAAAAAAAATCGCGCACCACGTAAGTGTACATTAATATTATGATTCATGATCATAAAAAGTTTTTTATATCAAGTCGACACATCTGTCCATATTGACTCTCTCTCTCTCTCTCTCTCTCTCTCTCTCTCTCTCTCTCTCTCTCTGCTGTGGGTCAGTCTTATTTTTATTTTTACCTGGTTTCAGGTGGAGCTGCAGTTCATCTCCCTCCTCATATACTTGTGTTTCTTTGCACTGAGTCAGTTGCCTAAACAGACAAACCTGTTTACATTGTCGTTTGACAGAAGCTCGCGTCTTCGCGACTGCAAGCTGATTTATTTCTCGAGTTGCGCGGCAGCTGACGCAGTGCATTGTGGGACTTGTAGTATGAGTGGTGGGAGTGCTATTTACCGACGGGCCATTCATAACAGACACGTGAAATTATCTCGCGGGCCGTATGTGGCCTATAGCCTTGTTTTCCCTACTATTTTTTTTTAGACATGATACCAGCGCAACTCCTTCGCACTTGTGCGAGTGGACACGTATTTCTCTTCGTACAGAATGATTTTTAGTAGCAAAAGCGACGAAAATCATCGCACTGTACAGCCCTGTAGTGCTTTTAGCTGTGGGCTGTATAGTGTATATGGGAGAAAAATAGTCAACATGTTGTGCTTTTAACCAGCTCACTCATTTGAGACCATAAATAAGCACGAAAGCATATACTCTTCAATATTGTTGAAAAGTGTAAAAAGTGTGGAAAATTGTACTTTTCAAGTTCATTTTCAGTAATTAAGAGAAGCTATATTAGCCAACACCTTACAGTGTTAGTGGTAACACTTGTAGAGTTACAAGTTACTATGTGAGAGAATTAATACCAACACTGCATACATGCAATGCAAGAAGTGTTGAATTTTAACTCAAAAAGTGTCAATAATTACACTAAATTAGTGTTAAGGTACCAACTCTCCAAAAACAATAAAATTAACTATCTGTGGTGTGGACCCATATAGACATTTCAAAAGTGTTCAAAATCAATTCCAACAGTGTTAATCTGAGTATACAGATTTTGCGGTGTAGCTGGCAGCATATTACTGTTCACACAGTGGCAGTTAAAAACTCATTTCCTGTTCTGACTTAAGAATAATAACAATCTGTGCTGACCATGTCTCCCCAAACATCATCCAGACTCATTTAGGTCTCTTCTTTTGTTTTTTCCTCACTGCTAAGCAGTACTACAGCAAACTGTTGCACCAAGTCAGCCTCTGTTTTGTTTACATCTGCCTACCCATGACTTCACAAGAGCTTGTGCTTCCTCTGGTACATAAACTTAATAAGACTAAGGCTAAGAGTGACCCAGAGCACTTTTGGAGAAAATGTAAAAGTTATTTCATAGCTAGTGTTTTATTATGACTGTATGAAGGAATGTACAATTTAATTTTCCATTAAAGAAAAGTTACAAAAACATGTCTATATACTGTCAATTACACGTCTTACAAAGACAGAAAAGCAGAATTTGCCAAGGTCGACTGTAAAGGGGACCTATTATACTCATTTTCGGGCCTTTGTATTTGATTTCTGGACTCCTATAGAGCAGCTACACACGATCGCCCGCACAGAAAGCTTTGTAGATCTTCAGGACGCAGTGCCTCTCACTGCATCTCTTCCTTGTATTTTCTGCATCCCGCGAAAACGGTCTGTGTAATTTACTCCACCCCCCGGCCATCCTCCATGTATGCCTCCCGCCGAGCCCACTCCGCTGTGATTGGTCACACTCCCGAGGACTTCCGAAGGGCTGACAAGCGCTGCTGAGCTCAGCTACCAGCTAACCCAGCTTCGTATTGGCCCGTGTTGACAAAACAGTCCCCTGTGAAGTGCCATAGACAGACAAACACGGAGGTATTTTTCCATTGCTGGCCGGGAAAAAGCAACTCTATCCACTTCTGCCTGGTGCTCGCCTCTTTAGGAAAGCTAAACAAAGTTAACTTTCCCTCACACCCGAACAATCATTTTTGGAAGCCATTGCTCAATGTACTAACACAGGGAGCTGTACTATGAAGGAAGCTCAACACAGCCAGGCTTTCTTTGCATGACAAAGCCTAAAACTGCAATCAGAGATAACGGGTATCATGATGGTGGTTATCAACTCACTTTGTTAATCCAGGCTTTCGTCTTCAGACTTTGTGCGCGTTCATATAAAAGGGGCATTTGTTGCATCATTTGACTCTTCTTCCACATGAAATTAAGCGATCGCGAGCCTTACTTAAGTCAAATCATCAAGTTGTTATAATTATGAGCTGTGGAAAATATACAAAATACATTACGGCAAAAAGCAACATTGTTGCTGCAACGAAAGCAGGAAAAGAAGAATGCCGTCATATACATATACATACATACATATATATATATATACACATATATATATATATATATATATATATATATATATATATATATATATATGTGTATATATATATATATATATATGTATATTTCTAGTGGAGCCCCAGTAGAAAGTGTTTGCTGGCCAAAATGATGTCTAAATTGAATCCATATTTTAATACTTGAGGACACTATCATATTAGTATAACAAGAAATAGAAGAATACAAGGGTGAGTGCAGGAAGGCTTTCAATGATACCGGGTGAACAGAATTTGACTCCAAAATCAACCATGACGGAGGGCCCTCAGTATCCCCATATTTGACCCAATTGTTCAAATTTCTTATGTTTGTTGCCCAATAATAGTACAGGAAGTTTGGTAACACCATTCCGCCCAGAGCTTTTGTCGACGTAACCTTGGAGACTTCTTATTCCAAACAAAACCGAGAATAAGACTGTCCACTTTATGGAAAAATGAAAGAGGAAGAAATATCGGAATACAGTGGAATAACTATAAAAAGTGCGGGAAAACTGCATTGATTCTGGCAGCTACAGAAAGATTTTGTAGGGAGCACCGCTCAAAATCCTGTTTAATTTGTGTGAGCAGCAAGAACTTATATATATGCAACATTCTATATACTGTCTATTTGTCTGAGCCAGGAAAATATAACTCATAGCACATAAATTAAGCACAGAGTTGTTGTCCGTTTATGAAATCAAAATTGAAAACAGGTCATTTTTACATCTTAAATACTTGAAAGATTACATTCTAATTAAAGAATAGATGAATCTGAAATAATTTATATGAAAATTCTTACTACTAGTCCAACACGCATAAATCAGTATAAACCAGCATAAGCGAGTATTTTGTTTGGATATGATGTAAATATCTTTAATACATGTGTTTGTAATCTCCAAACATTAACTCTGTGTTTACCTTCATAGTTCAAAAAATAATATTTTGTCTCTTATAATGTGTCCTGAAAACTGAGGAAACCCAGCCCTTTGCCTTTATATTTATCAAAGTTCATAGATTGCTTAAGTAGGATGTAATCTATAAAATTATTTTGGATTTAAAGATGAGCAATTTCACATTTTGGCTTATTATTTATAGGATATATTCCCTACTATGGTATCAAGGGGCAACACTCATGTCTTCATATATGTTATGCCTGAGTTTGATTCTCCTGGCTCTTATTTTGATATAACTTATTTAACTTCCGGGTCAACTGTCTGCCTTTCTGCTGTTTTCAAGTCAACAAGTAAGAAATAAAATTACACCAAAACTGATCCCTTTTTTTTTTATGTCTGCTGGCAAAAAAAGACAATTAGCTCTCTTTACCCATTTTTGTTTTCTGGTTCAAAGCACTAACTTGAGGGTATACTCCCTCTTGTGGCAAAAACAGGCAATAACTCAGGGTTTCATCTGTACAATGTGTGAGTATACCTATGAATTGCTGGCTAAAAATTACACATTTATTTTTCAGAGAGGAAACTGATGCCCAGTGACTGTTTAGCTCTCTACTGTTTATCTCTGTTACATCTGAACATAAAACAATAAGTCCCGGAGATAGTTTTTTTTTTGGCCCTAAAGAACAAAGATAAAAAGTCAGTGCTCACCTTGAATCCATGACACTAAAACCTAAAGATCAAGCCAGAAATCTTGGTGTCATTCTGGACTCAGACCTAAATTTCAACAGTCACATAAAGACAATTACTAAATCAGCCTACTACCACCTTAAAAACATAGCAAGAATTAAAGGACTTCTGTCTGGGGAAGATACAGAAAAACTTGTTCATGCTTTCATTTTCAGCAGGCTGGACTATTGTAACGGTGTCTTCACAGGTCTGAGTAAAAAATCAATCAGACAACTGCAGCTCGTCCAGAACGCTGCTGCCAGAATCCTCACCAACACCAAGAGAGTGGAGCACATTACACCAGTGCTTAAATCACTGCACTGGCTTCCCGTGTGTCAAAGGATAGATTTTAAAATTTTGTTACTTGTCTACAAAGCACTAAATGGTCTCTGGCCTAAATATATCTCTGATTTGCTTATAAGTTATGAAGCACCAAGACCCTTCAGATCATCTGGAACAGGTTTACTCAGTGTTCCCAGGATTAGAACCAAACAAGGTGAAGCAGCCTTTAGTTTCTGTGCTCCCCACCTGTGGAACAAACTTCCAGAACACCTGAGGTCAGTTGAAACTGTCGGCTTATTTAAATCAGGTCTTAAAACATTTTCTGTTTACTGCAGCCTACCAGTGAAGTGGATACGTTACATATTTTTAGGATAATCTGTAGCTATTGTTTTTATATTTGTCTACTGCCGCTTTTGTTTTATGTTTGCTTCTTTCTTTATATGCATTTCTGTAATGTTTTAAACTATTTATTGTCCTGCTTTCAGCTTTTGTTTTTAATTATCTCAAATGCAATTTTAATGTTCTTTTATTGTTTCTATTTTAATGCATTTTCAAGTTCTGTAAGCACCTTGAATTGCCTTGTGTATGAATGGTGCTATATAAATAAAATTGCCTTGCCTTGCCTGAGTAAATGGGACAACACAACCTTCAAATACTATTTCTGTATTTGCTTTTAACTAATATCTTGCCTTTAACTTATAATATTTGTGCCTTTAGTGATGCTTTCCCTCATTGCCTAACTGACACAAACCATATATATATTATATATATTGATATATTGTTTATTTAATGTAATTTCATTGTAGTTGAAGGCAAACACAGAATTAATGTTTGAAGGTTGCAATGTCCAGTTTGCTAAAACATACATGTATTGTTTTCCATTGTGATATGACTGACAGGAAGACTTGACACAGAAGTTAAAGAAACTTAATGAAAATAATATATATATATATAAATATAATAAATATTCATTGGATATTGTTTAAAGGCAAATACAAAATTAATATTTGAAGGTTGTAATGTCCTAAAGCAGTAGTTCCCCCAAAAATGAAAATTCACTGAGTGAAGATCTCCAGTTCACAAAACATTCCCGGGATTTCTGTGGAAAACAGTGTTGCAGCCAAATCCAGTACAATTGAAGTGAACAGTGACCAATTTCAAAATGTTAGAAGAATACACACAAAAAACCCCACAAAATGTCTCATATTGCTCATGTGGTGTAATCCAAGTGTCCGTAAGTCGCGACATTAAAATTTGACCCAAAAAGACGCCATTTACACCATGTTTTTAGCCTAAATGTCAACTGTAGCCTCTTAGATTGTAGCTGCTTGCACAGAGATAACTGAACAGTCATTGGACACCAGTTTCCTCCTTGAAAAATAAATTTGTAATTTTTAACCAGTAATTCATAGGTATACTCACACAATGTACAGATGAAACCCCAAATTGTTGCCTATTTCTGCCACAAGAGGGAGTATACCCTCAAGTTAGTGCTTTTAAGCCAACAAAGAAAAATTGGTAAAGGGAGCTAATTGTCTATTTTTACTGGCAGAAATAAAAACGAGAGAAATCCAAATAATTATTGTAAATTATACTGGTGTTATCTTATTTCTCAGTTGTTGACTTGAAAACCATTGAAAGGCAGACACCTGACCTGGAAGTTAAATTAGCTCTATCAAAATAAGAGCCAGGAGAATTGAGCTTATGAAGAGAAGAGTGTTGCCCCTCAATACTACAGGAGGGAATATATGCTTCAAAGTGTGCCCTTTTTGGGTTTTAGCTTTAAACCTATGGAGCTATATTGGGGCCAAATGTTTTGAACTTGAAAAATAAAATTTTAAACTGTTTTGATCTTGAATTTTGAAAAATACATCAGTGTATTCAAAATAAAAATAAGTGTTCAAAAAGTGTTTTCAGGTTAAATATAATTATGATTCACTCTGGTAATTATTTTGAATAAATTATTTTCATTTTTCACTTTCATATATTTAGATATTTGAGATCCTATTTCTTTCAGTTACAAATTTTATCTTTTCAAATTCAAATCTTATTTTTTATAGTTTCAAATCTTTTTTTCACTTTCGGATCTTTCTGTTTCAGTTTCAGATCTTTTCTTTTCAGTTTCAGAATTTGGTATGTACTCCTTACAGCAGTGGTTCCCAACCTTGGGTCAGGACCTCAAAATGGGTTTGACAGATACTTAAATAAATAATTGCTAAATTTAAATTAAAATAATCTTTATAATGTTAAAAACACAACCTCAGCCACCCAATTAAATATGGTGGGTTAAGAGAGAGCATTATAATATATGTTTTAACCAGATACAGCCTATATTTGATCACAAGCCAAAGAAGCCTGGGAACCACTGCTGTAAGGAGTACAATTCACAGACACTAGCTGACAGCATCAGGCCTAGGGGTGTGTATCTCACTGACTGAGACGATTCGATACGTATCTCGATACATGTTCAACAATACAATATATTTTATAAATCTTTAAGCGGCCAACGATTCGGTTCGATATGATTCAATTCTGATACGATACGATACGATACAATACGATACGACGCAATACAAGACAATGCAATGTGTCAGTCTTTACATTTTGATTCAATTAATGCTATGTTTGTAGAGTGCTGTTAGTTGCCAAAAAATCCTGATAGTTTTACTAAATATAGTAACAGTAGAGACAGAGAGGGAGACTTTACAGTGATGTTTATATCTTATTATGAGTCTCATGTGTAAATGAGATAAATGAGAAACTTTAGAACTGTTTAAAATATCAGTATTTTGCAGTAAGATGATCTGCTGCTCTGTTTCCTTTTGAAGAGTGGTGTGGTTTTGATTAGTGTGGAGGAACAGTGATGCTCTGTGTTACCTGTTCTCACAGTGACATGACGTCTCTGTTGGTCAGACTCGTGGCTCTGTGCTTTTTCACTCACAACAACAAGCGCTCCCTCCTCCCTCTCCTGTGTCTCCTCTTCATTTGCTCATAACAGACGGTGCTGAAAACTGACAGAATTGACATTGTACCGCGTCGCATCACCAAACTTTCATAAGACTCAAGTGTAGAATAAGTTTGGGTTTTATAAGAAAGATGAGAAATGCTGCTGCAAATCATTTATGCAAAACGTGAAAGTAACTGTATATTAAAAAATAAAGGACATAGTATTCATTGGATTTTAGTCAAAAGCAAATACAGAATTAATATTTTAAGGTTGTAATATCCCGTTAACTCAAAAACTTATTGCTTTACTCCCTGAAAAATCAATAATTAATTTTCTACCAGTAATTCATAGGTATACTCAGACATTGCACTCATGAAACCCTGAGTTATTGCCAATCCATGCCACAAGAGGGAGTATGCCTTTAAGTGAGTGTTTTTTTTTGTTTTGTTTTGTTTTTTTTGTGGTTTAAACCAAAAAAGAAAAATGGGTAAAGAGAGTAGTTTTTATTTTTTGCTGGCAGAAATAAAAACAAGACAGTTTTGTAAGTTTAGATTGATGAATATGGAATTTACACGGTAGTAATATTAGATTAATAAAAAAAAGGATCTTTTTCTCTATACTCAACACTTCCTAATATAGTATTCCTCTCCTCAAGAGCAAAACCTCATCTTGTCTACTATATAGTCATACCAGAAAGATGTGAGTTTTGGACAAGACCAGAAAAGATGGCCTAGAGTACCATCACCTGACTTATGCTTATCACAAGTAGAAGAGACAGAATGAATGACTTTAAACTGAATAAGTTGAAGTCTAACATTGATAGAACATGCTTTAATCCTGCCCAGCCCTTTTGCCCATAACTTGTTTGAAATCTCTACACCAGTGTCCTTAATCCATGCCTCATTAATGTGGAGAGAGGAGGTTGCCGATGAGAAAAGACCTACAAATTGTGAAAAATCGTTTCAGTACCGTTGGAACTGAAAACAGCCACTAACAAAAACTCCTGTAAAAATATATCAGATAAATATTTTTTCAACTTTTTTTGCATAAATATGTTAATTAACCTCAGTTCTGGTCAAAACTACTAAATATTTAAATATTATTAGAATTTTAATATTTTAAATGCCAATTTTATAAGCGGTGTCACCGACACCAACAAAATGAAACAGAAAACCAACCATGCACCCTCAATATGCATTTGGTTTTCTGAGTTTTGTTTTTTCAGGGAAAATGAAAACTAGTATTACTGAAGCATTTAGAATTTTTTTCATACTTGCTTTATGACCAGCATTTCATTCATAGGCCTATAGTGGTTAAATGGTGTCATGAGGTGGTCAACATTAAAAATGACTAATTTGACCTCTTTCCTACAGACCAGAATGCATCTTTTTATACTGTAATGGCTGTGCGATCAAAAAATATGGTTATAATGGAAGTCGATGGGGAAATTTCAGACACCAACAGTATGAAAGGGAGAAAAAGTTCAAATCTGATGGTGCACAAAAACTAATAATGCATCAAAGTCAATGTTGTACTTATCTTATGTACATTATGCATGATGCTGCACAAATAGTTTTATTACTTTGTGAAAGCATTAAAACTTACAATAACACACAACATTTTTCACTTTTATTTCATTTATTATTTTGCAGGAAAAGATTAAAAATAACGTAATAAGATCAATTAGAATTAAACAGCTCTGACTCACTTAAAACTGGTTTACAGCTAATTCCTGTTCTGCATCACATAAAAGACAAAATCATATAACAAAACAGAACAAACAAAAGATCCAGTACCACAGAAATTACTACGTACTTTGTTGTATCAATCCAAAGATTTCATGAGATGATCACAAAGTAACAATGGGTTTGTCCTTTGCCAGTGGTTATTTGTCTGTGTTTTTTGAATGTTTTTTTTTATTATTATTCCAGAGGAATTATAAAATTGCTTGTCCTATATTATGTTTTTGGCATGCAGTATTTTGTGTCACCATGTTTTTCACTTTAACACTCAGTGTGTATACTTGTGTTACAGGACTTTGCTGCTGGGTGTAAAATACAGAGTGGCAAGTGCATTATCACTATTAAGGTAATCTGCTTCCATGTGGTATAGCGTAATAGGAGTATAACTATAAAAGTATTGGTTCTTTCTTTGTCAGACCTGGCTATTGGCAACGTATGCTCAGGCCTGGAATGATGTCATTTTTAGGAGAAATCACTTTGGCCTATGATGAATTCACATTTATTTTGGCTTTCTGGACAAACTGTAGGGCACAAAAGTGCACAAACAATAGGTGATAATTACACTGTATGAAGAAAGGAAACAGAAACAGTTTTAGCTGATAATTAGCCAGATGAGCTACTGTAAGTAATCAATACAAACACACATCATTAGACTGTAAACCATTAATCAAACCACTAAATAAATGCAGTCAATCAGACAACGTAAAAGCTCATTTTATATTTCACTATTATAAAAATATCAGGTTTTTATTGTGTTGTGTACTTTCAGTAGTGAGTGACAGGTAAACACACACAAAGGACAACCATTTATTGCATACTGCAGTTAGAAACTGACAATAATTAGCTGATAATTAACCTGATCAGCCACAAAGTAATTGATACACAAATTATTAAACCATTAACCAACCAAAATGATTAGACCAACTGTATGATTAAAATTGTATAGATTGCAGTGTCCATGTCCAATTCCATTCTATTTAAAGTCTGACCTTTGCTAATTCAAATTTTCTTTCTTTGTAAGACCTGTAATCAGCAGTATACAAAAAACATTTTTGGAAAATTAAATTGTACATTCATAATAAATCACTGGCAATGAAAACTTTTACATTTTCTCCAAAAGTGCTCCAGGTCACTCTTAGCCTCAGTCTCAGTCTTAAGTTAACCGCCAAAACCTCCCTTAGTCCCAATAAATTTGAGCTGGGGTTCAGTTTGTTAGTCACCTCAGTTTGAATTGTCTTTTTCCTTATACAGTCCTTTAAGTTTGGGAAACTCAGTTTTTTTCCTTTACCTTTCAACCAGTTCAGGTTGAGGAGGAAATTAAAATAGAAACAGAAGATCAGAGCTCTGATAAAATAACAAACTAAATAAAATAAAACCAATGTTCATCTACCCGGGTAGTGTGGTTTTCTTTTCCTTTTTAGCACACCACGTCTGGTCTGAAGTTCAGAAAATCTTCAAATCATTCATCTCCCTATCACCAGTGAGATCCGACACAGGGGGAAACGTACACAAAGCCCTGAATCTCCCTGTGATGGAGAAAGCAGAGGCTGGTGGACATCTCATCTTGATCTGCAGACCATGGACTATGGAGGACATTAAACAGACATTAAACCCACCTCCCATCACCATCAGATTGAGGTGTAAAGGTTGTCACTGAACTGACTGTGTTTTGACATTTCACAAATGGTGAAACAGACATATGTAACATGGGACTCAGGCAAATTAAGCCTGATAAAAGGACACACTGTGCATGCTGAAGACTCCTCAAAGAGAGAGAGAGAAAAAGAGAGAAAGATCTAAACATGGCAGCATTGACTATGTTCCAAGGATGTTCTGTGGAGGTCTGCGTACAGCTGATCCAGATGTTTGTTTCCATTGTGGCAAAAGAGGACATTGAGCCAAAAACTACCCAAAGACTGATCCAACTCAAAAGATGATTGACTCGGGGCGGCAGCTCAGGAGGGGAGGAATCAGCATCTTTAACTTTGACCTCACTGACGCACAATGAGAGACAACCTACACATCAGACTGGTGATCACACACACACACACACACACACACACACACACACACACACACAGATAAATGATGTGATAGCTCAATTAGAAGAGAAGGAGGAAACAGCAAATACACAAACAATAGGCATGCACTAAATATTTAGCTGATGCAAACATGCCAACTCACACACATCCCTTGTACATGGCAAAGATGTAACATTCCTTGTTGATTCTAATACAACACACTCAACACACTGTTATTTAATCCGACACTTTTCCAACATCTCCAAAGGTCAGCAGAAGATACAGGAAATTTATAAGGGCATCAGGTGACACACATCTGGAGAAATACACAACTCTATTATCATGTACTGATAATGTCACAGGCGAATTTAAACATTTGTTTTTGCATTTGAAATGTTGTTGTTGTTGATATACTGTGTATTTTGGGTATTTGTCTTATTTTCACACCAGAAGGGATTATTGTTACTCAAACAAGTGAACTGGGTCTCTCTGACAATTACATATTTGTGACATATAGCCCTGACACATTGCCTTATGTGTATGAATGGAAGCTCTGCACATCAGCTGTGACTCCTGTAACTACTGCTATCGCTGACAACGCACACACACTCACACACAACACAGAGACAGATTACATGAAATCACATGACTTATACTGCACTGCACACACACAAAGGAAAGGATGCAGAGTTTGAAAAGTGATGGTTCAGAGAAGGTTGCCTGAGAGAAAAGCTAACGTTTAGTTGAATGTTTTGGAACAAACAAGAAAATGTGTCAGTGCAGAATCATGGAAACCAACATCTGACCCTAATGTTCAATATAATCCTGTTTTGAAGGTTTATCGACAAAAATTTACCTGTGTTGTCCACACATTCAGATCTGTTCAACCGATACCAGACACACAACACACATTTGCCTATTTGTGTAAAACATGTGACGTCACGCCGGCCTTTCAGAAGATCCCTAAAACTCTGTGGGCCCAAGGCAAACATGATATTGGTCTAATCAGAGGCATGCAACCAATTGTGATCACACCAAAATCTAATTAAAAGCCCTGTCAACCATAATATCCACGCTGACGGTATTACACCAGTCTTTATCACTTGATTAAAGGCAGGTATAATCATTCCCACAAAACAAAACAAAAAATCAGGTATGAAATTCAAAACAAAGTTTTGAAAGGTCACAAAGCTAGCTTGTCAAAACTGCAGTTTGTCCAACAAGAAGTGACATTTTTGGGTCATGTGATGACATGTGAGGGCAAATGGCTCTCCCAAAAAAGAGCAAAAGCATTTTAAAACATTTTCAAACCCAATCATAAAGAAACAAGTTATGCCTTTTGTGTTCTTGTTGCAGGCCCTTCATTCCCAATTATGCTGTCCTCGAGGCACCCCTGAGTGCAATCGCACCTGGATGAGGCCTAGAAGCACATAGTAAAGTGACATGGACTGCTGATGCAGGATAAACATTTGTTGACTTAAAACTTGTCCTTCGGAAGACTCTGACTAAGGTGACTGTAGATTGTCTGGCCAAGTGTTTGTTCTGTTTGTCCCTTGCGAGCTACCGTACTTGTAGTTCTGTTTTACAGTCAGCCAATCAGAATGCTTGTTATACTAGCAGTTCGGGAGTCAGGAAGACGCGGTTTTGTTCATGGTGTCCACCTGGTTAGCTATGTGGCAGCTAACAATAAATCCTGCAGTTCTGTCATACGCCGGAGTGGTTAATGACTCTCTCACACACATACAGAAGAACTAATTTCTACATGGTGTCAGAATACGCCACAAACTCCTCGCCTGTGAGTACTCAGCCTCGCCGGTCAACCTGTTGCAGTTTTTTTTCCTGGACTGTACTGGCGCCTATTGAGAGACACGCTAGCCGACATAATGGCAGATGGATTTCGCAGACCCGACCCCGTTGTTTTTGATGAAAATGTCGCTGAGAATTGGCGAATTTTTGAGCGGGAATACGATATTTTTATCGCCGCAGCACACTCCGACAAGCCTGCAAAGACGAGAGCCTACATTCTCCTCAACCTTGCTGGGCCAGAAGCCATTGAACGGGAGCGCTCGTTTGTCTATGCAGCTGAGGTGCGCGGACCTGGGGCAGACGGAGCTATAATCACCCCAGCTGAGTCGAGGGAGGATCCGGACTGCCTGAAGAAGAAGTTTAGCGAAATCTGTAATCCACAAAACAACAAAACAATGGAAAGACACAAGTTTCATTCAAGAAACCAGAAACAAGGTGAGAGCATTGAGTCATTCATCAGTGATTTGAGAATCAGAGCTAAAAGTTGCCACTTTGGAGACTTGACTGACGAGCTTATCTGTGACCGCATAGTGTGTGGCATTACCAATGACTCTTTAAGAAAATCTCTGTTGAGAGATAGTGAGTTAACACTCGCCAAAGCAATTTCAATCTGCCGTATCCATGAGATGACAGAGGAAAGTAGCAAAACGCTAGCCACACAAGCTACCAATATTGATGTAGTAAAGCCAGTTCCAAGCAGAAAGCACCAGTCAAAACCCCAAACATTCTCCCAAACCATTACAAAGTGCAGTAAATGTGGAAACAGCCACGCAGCTAAGTGGGAGAAGTGTCCAGCATATGGACAACAATGCCATAACTGCAAAAAGCTAAATCACTACAAAAAATGCTGCAGATCTAAACCACAAAGCCAAAGTAGTTCACACCGAAAAAATTACAGACAGTCTGTGCATGAAGTGACTGTGGATCAGCCTATAACAGGTGAAGATGAAACATTTTATGTGGATGGTATTGAGGCCGACAGTTGTGTTGACTGTGTCAAGTCCCAAACCAATGAGCAGGATGAAGGATTTGTAACAATCCACATAAACGGCAAGCCCACTGAAATGAAAGTCGACACTGGAGCAAAATGCAACGTGATGTCACAAGAGACTTTCAAACGAGTGACTAATGGTGAGCAACTCACAAAGCCAAAGAAAGCCACAAACCTTGTTGCTTACGGTGGCACCAGGATTGACACCAAAGGCACAGTTACACTACCCTGTTTTTTAAAGGAGCAATACCACCAGTTATCCTTCTTCATAGTGGACAGAGAAGTGCAACCACTACTAGGATTTCGTGCTTGTGTAAACATGGGAATCATCAAAACAAGTCCCGACGTCCATCAGGTCACAATGGAGAGTGACACAAACTTCAGCACACGGATTCTCACACAATACAGCGACCTGTTCGATGATGAGCTTGGCCAACTCCCAATTACGTACTCCATGACAGTGGATCCCAGCGTAGAGCCTGTGGTACGGCCAGCTCACCGCATCCCAGTTGCGATGCAAGATAAAGTCAAAGCTGAACTTGAACGAATGCAGACAATAGGTGTCATAACACCAGTCGCTGAGCCCACAGACTGGGTTTCTTCCATGGTGGCTGCACATAAGAAAGACAAGCCAGAAATAAGACTGTGTATTAACCCGAAAGACCTCAACAAGGCATTGAAAAGACCCCACCATCCTATGCGCAGTGTTGAGGAGGTAGCAGCACAGATGTCAGGGGCAACAGTGTTTTCCGTAATGGATGCAAAAAACTCATTCTGGCAGATACGTCTAGATGAGAAATCCTCCATGTTGACAACATTCAGCACTCCATTTGGGCTTTACAGATTCCTACGGATGCCTTTCGGCATCAACTCCGCCAGTGAGGTGTTTCAGCGCTCAATGGAACAGCTGTTTGCCGGCTATCCATGCTCAGTCATTGTTGATGACATCATTGTTGGGGGCCGTGGAGCAGCCGAACATGATGCCAATTTAAAGAGAGTGCTTGAGCGGGTGAGAGAAGTCAACCTCAAATTAAATCCAGACAAGTGCAAATTTCGCCTGGACCAAGTAAGCTATGTGGGCCACATCTTCACAAGCCAAGGCCTAAAAGCTGATCCTGCTAAGACTGCAGCGATCACTGAAATGCCAGCCCCCACAGATGTTACTTCACTACAGCGTTTCCTCGGCATGGTGAACTATCTTGGCAAGTATATTCCGAACTTCAGTGACATCGCAGCACCACTGAGGAAACTAACACATAAAGAGACTGCATGGTGCTGGTTTCAGCAACATCAGGAGGCATTCGACTGCCTCAAGTCATGCCTGGCAAGCCCACCTGTGTTGGCATACTACAATGTCAAGGAGCCAGTCACACTCACCTGCGACGCATCATGCTATGGACTAGGAGCTGCATGCGTGCAGAATGGCAGACCTGTAGCATTCGCATCACGCACCCTCACAGACACAGAGACGCGATATGCCCAAATAGAGAAGGAGCTTCTGGCTGTCGTGTTTGCCTGCACAAAGTTCAAAGACTACGTATATGGAAAGCCCACAGTCGTGGAAACTGACCACCAGCCTCTGGTAACTATCCTGAAAAAACCCATTCACACCGCCCCTGCCCGTCTCCAGAGGATGTTGCTTCGCCTGCAAAGCTATGACATCAGTTTAGTGTACAAAAGAGGCAAACACATGTACCTGGCGGACACTCTGTCAAGAGCTCCGAACACACAAATCTCACAAAGCCCTGCTGAAAACGACGCTTTTGAAGTCATGTCGGTGAGTTATATCTCCACTGCTCGCCTAGAAGAACTAAGAAAGCACACAGCAGTAGATGAAGTACTGCAAACCCTCAGCACAGTTATTCAAAAAGGTTGGCCCACCAGAGAAAATCAGCTCCAGCCTGCTGTTAGGCCCTTCTTTCCTTACAGAGATGAGCTGACAATAGAGGATGGGATTGTTATGAAAGGTCATAAAACAGTCATCCCTCATTCTCTACACCAAGAATACATTAACATTGTTCACAAAGGCCACCCAGGTGTTGAAGCAACCAAGCGCAGAGCTAGAAGCATCATTTTCTGGCCAACAATGTCACACGACATCACAGAAGTGTTGCTGTCATGCGCAGTATGCAACAGCACCAAGTGTCATCAGCAAAAAGAACCTCTCCATCTCCACCCAGTCCCAGACCTTCCATGGTCCACAGTGGCCACAGACATTTTTGAGTGGCGTGGCAAACACTACCAAGTACTAGTGGATTCATACTCTGGATGGTTCGAAATTGACCTTCTCCATGACCTAACATCATCAGCTGTGATCTCCAAATTAAAGAGACACTTCTCAGTTCATGGCACCCCACACACCCTCATCTCTGACAATGCTAGGCAATATAGTAGCCAGCATTTCAAAAATTTTGCCAAGCAATGGGACTTTGTCCATACTACCAGCAGCCCTGAATTCCCCCAATCGAATGGTCTTGCAGAGAGAGCGGTCTGCAGTGCCAAGCAGCTAATGGAAAAATCACACAGGGATGGGACAGATGTCTTCCTAAATCTCCTAAATGTCAGAAACATTCCCCGTGATCTAACATTGGGCTCCCCTGCTGAACGTTTGATGTCACGACAAACGCGCGCTGCCATCCCAGTAAGTACCAAACTACTGGAACCAGCCCCACGGGATGCTCAACAAATCAGTGCCCAGCTCCTCCATAAAAGACTCACTTTAAAACACCACTACGACAAGTCCAGTCGCCCCCTACAACCTCTAGCAGAGGGACAAATGGTACGCCTGCAGACTCCCACAGGCTATGACCAGCTTGGATCTGTGAAGGAGACAAGCAAAGAGCCACGCTCCTACATCATCCAGTCAAATGGGAGAACGCTCAGAAGGAATCGACGCCACATCTTGCCTGTTTCAGAGCCACGACCACAACAGCCCCATGTGGAACACCCAGACCCCCATGATACTAGCCCCTCCACTATGACTAGTGTTCCCCTTTCTCCACAAACACCCCAGCCGAATGCCATGCAATCACCACACACATCCCCTCTACGGCCAATGTCCACGGCTCACCCTCTCACTGAAGACGGCACCACACAGTACATCACACGTTCAGGTCGCATCTGCCGACCGAATCCAAGATATATGCAATGAAAAAAAAAAAAAAAAGACGAAGGGAGAGAGATTATGGACTGTTTAAAAAAAAAAAAAACTGTTTATAACATGGTTTATGTTTAAAATGTGATGTTTACTTGATATGTGCACTGTGTTCTAAATTTATGCACTTATACCTTTATTCAATGTCAGGTTTAAGTCTTACGAAGAACATAACTACTTGGTTGTTTTATGACCTTAGAGAAACAATATGCTAACAAGGAATGTTCTTAAAATTGTTTTTCATTCAGTGTTATTTTTCTTGTATGGGAAGTGCAAGCTAGAGGGAAAGGATGTAGATCGTCTGGCCAAGTGTTTGTTCTGTTTGTCCCTTGCGAGCTACCGTACTTGTAGTTCTGTTTTACAGTCAGCCAATCAGAATGCTTGTTATACTAGCAGTTCGGGAGTCAGGAAGACGCGGTTTTGTTCATGGTGTCCACCTGGTTAGCTATGTGGCAGCTAACAATAAATCCTGCAGTTCTGTCATACGCCGGAGTGGTTAATGACTCTCTCACACACATACAGAAGAACTAATTTCTACAGTGACTGTAAACTAACTCTGCTCATTCCACATGTTTCATTGATTTTGCTTTAGCAGAAAACATCTTTCAGCAGCAAGATTGCTCCTTTATAACACTGTTCTATTTGAAATCCCTGATATCACTGTGAATAGATACAATGTCCATAAGCCTGCAACTCTTTTCCCCACAGAAGGTGATGGAGGAGAACACAACTATGTTGTTAAAATAACTGAAGATTGTTCCCCAAGACCAGATTTGCAAGAAACACCATTGCAAAATCCAGATTATGAACTGTTTGTTGATGGCTCAGTATCACGCAACCCTGACACAGGAAAAAATAAATCAAGTTGGTTTTGCTGTGGTAACCAGGGGTAGAAGTAACTAATTACAAATACTCAAATTACTGCAATTAAGTAGTTTTTTGGGGGGGTAATTGTAATTTTATGAGTAGATTTTCAAGTCTGTACTTTTACATGTACTTAAGTGTTCATTTCACCATGTAATCTACTTAGTTACTTTCAAAATCACAGTTGAGTACTGAGTACAATTTGAATTAATATCCAAAGCTTTCATCTGCATTTTTGAGGCCAATCAGGTGATCTGATCACGGACGAGCCAGTGAAAAGACATGCAATTGAAAAACAAAACAGAATGCTGTGGCAGCAACTGTTAAGTGTGTTAATGATTAATCATTAGTCAATTAATTGCCATTTAGAATTTACCCAATTAGAAATGTATTCATTGATGTTTAATCAATAGTTTTGGTAGTAACTGAACCTCATTTTATATTGTTTTGTCTGCAGAGCCATTTGTTGAATAAGGAAACTTAAACTTTGACTTAAAAAGAGAAAAAAAAAGAAAATAAGAAAAAAAAAGGAAATAAATTGTGTTATGTATCTTTACTAATAATCTTATATTATTAATGATTAATCAGTTGTTAACATTTTCAACGATTGGTTCCAGAAAATACACAAAATTTGCAACCCTAGTTTGGAGAGGTGACAATGACATCAACGGTTGAAAGTAACTAATACTCTAGTAGTTTTTTAGACAAATACTTTGTACTTTTACTGAAGTATTTTTCTAACGCCAGTACTTTTACTTGTAATTGAGTAATGTTTTAGCAATGTAACAGTACTTGTACTTGAATACAGATTTCTAGTACCCTTTCCACATGATACAGTCAATGCCAAATCACTTCCTGCTTCACATCATCTGGCAAACCTATAGCACATCACACTTTTGTTTTACAAATGCTGGATGCTGTTCTGCTCCCAAAACAGGTTGCTGTGTGTAAATGTCATGCTCACACTAACAATGACCAAGTTTCACAGGAGAACACCAGCAGCAGCCAAGGCCGCAGCAAGCCCAGAATTAACTATGTCTGAATTCTTTCTATATGATGACCCTCAAACACCCTCCACTCCTACAGCTGTTTTATCTAACATTCACCACCAGGTAAAGGAAGCGCTACCAGCTCCAGCCACAGGACCTCTTCATGACCTGCAGCCTGGTGACTGGGTAGTGCTGAGAGACCTGAGGTGGAAGACTTGATGCTCTAAGCGGTGGACGGGTCCATTCCAGGTGCTGCTGATCACACAGACGGCAGTAAAGTTTGCCGAAAGAGTCACCTGAATCCATGCCAGCCACTGCAAAAGGGTCCTGCTTCCACCAGAGACACCTATGACAGAATAGGTCATCACATCGCGAGGACGAGAAGACGAGGTAACAGTATTGGCATACTGTCCAACGAGAACTTCCACAGCTCCAACTAAGTGGCGTGCTGAGTGAACCTCAGTGTCACCATAATGGGATCAGAGATGGAACTCCAACAACAGCCATGGCATGCATTCAGACACCCTGGATGGTGTGGCCTGCGAGGTTCAGTGTGTGCTTTCTTTTTGTGAGTTCATTCCCTACAGTTGAAAAAAAAAACTGTTTTCCATCAGATGACACAGTTAAGAACTCCTGATTGGCTCCCACCATGCAATGCTGAAAAACATTCCTGACCCTGTTGACAATCTGGATTTTGACATTTATGTGTTCATATTGGGGTGCAACGCATCAAAAAACTCACGGTTCGGTTCGGATCATGGTTTTGAGTCACAGATCGGATCATTTTTCGGATCAGCAAAAAAGAAAAAAGTGTGGGATTAGGGTTAAATTATTTTAAAAATGCACTTACCTTTGATCTTTGTCTGTCTGTAATTATCACCATAGTTATCCAGTGTAATAATAATGATAATACTAATGATAATGATAATAATATTAAAAACTTCAAACTTATACAGTGCTGTACTATGTATATACTATACATATGTTAGATCATTATATACTGTACAGTATAATACACAACTACGCTCTGTAGTCTGGCTCAATGTCCCACCTACAGCACATCTGACTGGTTAGAAGTCATGATCAATCAGTCATCACCAGTGAGTAGAGAGGAGCTGTGTAGAAGTTAGAAGACAGCTGATATCACCAAAGTTTCAATGAACATCACAGTTTTATGATCCGTTTCTTTGGTGATAGCATAGTTACATCAGTGAAAAAAAGTTACGGTCTGGATTTCACTCAAGGCAATGTGACGGCACTTAAATCAGTCACTCTTGGCAGAGATGCGCTGCACACAGCAGCATCTGTCCCGTCTTTTCACTGCAACTCTGCATAGAGATTTCGGTTATTATAACTTATACAAAGGTAACAGTGACAGTAAAACTATGATGCTCACATGTAGTCCGCGGATCACATGCGTGCCGAACCGTAGATGGCGATCCGTACGGGACACGGGTCAACTGTGATCCATTGCACCCCTAGTTAACATATATATGTAACTTTCCTACCTCAGTTGCTTGCATTTGTTATATTGAATTCTCCCATCTGCAACAACAGCATCTTGCTTTTTCTAGGGGTAGTATTTTATGGAGTAATGTTTTAAAATCACTCTCTTATACGTTCCTATTATGTTACCATATGTAAGGATTATTATTTGCAGTGAAGGTGTGATCTTTTATAGTCTTTTATAATTTTCTTTTACATGTGATCACATATGATCAAAAGGGGGGATTGTAGTGGGAAAATAATACGCTGAACTGGTCACTGTTGTTCCTCATAGTTATTTCTCATGTTCTGTCAGGCACTAACTGGTTACTCGTCCAACACACAGTTGTTCTCTCTTTGGAAGAAGAGCTTCTGATAACACAATCACATCCCGACTCTCCCGATAAGCAGTTCAAGTCCATCCTGACCCAACCTCCTTCATCTCCTGACCCTGTAAGACAGATTTACATTCTTGTCTCGTTATCAGTTCCTTTTACACTTTGTGTGTGACTGTGCACTGATCCTTCGCAAAGCTCTATTAAAACACCACAAAGACAATCTTGGTCATGGGGTCATGGTCTTAATTTTCAGATTTTCCACCACACCATCTTACAGTATTCCCACCCTCTGACCAGCAGGACAGTGCTGGATACCTTCTTTCATGTGCCCAAAATAAATTGGAGGAGGTAACCAAAACCACAGGGACCAAATGGTCAACTATCCATTGAGTAAGTATAAATGTCTTCATGCATGTGATATCTGTATCTAGAATTGTCTGACAGATGCGCATTTACTGTTGCATATATTAGTTTGCCCTCAGACATTTCAAAATCATCTTAACCCTTTCCTTTCATCCAGCCAGCACAGACTTGCGACCCATCATGCAGTGCTGGAGTGGGCTGTCAGAGGAGAACGTCTTGGTTGTGGTAACAGAAGAGTGCTGCCAAGCTGGATCATCACAGCTATCAGAAGCAAGGACCCATTACCCACTGGCACTTACAGCAGGTTCAAGGAGGCAGATGACATGTTCAGAACACACCTACCGATGAATTGTACTCATGCCTGCACTGCTGAGCAGTCTACAAACTGTTCCATGCTTTAGAGACACTAGCAGAGCCTACATAAATCCTGCACAGTGTAAATATTTACAGTACTTGAGTATTGCACTTAAGTACATTTTTTGAGTATCTGTATTTCACTTGAGTATTTGTTTTCTCAGAAACTTACGACTTACACTCCATTTACATTTCAAAGACAAATATTGTAGTCTTGACACCACTACATTTCTAGGAAGGTTGTCATTACCCGTTAGTTTTAGTCTAAGCATAGCTTTGAAGTCAGCTGTTGCTGTTTCTTCTTTTCTAAAATGCGACTGGCCACATGCTGTGATCCTTACAGAAGGAAACCAATTACAGTACCCGCTCTCAACTGGGATTGATGTAAAAGCAGAAGCACGTCATCCAGGCATGCTCTGTAACAAGCACAAGCAAACTCTCCCTCTTTCATTCAAACAAACTCAGTAATGGCGACGGCAAAATAAAATCCCAAGATGTTATTATTATTAGAAAAAGAGAAATAATTTCAGGTAGGCTTTTAATGTTGGATTGTTTTATTGGGGTGAAAAAAACACATACAAGATTTCTGTAAATTCACAGTGAAAACAATACAACAATGTGTTTATTAGAAATGTACTTTGTAATCTGTACTTTTGAATAGTTGAGTATTTTTAAAAGCGTGTTCTTCTGAATACTTAAATATTTTTAAAAACAAGTACTCTAGTACTTTAACTCGAGTAAAATTTTGACTGAGCAACTTTCACTTGTAGTTGAGTAATATTTGACCAGGAGTATCTATGCTTTGACTCATGTACTGCGGTTGAGTACTTTGTCCACCACTGCATATACAGTGCTAAACAAATTTATTAGACCACCTGTTATAAAAACAAGAAAACATAAATATTTTAGAAGTCTTTCAAAAACTTGTTTAAAATTAAAAATGTTATTGTTTTTTTATTTGGCAAATATCAAACTGAAACAACTAAATAGTCCCTTTTCCACACATAATAATCAAAAAATGTCATATTTTGTATGGCCTCCTTTGGCCTTGATAACAGCTTGCATTCTTGCTGGCATTGTTTTTATATAGTTTTCAACAGTCTCTTTTGTTATTGAGTTCCAAATAGTTTCTAGTAGAGTTGGGTGATATGCTTAAATTTTCCAAACGATCATCATCAGCTCATCCATCAGCGATTGACGATACCATTGTCCCCCCACCCACTTTCTCCCGTCCTTTCGGGTCTCAGCTGGGAGATGTGCGCAAGCGGCAAATTCACAATGTTACGCATGCTGCGTACGTTCACTACGTCCGGTGGACAAATTAAACTTACAAAGTGTCTACAAATGACATGTTTTCACACTTATTTTCCATTTTAAATAGAGAAATACAACCATTCACCTTCTGAATTTATGTAATTTCTGAAGTTTCTGTCTTTTACCGAACTAATACAAGCTTAATTGGCTTGTTAACGCCTCGGAAAACACACTTTGTTCAAACTTGCAGAAAAACATGTAAAACTCACCAAAACCGTCTTTGTTAGTCTAGCCACTCTTCCAACAATTACCAACTTGGGTTTGGTCAAAATAAATCCTCACTTTACCGTGGGGAAAGAGTTTAAAGAGTCTGACTCTGCAGGCTGTTTTCTTCTCACTCGTCACCCAGCTCAGCGCACTCATGGTCAGCTGAGTGGATGTGTACTGTGCTGCTGGATGAGAGCGCGGTGTAGAGCAGAGGCTGTCACTCTGTAGACTATTACATTAGCAAAATAAAATGACAAATATCACCCTAAAAATCTGGCAGAAAAAGCAATCTGCGATGGATTCAGCCCATCGTCGATAGACGATATAGTCGTCCAATCGCCCAATCCTCGTTTCTAGCTGTTCCCACAGTCTTGCTTCAGAAGAAAATTTTGTGCAATCAATCCATACTAATCCTACTAAATCCCAAATTTATTCAATAGGATTGAAATCCGGACTGTGACTTGGCCAGTCCATCAGTTCCAGTACTTCAGATTCCTTTTTCTTGGTCAAATAGTCTCTGCAAAGCTTTGAAGTATGCTTGTGGTCATTGTCTTGTTGGTAACATGAACCCAAGACCAATCAGATTCAGTCCAGAAGGGATTCCATGATGCACCAAGATGCTGTGGTAGACGTTCTTGTTCATGATACAGTCGATTTTCAAATTTATATGAAATGCAGCCTCTTCTCAGCATACTTCAGCATAGAAGAATGGAACACCTACAGAGATCCTGTGTTGATGCAAGTTTAAAAACCCCAGTTGTTGCTACACCCAGATCAAAAAAATGATATGTTCAAGTTGTTCAAAACAAATGGTAAAACTATAAATACAGAGAGTGTGATTTTGCTCGGTGGGTGTAAAACTTGTGGCAGTGTTAGTAATATTACTGTACTGTAGTATTTTTACTCCTCACTGCAATGGACATTTTTTTACTTGGCGTTGTACAAAACAGGTGTTATTGAATGAAAAACATGAGTCTAAAAAATGCATACCAGTGTGCTTGAAACGAAGCGTCTGCTTCAAGTTCTGAAGGAGGGCCTTGTCCATGACAATGGCCTTGAGAGCCCAAAAAGCAGGTGAATCTGTTTTGAGCCACCTCTTTCTTTTCTGCTGTTCCTCTGTCAAAGGCGGGTGATAACATGTTTACTCACACTACACACTATTCGCCTCCCATTGATGCATGTCGCAAATATGATGTAGCAGAGACTTCCACTGACACACACATTCCTGCAGAAATGAGAACACAAAAACATTTATAAGTGAAACATTTATGCTTCAAGAACAAACATTAATTGAAAGACATCTTAAATGTAGAGTATACATTGGGGACAGCTTAATAGAAATTAGGTTTAACCTTTTGGATTATACCAGAGTGAAAACTGGTGAAGACCATTCTTATCGTGTTACCTAAAAATTATTATTCTTTTAAAATTTGCAACATTGTCTCAGGTCAATTATTGTGTATTACGCTTCCTAGATAATCTCTTTATTACCTCCTCATCACTTTTACATGACCAGTACAGGTGGCAGTTAATTGCTTTCAGCCATGGTTGGAGATCTTTGTTGTCCCTCTTATTTGATGCAGCAACAAGCTTTTTCTTTACACCTGAGAAAAACAAAAGTAACAGATCCAAATTATCATGAAAGAAAAAAGAAAATATGAACAAGTATCTACCCTTATACATAAAACAAATGAACTAAACACATTTTACTTAATCTTGTTGACATGCTAGGAGTCAAATTCGTGGTGGAGGTTGGTGTACGTCTCTCTCATTATCTTTCAGATTGATGGTGATCTGTCAGTAGTCATGACACCTAAATCCACGCCCATTTAGAGTAGGTGTTTCAACCCCCCGCCCCCCGAAGCTCCATTGCCTCTATAGCCACAGAACTTAATGCTTTTGTAACTGTAATTGTGTGTAGTAAATGCAAATGTAGACATAAAAATAGTTACAATAGCTAAATATAGGAAATCATAAATTATTGTTTACACCTCACACACTTTGGAAACCTTATCATACTGATAACTGCATACTCATATCAATTACATTGTATACAAATAAATGACCTTTTTTCTTTAATTTCAGGCCGTCAAGTGATGGGCACAGAGCAATGAACCAACCTGAAGTGTCTGCTCCGGTTGAGGAAAAATCTGTCACAAACTGACACAACCCGCTAATCCCTACCCGACTCATAGCTCACACAGCACACCAAGTCCTGTTACTTTTTGACACACCTCCTAAATAACATACACATTAAACAATCTATGAACTTTGATAATCATATATTGTAAAATTGTATATATTGTAAAATCTCCCTGTGTTGTGAGTGTTTGTTTGAAAATACCCCTCTATTGATTGATTAGTTGTTTGTATTGTGATTGGCTGTCATGAAAAACGTCTGTGCTGTCATGGTTTGGGATTCTGGTTGGTTGTTTCCTGTTTTATTTTGATAGTTTCTGTTCCTCCCTCATGTGTTTTGGTTTTACTTCCTGTCTTTGTCTGTGTTCCCTCCCTTTGTGATCTCTGATTGTTTTCACCTGTTCCTGATTGCCCTCACCTGTGTCTTGTTTTCCTTCCCCTTCCTAGTGTATTTAATCCTGTGTCTTGTCCTCTTCCTTTGTCGGTTCATTGTTTCTCTCACTTGCTCGCTTGTCCTGGTCTCCGTGCTTTCCAGTGTTCCCTAGTGTTGTCTTGTTTATGGATTTTTTGGGTTTTTTCTCCTAGCCTGTTTTTTGGGATTCACCTGCCTCGTTTCATGTAAGTTTTGTTGACCCTTGTGTGGATTAAATATACCTTTTTGAACTGCTCTCCTCTGCCTCCTGCATTGCCTGCGTTTGGGTCCTCCACTTTGTCAGCCGTAACAGAATGAACCGACCAGACATGGACCCAGCAGATTCTTTTGTGTCAGTGGAACTGGCAGAGGAGCTTAAGAAGACTGTTGAGGAAAGTGGCCAGCTCCTCTCAGCCATTCAGGGATGCACGGATCCCAGGCGTAAGCTTTTTCTTTATTCATTAATTGAAAAGACCGTGTCGTCTAGACCCAGACTTTGGATTTTCCCCCCAGTTGCTCAGCTCCTAATTGGACTGGGTAACATGAAGAGGGAATTACAGATCTACCTTGATCTATTGGACTCTGCTAGCCAAGAACCACCTGCTCAGCCTGCTAGCTCTCCCCCCACTCCAGCACCTGAGTTGGCCGGCTGTCAACCCACAGGCCTCGAGCCTGTAAGTTTGGGGCCTGCACCTCAGCCAGTCAGTGACCTGCCTGATCCAGCCCCTGAGTTACTGCCTGGGAGGCCTCCCAGACGCGGGCGTGGCGGTCGCCGGCGTCGTGCCTCTCAGCTGCTCAGCGTCCCCGAGCCTCAGTTGCCCAGCGTCCCCGAGCCTCTGCTGCCCAGCGTCCCCGAGCCTCTGCTGCCCAGCGTTCCCGAGCCTCAGCTGCCCAGCGTTCCCGAGCCTCAGCTGCCCAGCGCCACGGAGGTTTCGCTGCCCTGCAACCCAGCCTTCATCTTCCCTGTCCTGGTGGGGCTGCCGCCACCATCTCCTGTTCCGGCTGGGTCGCCCCCGCCGTCCCCTCCTGTCCCGGTGGGGCCGCCGCCACCATCTCCTGTTCCGGTGGGGCCGTCGCCATCATCCCCCCCTGTCCCGGTGGGGCCGCCGCCACCATCTCCTGTTCCGGTGGGGCCGTCGCCATCATCACCTCCTGTCCCGGTGGGGCCTCCGCAGCCATCCCCTGTTCCGGCTGGGTCGCCGCCACCATCTCCTCGTGTCCCGGTGGGGCCGTCACCACCATCTCCTCGTGTCCCGGTGGGGCTGCCGCAGCCTTCTCTTCCGGCTGGGTCGCCGCCATCATCTCCTCGTGTCCCGGTGGGGCCGCCGCCACCATCTCCTCGTGTCCCGGTGGGGCCGCCGCAGCCTTCTTCTCTTCCGGCTGGGTCGCCGCCATCATCTCCTCGTGTTCCGATGGGGTCTCCGCAGCCTTCCCCTGTTCCGGCTGGGTCGCCGCCATCATCTCCTCGTGTCCCGGTGGGGCCGCCGCCACCATCTCCTCGTGTCCCGGTGGGGCCGCCGCCATCATCTCCTCGTGTTCCGATGGGGTCTCCGCAGCCTTCCCCTGTTCCGGCTGGGTCGCCGCCATCATCTCCTCGTGTTCCGATGGGGTCGCCGCAGCCTTCCCCTGTTCCGGCTGGGTCGCCGCCATCATCTCCTCGTGTTCCGATGGGGTCGCCGCCATCATCTCCTCGTGTTCCGATGGGGTCGCCGCAGCCTTCCCCTGTTCCGGCTGGGTCGCCGCCATCATCTCCTCGTGTTCCGATGGGGTCGCCGCCATCATCTCCTCGTGTTCCGGTGGGGTCGCCGCAGCCGTCTCCAGTTCCTGCTCCGGCTGGGCCGCAGCCACCGCTGCTGCCGCAGCCGTCTCCAGTTCCTGCTCCGGCTGGGTCGCAGCCATCTCCAGTTCCTGCTCCGGCTGGGCCGCAGCCACCGCTGCTGCCGCAGCCGTCTCCAGTTCCTGCTCCGGCTGGGCCGCTGCCGCGGCAACCGCAGCCGTCTCCGATTCTTGCTCCGGCTGGGCCACCGCCGCAGCCGCCGTCTCCGGTTCCTGCTCCGGCTGGGCCGCCGCCGCTGCAGCCGCAGCCATCTCCAGTTCCTGCTCCGGCTGGGCCGCAGCCACCGCTGCTGCCGCAGCCGTCTCCAGTTCCTGCTCCGGCTGGGCCACCGCCGCAGCCGCCGTCTCCAGTTCCTGCTCCGGCTGGGCTGCCGCCGCAGCCTCCACTGCAGTTTTCGCCAGTCCCTGCTCCTGCTGCGGCTGGGCCGCTGCCACTGCCGCAGCCGCCACCTCCATCTTCACCTCCTCCTGCTCCGGCTGAGCCATCGCCACAGCCATCGCCACAGCCATCGCCACAGCCATCGCCACAGCCTCCAGTTCCTGCTGTGGCTGGGCTGCCGTTGGAGTTGTCGCCACAACTGCCACAGGAGTACCACCTCCGTCTTCGCCAGCACAGCCGGCCGCCTGCTCGTCCGCTAGAGGGGTCCCGCCTTTGCCGCCGGCCTCCTGCTCGTCCGCCAGAGGGGTCCCGCCTTCGCCGCCGGCCTCCTGCTCGTCCGCCAGAGGGGTCCCGCCTTCGCCGCCGGCCTCCTGCTCGTCCGCCAGAGGGGTCCCGCCTTCGCCGCCGGCCTCCTGCTCGTCCGCCAGAGGGGTCCCGCTTTCGCCGTCGGCCTCCTGCTCGTCGCCCGTCTCCAGGGTGGTCTAGCCCTCGCCGTCGGCCTCCTGCTCGTCGCCCGTCTCCAGAGTGGTCTAGCCCTCGCCGTCGGCCTCCTGCTCATCGCCCGTCTCCAGAGGGGCTCTGCCTTCGCCTTCGTCGCCGGCCTCAAGAAGGGCTCTGCTCCTGCTCTGCCCTGCACCCGGGCCATCCGCCTGAGGTCCCTACCTCTGCCCCGCCCTCAGGCCGTCCGCCTGAGGTCTCCTGCTTCGCCTCTGCCCCGCACTCAGGCCGTCCGCCTGAGGTCTCCTGCTTCGCCTCTGCCCCTCACTCTGGCCGTCCGCCTTAGGTCTTCTGCTTCTCGCCTTCGCTTCGGCCTGGCCCTCAGGCCTTCATGTCTGGCCCCTGTCCAGTCCCCGGGGCCTATGAACTCGGACTTCTGATCTTTGTTGCCAGGCTGGGTGCCTGAGATCGTGACTGATTTTTGTTTTGTTGACCCTTGTGTGGATTAAATATACCTTTTTGAACTGCTCTCCTCTGCCTCCTGCATTGCCTGCGTTTGGGTCCTCCACTTTGTCAGCCGTAACATGTGCTGTGATTGGCTGTTGTAAAATCCCTTTACATTGTGATTGGCTGTTGTAAAATCCCACTGTAATGTGATTGGCTGTTGAGAAATACCTCTTTATTCTGATTGGTTGCTGGAACATCCCCCTGTTTTGAGATTGGCTGTTGTAAAATCCCCTTGCATTGTGATTGGCTGATGGAAAATACCTCTTTATTCTGATTGGTTGCTGGACAATCCCCCTGTACTGTGATTGGCTGTTGTAAAAACTCCCTTATATTTTGATTGGCTGTTGCAAAAAAAACCCTACATTCTGATTGGTTGTTGTAAAATCCCCCTTTATTCTGATTGGATGTTGTAAAATCCCCCTGTATTCTGATTGGTTGTTGGAAAATCCCACTGTAATGTGATTGGCTGTTGTAAAATCCCCCTGCACTGTGATTGGCTGTTGTAAAATTCCCCTGTATGGTAATTTGCTGTTGGAAAATCCCACTGTGATGTGATTGGGTGTTGAGAAGTATCTCTTTATTCTGAATGGTTGTTGGAAAATCCCCATGTATTGTGATTGGCTGTTGTAAAATCCCCCTATATTCTGATTGGATGTTGTAAAATCCCCCTGTATGCTGATTGGCTGTTTGAAAATCCCCCTGTATTCTGATTGGCTGTTGTAAAATCACACTGCATTCTGATTGGCTGTTGTAAAATCCCACTGTAATGTGATTGGCTGTTGTAAAATCCCACTGTAATGTGATTGGCTGTTGTAAAATCCCACTGTAATGTGATTGGCTGTTGTAAAATCCCCCTGTAATGTGATTGGCTGTTGTAAAATCCCCCTTTATTCTGATTGGTTGCTGGAAAATCCCCCTATATTCTGATTGGCTGTCATAAAAAACATCTGTGCTTTGATTGGTTGTTGGAAAAATTACTTGTATTTCATTGGCTGTTACGTACTGTGACAGGCGTAATGAAAACCCATCATTTCATGTTCAGTAAGCCCTCTTATTATCCGTAACTCAAAAACACTAACTTAAAACTTTAAAAAAATATATGTTTTTCTCTGTCATACAATATTATTTATGTATAAAGGAAGAGTGCTGGGAAATGTACTCAAATAATTACTCAAATAATTTTTTTTTTTATCCTAAAAGAAAATTATAATTGCAGAGAAACACATTTGGCCGTCTGTAAACCGTGCAGCAACTAAAAAGCCTCTGGAAATCTGGTTTAAAATAAAGTATCTATCAACGTCATGTAACTAACAATATCAGGAAAGTGTGCAAAAACTATACCTTTAACTACAATATTTCATATTTGTATAAAAACTAATTTCTAACATTTTTCAGGTGTTTATAAAGAACCTAGGTTGTATGAGACACTTACTTACCTGCAGTCGATGGATGTTGACACGCCTCCAATTTTGTAGAAGCAAAGATGCGTACCAGCACAGAAGCGTAGCAATGCACTGTTGAGGAAAGGGTCAGCAACAACATATAACATATTTTAACCACTTACAAAAATTTGTATCAGTTTAAATGTATATTATATTTTGAATATTTTCTCAGCTTCACCTTGCTACCAGGCAGCCCTTTCTCATGGTATACTGCTGTTATATAAGCTAAATATCGCTCTCTCCAAACCAACCATGTATTAAGTAATTAGTGCTTCTGCTAAGACTCGGGTGGCTTTGGAGATATGATATTTGGCTTGTATGAAGGCGAGATCCTGTTGGAAAGGCTGGCTGACAGGAAGGTAAAGCAGTGAAAATATTTGAAATATTGCATAAAGTTAAATACTTTTTTGTTGGGAAGAACACTTTCAAGTGGTTAAAATGTTTTGCTGCTAACCCTGTCTAAAGCAGTACACTGTTTAGCTCATCTACATCGGTACTCCTCCTGCTTCTCCAAACCAGAAGCAGCCAACTAACATCTACTGTGGGCAATACACTGACTATGGATAAGTACCTTATACAAACACACTCCGAATGAACAATCCTCTTAACAGTTATGAAGGTACTGTGTGGCATACTTCTGACCATTTAGTGTAAACCTAGCAATTATAAAGGCACATTATGCAGTTTTGGAAAAGAAATTCAAACTCAGAAAAGTAATAATACAAACGCAAATATTGATATATTTTCATAACTGAATAAATAAGGGATCCTAAGAGGGAAATGAGGTCCCTAAAACACTGTCTGAAGCCAGAAAGTTGGGTCCCTGCAAAAAAAAAGAAACAATATGAAAATTATGCTCTTTAAGGACAATTTGTTTATTCTGTAATTAATTATTCATTCAGTCAGTCATGTATGTATCCGTGAATATTCTTTTTTGATTCAAAATTCTTTCCCAAAACTACAAGTGTACCTTTAAAAACAAGATCTTTAAAATTGTCACATAACAGCTTATGAACACTACGTATCTTTTTAACAATGGTTCAGTGTAAATTTATTACATAAACAAGTTCAATGTGTACTGAAAGCCGGTAGACTACATTAGCAATCTGAACAAGATGAGCTAAACAGTTGTCAACATGGCATATTCATGTCGCAGACCATGCTCTAACTGAGTGAGCCACTAAAGTTCACTATTCCTTTTCGGAATCCACTAATCTTGTTTAGATCTTGAGTTCTGAAATTGTGTCATCAAGTCATTCTTGAGTCTGCAGCTGTGGTTTGCAGCTCTAATTTGCAGCTCCAAGTGAATTTAAAAGTGTTGGTCAGTCTTTTGGGATGCATCAACAATCTGGTGAGGTTGATCACCACATCACCTTCTACAGTGACAGATCCTTATAGGCTGGTAGTGAACCAGAGTCCCAGTGATGCACCCCAAGATCTGGCTGTGGCTCAGAAAGACAATGCACTAATCGCATCCAGTGAAAACAATGGAAACTAAGGTGAGCAAAGAATTTTGATCATGGTTGATTGTCATAAAAATGCTGTATACACAAGTCTGATAGATCTGTTTTCATTCTACTGTTTAGTGCTCTTGATTGCAGAGAAAGTAATTGTGCCACTCCTGGACTTATGACATTTATTTGATTTGTTTGGGGTGGTGCTGCTACTAACAATTCTTTTTAATATTTCATAATTTATTATTTCAGAATGAATGTATTGATTAATCAATCAGTTGGTTGGACTATAAAATGTCAAAAAAAAAGAAAGAAGAAAGAAAATCACTTGATCAGCGTTTCTTGAAGCCCAAGATGACGTCCTCAAATGTCTTCTTTTGTCCACAAACTAGATATATTCAGTTTACTGTCACAGAGGACTAAAAAAAACAGAAAATATTCACATTTGAATATATTCACACTAAAAGCAGACTATTGAGACTTTTTTTCTTTAAAAAATGACTCAAAGTGATTAATCAATCATCAGAATTATTGGTGATTAATTTGATAGTTGATTAATTATCTATTAACCAATTACATGTTACAGCTCTAGTTTGGGGTGGCTGTCATATATATAATCAACACAGCCCAAGTGGCCAAAAAATACACTTCATAGGTTTCAAAACTTCTCACCTGCAGTTAAAATTTAGCCAGCTAACTGTCTAACACTGGCACATTTACAGAAATGCTGATTAGGTTATCCCTAGAACTAAATGAAAATGAGGAGTCACGTGGGTACGCCGAGCAGGATGGCAGCACTGTAGGAGGGCTCAGACCACTCGCTACTAATTTAATTGTTTAATCCATATTTATCTGCCTACGTTGAGCTAAATATTGATAGACTTTATCCCAAAAAAGTTCTTAGTACTTTGACTACATTTTTGGCGGTGAGAAATGGCGACAACGTCGAAATATTTTAAGGATATGGGCCACATAGCTACTTGGAACAAGCTAGCTGCTAATGAGGACAAGTCTCCCGACGAAGCTGCAGAACAGAAAATAAGCATAAAAATTTTTTTTTGCTGAAATAACCAAACTGAGTACTAAACTGACAGAAGTAGCTGCTGATGTAGTGACCATTAAAGAAACCACCACTGAGCTGAAAAACTCTGTCAGCGGGCTACAGGTACGAGTGGAGAAGGCGGAGGAGCGAATCTCCCAGCTGGAGGACACGACTGAGGGCCTTGTGACAAACACTACTACCATGGGGAAAAAGGTGGATATGCTATGGGACCGTGTGCAAATCCTGGAGAATCACTGCAAAAGAAACAACATAAAGATTGGTGAGACTGGTGGAGACATACAGGACAAATGGCACTTTGGAGGAATGTGTCAAAAAAGTTCTGACCGAAGGGCTAGGGATAAACCCTGAGGCAAATTGAACAAATGCACTGAATGCTAGCCCCGATGCCGAATGAGGACCAGCTGCCCAGACCCATACTGATCCGCTTTCTGGGGCAGTCCGCCTGCAAGAAGGTATTGAGAGCTGCAGCCAAGACATGAGGAGTGAAATGGGATGGACAAAGGCTGTCGATATTTCTTGATCTAACCAAGGAGTTAGCGGAGAAGAGGAAGGAGTTCCTGACCACGAAGAAGGCACTACAGCAACGCAATGTGAGATACACACTGGCCTTCCCCGCCACGCTGAGATTCACATGGAAGGGCAAGAGCCATCATTTTACAAGCGTGGAGGAGGCTGAACACTTTATCAACCAGAATTGCAACAACGCTTGAAACATGTACGGGATACATATTTATTTTCAACTGGACTGAGGATCAAGGGACAGGTAGATCATGAGAGAATGTGATGCGGGTGGGTCGGCTTACACAGGCTGTCATTAGCAACGAGCAGTTGGGAGGACCCCACGGACCTTGTTTGTTTGTTTTTTTTCTCTCAGGGCATTGTGTTTTTGTTTATTGTCATATTAAATGGCTAGAAATTATGTTACAATTATCAGCTGGAATATGAAAGGTTGTGGAAGTCCTGCAAAAAGAGGGAAAATATCTTATCTTAAACACAATAAGGCCGATGTTGCATTTATTCAAGAGTCACATTTTAAGTCAGAGGAAGCTCTGAAACCAAAATTTGGATGGGTAGGACATGTTTTTCATAGTTCATTTTCCAGTAAACGCAATGGGGTGGTTATACTTATACATAAAAATATGGCTTTAAATTGGTTAGACAGATAAAGGATAATGAGGGTAGAATGATTTGTTTACAGGCTAATATAGATGGCAAAAATATTATTTTGTGCAATATTTATGCACCAACCACCAATGTAACCCAAACTTTTTCATCAAGTAAATAAAATTTTGGGAGAAATGGAGGGTGATGTAATTCTAGCAGGAGATTTTAATCAAGTCTGGGATCCATTTATAGATCGAAGTACTTTTACAGGCCCATCTTGGATACCTAAAGATAGAGCAGCTATACACATGTTGAGTGAGGATAATACTCTAGTGGATATTTGGCAGTTGACAAACCCACGAAAAAGAGAATATACTTTTTTTCTCTCAATGTCACAAATCATACTCGAGAATTGATATGTTTTTAATATCAAACAATATAACCAAGCAAGTTGCATATTGTAAAATTAATCCAATGGCTCTATCTGACCATGCAGCTGTAGAGCTGGGAATTGATATAAATAATGACACAGAGAGAAGAGGTAGATGGAGATTGAATGCGTCACTATTATCTAATGAGGCTTTTAACTTATTATTAAAAGAAGAATTACAGTCTTTTTTTGAATTAAATACAGGCAGCTCAGACAGGAGATCAACAGAGTGGGAAGCATCTAAAGCTTATATTCGAGGGAAAATTATAGCATATGCATCTAAAAAGAAAAGGAAGAACATGAGTAAGATAAAGGAATTGGAAACTAAAATTAGGATGTATGAAAGGGAATTGGCAGACAATTTCTCAAACCAGTTATATCAAAACATTTGCAAGATTAAATTTGAACTTTGCCATATAAACTACATCATACAAATGGTACTAATAATGTAGCTGTATAATGTGCATAATGCAATACATTCGAAAAAAAAAATAAAATAAACCCACACACATTTTAGTGGCATTTTGTAAGTTTTCAGTGTCTAACGGTGGAATTTCCGAGTGTCCATGAAGGCACCTCGACTTGACTTGGCTGTGTGACGTCGTCGGACCATTAACTTCTCCCGCGTCTGTTGAGGTGAGTGGCTGTGTGTCTCCGTTCCTGTCTCTTTAATGTCTAAAAACAGCAGTTAAATAGTCAGAAATATGTAAACTGACAGTAAATTGGCATGATAATCGATAAATACGAACAGGAAATGAAGCCTCGCACGATAGGCGGTCAGGGGGAGGGGCGGGAGAGGGAGGTGCGTCGAAATCCGGCGGTTTAAACACCCCTACACATGATCAACGGTAAAAACGCTTTGCGCTGGCTGTCTCATATTTTCCTATGGAGAAAGCGGTGGCGCCCGACCTAGCGGCACCGCTACCCTTGGCATGGCGCACCGCTGGGATGTGCCGCTCAGCGCTGCGCCCAAAGTTCAACTTTGAACTCGTTTGCCGCTGACCTTTCCAAGCCAACCAATGAGATAACAGCTGAATGTGACGTAGCCAAAAGTGACACATACAAATAGAGGAGGGAGAGGAAACGGAAGAAAAGGTCATTCTCAGTGTTTCCGAGTTCCCCGAACTGTATAATACATGATACCACGATCTCGGCAGGAAGAGTATTGCTTGGCGAAATGTCAGTAGTCAGATCGGGCTACCAGGCTTGTGATTAGGCAGAGTTTACGAGCTACCGTTAAGCTAAATACAATGCTAACATTAGTTTAGCTGTTTGTGTACGTTCGCTATTCCAGGCAGACACAGTGACAGGATCAGTGCTTCGTAGCTATATAAACTGTCCTTTAGCTCAGCAACAGTAAATCCTATCATGTTGTTACATAGAGCTGTGGTTAGTAGTAGAAGGGGAGTCTGCTTTTTCCTCCTCATCCTTTTCTTTCCGGAGTGACAAGTAGCGTTTGGTGTTGCCTAGCAACGGTGAATAGCTCGCACTTCTCGATGACGTATACCTGAGCTCCTCCGCGTCAGCTCGGCGCCTCTGCGCCCTACCAGGCGGTGAGCGAAGAGCAAATTTCTTGTCATGACAGTTGAGCTAGCTAACTTGGTGCTGCCTGTTAGCTGCAGTAATATATCTGCAGTAACAAGCGCCTGTCTCCCCCCGTTCCTCTGTATGTACGAATGTAGCCCTAGCTTCAGTAAAGCACAAACCACAGGTGAGAGAGAGGAGGAGAGACAGTGTGACAGTAAATATTAAATAAAATAAATAAATAAAGCAAAGGGCATCTTGAGGGAAAGACTGAATCTTATATTCAGTATACTTAAGCATTAATTCAGCTAAGGTATATATAGGCTAATTGTTGTGTTTATGTTTAATTATGTCTCATGTGATTGTGTTTTTATTTGACAATTATTAGCTGATAGCTTTATTACGTAAAGATTGTTGGTTATGTGTGAACTTTTGCTTAATGTAGTGTGTGTAGAAGTGCCTAGAATTTGAATATTTATTATGAATGTACTTTCTTGCGAACCTATGGATAAAAACAGTCATAACTGGTGCTGCATAGTTTGAGCAGACATACACACAGATAAAGTGAGATACATAAGATGAGACTAATATATTGTTTCTAGGCAAAGAGAAATACGTTTGGAGGCTGCGCTTGAGTGGTGAGTGAAGTAAAATCTGAACTCAAAGTAACAACAGAGTACATTATTTGACTGTGGACTGTGTTTAGCTGCCTTAAATGGGACAGAAGAACAATGGTAGTAGGCAGCCATGTATATTAGACTTAGAGCCAGACATTCAGTTAAACCAATCACAATCAGCTTTGACAATTTCTGCCCAGCAACTGTGGGTGGACATGTATCCACTGTGTAGGCAAGACATGCATTTGATGAAAATCTGCCTCTCGAACTACTGCCTCTGAGTGACAGACACTAAGTCCCACAGCCAAACCAAACACATGTTGAGTGAGAAGAGAAGACTGCGAACACAGCCATGTAAATTTTATTCTTGTGGTGCCAAATATGTGGTCACACCAACGATTTAAAGAACTTGGGTCATCTGCTTTTCTCCTGAAGGTCTTAATCTGAGTTAATATGGGAGTGAATGGGGCAGTTGGTTGGAAAACTTGTCCTTTTTGACCTTGCTGAGCCAAAACTATAAGTCCTTTTGTTTCTGTGGTCACATGTTGCTACCGGCACAGCTTTTCCTACAATCTGATGTGCAATTTGTGTATGTTGAGAGAACACTGAAGTCTGAATCTGAGAAGGGGTGTAAGTGAGAGAAGAACAAAATGGCTGACAATAAAAATGACAGTAGGCAGTGATGGATATTAGCCTTAGAGCCAGACATTCAATGGCTGCTATGGCCAGCAGCTATGAGTGAACATGCATCCAATGTGTAAGCAAGACACACAGACACGCACACACTCACCCATACACATACAAACATGCACAATAGTGCATGCACGCACACACACATGCATGGACACACGCACTGTTGTGCAGGGAAGGAGCTACATAAGATCATTGGCAATAATTCATAATTAATAATATTAATTATGGATTATTAAAAACATGATTAATTAATTAATAATTAATTAATTATTACATAAGCATAATATTCTAATTATCTTATAACGGGGCACCACCGGGAAAACCTGGACCAATGATCAGACGTAATTCAGTCTCAGAGTATTCAGAAGAAGGAGTGGAGCTCAGGCACTGACCTTGTCAACCAGCTTTATCACAATATAGAATGAAAAACCAGGACAACTTCTCTCTGCAATATGACAGGGTTTATTCTCACTGCTGACATTAATTCATAACCAACATCAACATTGCTGTATAAACCCTAGCAACTACAAAACATTACACAATCAACAAGCATCAAGAAGTGGGTGGTTGAGCGAGTGTGTGTGTGTGTGTGTGTGTGTGTGTGTGTGTGTGTGTGTGCGCGCGCGTGTGTGTGAACGAGGTGTGTGAGAGAGTGGGGTGGGGGGGTGACGTGGCAAGATGGCGGCGGTGACGCTGCAGGCTGCGTCACGTGAGGGCCACTGACCACGCCCGTAATGGTGGCTCGCCAAGAACGCACGTGACTCACAATAAAGAAGGGGCATCGGGAGCGAGGGAGATTCAAGTTACTCGGCTCCAAGTGTAGGTTAGTAGGGAAGAGGGAGAGAAAGGAAAGCACTCAAGGGTGTTGTCACGCAGGCGGTATTGAGGTGCAGTAACCCGTCTGTGTTACGCAGAGACGCGCTCAGCTCAGCTGGTGAGCAGCGTGAATCTGGACATTGAGCCAACACAGCGGAAGTACTGACCAATCCCGAGTGCGAGGCGACACGATAGCGGTCCGATGAGGTCGGATCACTATGTATCACGAGCAGACACAATTGAGCGGAAGGAGAATAACAAACACAGCAACACAGGCAATATCTTACGACATTAAAATTGCAGCATAAACCCGGACGTGGCGGTCCGTATTAACAAGCCCTTACAAATGGTATAAAGAAAACACACACTATCTGCCCAGAGCTAAAGCCTCTTACTGTTGCAGAAAGTGGAGTGATGTGTCGTCGTTCCTCGTGCGTCCTGGTTGTGGCAGAGGTAACGGGGTTAGCGGCTCCCAGCGGCTAACGGGTCCTCGGCGAGGGGGCAAGTCTCTGGCGAGGCGAGTCGATTCCGGCTCGTAGCGGGGAATCACTCGGAAAGAAGGGGTCCTTGTCCTTCTTCTTGAAGCGGGCAGTCTTTGTTATCTGCCAGGCTTCGCATCCACGGGCATCCGGTCGAGAGGGTCAATCCGTGGTCTCGTACCGGGCGGCTCTGTGTTCCTCGGCGCACAGAGTGGAGGAGAGGAGAGGAAATCAGCTCGACCAGCGAGGGAAATCCGTAGGCCTAATGCGTCTAATTGCACAGTAGTAACTCTTGCTAAAGCGTCGCCACGTGGGGCGAGTTTCTAACTTTAGGAGCAGTTACTGGTCACTTCCATTGACTATGGGGTCACAGTCGGAAGCACTGCCTTCGGGTGCGCTTCGCGTTATTATAGTCCTGCGTGACATCATTGGCCATGGCGGATTTCACCCAATGGGAGCTGTGGATTCCCTGGGGACCGCTGCTGGTCAGCGGGGGTTCTGCTGGGGTTTGACTCTACTGAGTCATCCAAAAAGACGGGGTTGACTCTGTTCTTTTGTTCTCTTGGGAGCCAACATGTGGTCTCAGGCTTTTATGGTTACATCGCTCCTGTCTCTTTGGCGTGCTGCCAGTCACCGGCTCGTCAAAACGCATAGACAATTCCACTACTATTCTGAGGACAATCCAAGGGAGCTCCATTCCTCTCGCTAGGGGACGAAACAAAAAGAGCACTGCAAGAGCAGAGGACCAAAGCGGGCCCAGGTGTTGGGCCCTGGTCGGTAAGTTTCATTCAGTTGAAACTTGATTGACAGCTGTCAGTGCCGAGGCGCAGTGGGCCTCGGTGTGTACTACCCAGTCGCTGTGGGCTCCGGTTAGGAGCCCTTGCGTGTACGTGCCGGTTCATAAATTCTCCATTGTCTGCCATTTGATCTCTTATTTAAATTGTTGCCTGTCACTTCCCCAACAATCCATACTGGCCGAAGCTGTCTTGTTTCCCTGCAGCTGCGGCAACCCGACATGCCTCCACTCACCACCGTCTCCGCTGACTGCGAGAGCTGCAGCCGCCTCAGCCTTAAAATCAAGGAGCTAGAAGGAAGAATATCCACCTTGTATCAAATCCAGGAGGATGAGAGGCTCTTGGACACCCTCGTATCCATTGGACCTGCAGCAGCAGCCGTGGCAGAACTGGACTCCACTGTTCCGTGTGCAGGTGCTGCCTCCCCGACTCAGCCCGCTGACCCGTGGATCCAGCTAGGTGCAAGGCCAAAAGCACCCGTCAGCTCCACACCGAACCCGCAGGAGCAGTGGACAAGAGTGCGCAATCCCAAAAGGCACAAGAAATCCTTCTCCCAGTCCCCCCCATCGCAGGATATCCAGCTGAGCAACAGGTTTGATGCCCTGAACGAACAGGATTTTCCGCCGCTATCTGGTCACTTGCAGTCGGTGGGAAATCCTCTGAGATCACCGCTTAAGGATGGAAAGGTAACAGGGCCTGTCCAAGCTACAGCCAAGTCCAATCCTGCCTGTGGACGCGTAAAAGTATCCCGTTACCCCACCGTTTCCCCTCAGAATCGGAGCACCTTGACACGCCCCGCCGCTTCCTCAGGCCGAGCCCCGCTATCGCCCCGCCCCACATCCTCACTCATAATTGGCGACTCGATAGTTAGGCAGGTAAAGAATAAAAACACTAAAACTCTCTCTTTCTCTGGCGCTCAAGTTGAAGACCTAACAGTAAAGATCCCAGGCATCGTGAATAACCACTCCTCTGCACGAAACGTCGTTATTCACGTTGGAGTAAATGATATCCGCCATCGCTCAACTGAATCACTTAAACGGGATTTTAACCGTCTTTTTAGCATACTGCAAAACTGTGGGAGAAAAGTCTCAATCTCTGTGCCGATCCCCGCCCTGAGAAAAGGCACTGAACATTTTAGCAGAATTTTAAGTCTCCACACCTGGCTGCAGTCAGCATGTAGGGTGCGCAATCTTATATTCATTGATAATTTTAACCTCTTCTGGAACCGCCCCTCCTTTTATGGTCGTGATGGGTTCCATCCCAGTAGACTGGGTGCCCGCATCCTGACAGACAACATATCCCACACTATTTTAAACTATACTCGCAAATGACTTGTAGCGAAACATGACCACTCTGCCAGTCCAGAACCGCAAGTTTCTCCTACGAATCAGCTATTTCCCATCGCCTCTTATGCCTCACATAGCGCTATACCCTTAGGTCCCATACATAGCTCTTTCAAAATAAAAGCACTAATCAGACACAGACCTAAGCAGCTAAAAACTAACAGTGTAAATTTACAAAATCTAAGTTACATCAAACCAGTCAGTCATGTAGAACCTGCTAAATGTGCTTTGTTTAATGCACGGTCACTAACAGGCAAAACTTTCATATTAAATGACTATATCACCTCCAGTGGCTTAGATTTTCTATTTCTGACAGAAACCTGGCTTCGGCCTGGTGAATATAGCCAGCTGATTGAGGTGTGCCCCCCAAATTTTAAATCATTTACTTCTCCTAGGGTGAATGGTCGTGGTGGAGGTCTGGCTGCAATCTTCAACAGTAAATTTATGTGTAGCCCTATTTCTGTGGGTGACTTATCCAGTTTTGAGGCTCTAATGTTTAAAATAAACTGTGCCTCTCCTGTGCTCTGCCTTCTTGTATATCGCCCACCCAAAATGAATCCTTCGTTTTTAACAGAATTCTCAGAACTCCTAGCATCAATTGTTGTCAGTTATGACAAGTTAATTATTGTTGGTGATTTTAACTTCCATATTGATGATGTTTCAAATCACAGCTCTAAAGCGTTTCTAAATATCACAGAATCCTACAACCTGGTTCAACATGTTAAAGGCCCAACTCATAACCAAGGCCACACATTAGACTTAGTGTTTACTCTGGGGTTGACTGTAAATAATTTCTCCATCATAGACCTTTCTGTATCTGATCATATGTGCATCTTGTTTGACACTGTGGTCCAGACTGTGGAGACAAATCCCAAAAGGAAGGTGTCTTTTCGTGTCATTAATGAGCACACAGCGGAAGCATTCATTACCCTTTTTAACAAGGCAGCGCACTCTCTGACATATCACTCAGATACAAATTACCTTACAAATACTTTTCAGAAATTATGCCTATCCACCTTGGACATGGTGGCACCCCTAAAATCTCAACTGAAACCAACAATAAAAGCAACCCCTTGGATAAATGAAGACATCCAGTCCCTTAAAAGAACATGCAGAAAAGCAGAAAGACAGTGGAAATCAAGTAAATTACAGGTGCATTATCAAACGTTAAAAGATCTATTGCAACATTATAATAACAAGGTGAAGGAGGCTCGAGGCCATTATTTTTCACAGCTAATTTCTGTTAATCAGCATAAACCTCGTACTCTATTTAGCACAATTAATAATCTTGTCAAGCCCCAGCAACCAGCTGCAACTGCCTCATCCACTGCAGAGTGTGAAAAGTTCCTCACCTTTTTCATAGAAAAAATAAAACTTATTAGAGCGCAGTTAACTCCTCCTGCATCATTTGTAGATATTCCTGGCCCTCACTTAGATCTAATGAACTGCTTTGAACACATAACATTACAGGACCTCCTCAACACTGTGTCATATATGAGCATGTCATCCTGCCCACTTGACCCTTTTCCCACTAAACTTTTGAAAACATCTATGGACACTTTAGCACCTCATTTGCTCAATATTATAAACAGCTCGCTTTCCTCTGGATGTGTGCCAGACCTCTTCAAGACGGCTTGCGTTCAGCCACTTCTTAAAGGGCCCACGGTGGATCCAACAGACCTAAGAAACTTTAGGCCAATTTCTAAATTACCTTTTATCTCAAAGATATTGGAAAAAGTGGTCTTAACACAACTTTTAGAGGGACTTAGGAACAACAATATCTTTGAAAAATTCCAGAGTGGCTTTCGAAAGGCACATAGCACAGAAACAGCTCTTCTTCGTGTGACAAATGATTTGTTACTGGCTGCAGACTCAGGTCACTGCTCTGTCCTAGTGCTGCTGGACTTAAGTGCAGCCTTTGACACTATAGAGCACAGAATTCTTATTGAAAGACTGAGTACATGGGCAGGAATTTCTGGTGTTGCACTGAATTGGTTCTCCTCATATCTGGAAAACAGGAAGTTCTTCGTCTCCATTCAGGATTTTAAGTCAACAACAGCGGACATCTCTTATGGACTACCGCAAGGATCAGTTCTGGGACCAGTTTTATTCTCCCTCTATATGCTACCCCTTGGACATATCATTCGGCAACACAACGTCTCCTTCCACTCTTATGCCGATGATACGCAGTTATATCTTTCATTTAAACCTCAAGATCTACACAGTCTCAGCATACTCCAATCCTGCTTATCCAGTGTCAAAGACTGGATGGCAATGAATTTTCTACAGTTCAACAGCAATAAAACAGAGGTTTTGATCTTTGGCCCAGAACGTCACAAATTACAGATACAGTCCTCTCTAGGTCCACTCTCCACCAATGTAAAATCTGTAGCAAAGAACCTTGGAGTAACTTTTGACAGTCAACTATCCTTTGAACAGCACACCAGGAAGATCACACAGTCTTGTTTCTACCAGCTAAGAAACATCTCCAAGATTAGACACATGCTCAGTTTTAATGACACAGAAAAAGTCATACATGCTTTTATATCGTCACGTCTGGACTACTGTAACTCTCTTTTTACCTGTTTAAACTCACACTTGGTCTCACAACTACAACTCATCCAGAACTCAGCAGCCAGATTACTGACTACATCTAGAAAGTCCTGTCATATCACCCCAATTTTAGCATCCCTGCACTGGTTACCAGTTAAGTTTAGAATACATTTTAAAATTGTACTAATTACATACAAGGCAATTCATGGTCTTGCTCCAGAATATATTAAGGAGCTTTTAACCTTGTACAGTCCAGCCAGGCCCTTGAGATCAGCTGATCAAAATCTCCTGGCTGTTCCTCAGACCAGACTTAAAACTAAGGGTGACCGTGCCTTTTCAGCTTTGGCCCCTCGGCTCTGGAACAGTCTTCCCCTTAATGTGAGATCAGCAGACTCCACAGAGGCTTTCAAGCGACTTCTTAAATCTCACTTCTATAGAATGGCCTACTATGATTGTTTTATTGTTTTATTGTTTTTAAGAAAATATGTTGTATTTATCTGCTCTAAATGCGTTTTTAAATGTTTCAATATGATCTTTATGCCTTTTTCCTTTTATTCTGTAAATCTTTTAATATGGAAAGCACTTTGTGCGTAAGCTTGAAAAGTGCTATATAAATAAAATTATTATTATTATTATTATACAGGCCCCAAAGTTACCAAAGAAAGTGTGGACCTTTGTTGGTAATCCTTGTACAGCACAACAGCACACATGCACAACTTCAATGATACATTTAGTGCTATTATTACTGCTGGCAGTATGGTGGAAATACTAGTTGGCAGTGAGCATAAAGCACACTCAAAGTTTTGTGCAAAATTTTCTGGCTATAGTTAGTGATGCCTATGTGAATTGTACATCAGGCACACTGAATGGCACTTACACTACAGCATTTACAGTGAACATGATGCTGAAGCATCCCTTTAATAAATTTAATTGTTTTACTGTAATAAATTCATCCCACTGCAGTTGAAGTAAATAAAGGCAGACTTAAAAAGTGTAAATGTTTCTTTTATGTCAGTCTGCTTTCTTGAAGTTGCATAAGTTAGTCTAATGTCATGCTTTGTTGAAGTTTTCTCACAAAACATGTTGATATACTATTTGTTGGTAAACAAAAAAGCCAAGTGCCTTTAAAACAATTTTAATAGTTTTTAAAGGGATCATTCAGCTTATTTGAAGTGGGGTTATGTGAGGACCTTATCTATAGTCAGTGTATTAACTACAGTGAATTTGAGTCAGCACACCACCAATTGGGACAAGCAGAGAGGAGCACCATTAGGGAAGCTAGCAGTGTACTACTGTGGACAGGGTCAGTTATAAAACATATTTTAGCCACCTGAACAAGGTCCACCCAGAAAATAATTATTTTCCATTGTAAATTGCCCACTGTTAATCCAGAGTTTTACTTATGTCAAGATTAAGTAACTGAGATTTTTCACTAAACCGAGAATACACCCCTGGTCTTAGCACAGTGCATGAGGAGATGGAGTCCAGCAACCCGTCACTGCTGTCCTCACCGCTAACCTAAAGCATCCGTGTACCTGGGAGTGGGAGTCGGCACACCAAGAGGTCACTGCTTCACCATTATTTGACCTGGAGCACGACCTGGACCTGGTGGGTAACTATGTTTGTTTTCTTTGATTCTTTGAATGCTGCCAATAACTTATAGTTATACTTATGGACACAGTAAATTCTGACCACGTACATCATTGGTTAATGTCATCTCTCTCTTCCACTGATCTATAAACATGAAATAATTAACATACATAACTTACAACATCTTGAAATTTTTTTTTTTTATTATTTTCATTTGCAGAGGTAAACATGTAAATGAGTGTTGATCTGTGTTTGTGCACTTGTTCTTAACAGGAAACAAACATGTTCCAGAGATGGAGAGACAAAACTCACAGGAACACACCACTCCGACCACCACACCACCATCGATCTGTGCCAGGTAAATAAGAACAGCCTACTCCCATGCATGATATGTGTCTCTTTTTTATTGTGTATTAGTGGTATATAAGCATGTAATGTACACTGTCTGTATTGTGCTTTTTTTATATGCATCAATGGTGTAACATTTTTCTCTTCCTCTCACAAGGCTCTGACAAGATGTGAAGTTGGACACACGTCAATGAAGCAACAAGCAACATCAGCAGTCATCTTGAGCTGGAGTCAAACATGCTGTAAGTCAACTTTACAGTTCATAGATTGTGCATACCATTAGTATGACCAATAGTTATAATGTGAAAACATTTAAAGGTTCAGTCACTGCTCCTTCTGTTTTGCTCTGACACTCAAGTGTTAAACAGAGATTTCTGTGATGTACATGCGCAAAACCACAGACTGTTATGGTATATGCCAACTGTCATATCCTTTTTTTATGTTTGTGTGCTTGTGTCCTTCATGAACAACAAACAGAAATCAAGGAGGGCTCCAGCAACATTTGACAGTGCTTTGCACAGCTAAGCCACACTGAGAGGCTACGATGAATACACCTGACAACTGCCTGACCTGTACCTCGTATGCGACTGTGTTTTTCTGTGAGTCATAAACACTGTAGTGTTACAGCATGACTCTGAAAACTGTTGATTTCCAGACAACAAATAACTGTGGGTTGTTTGTGTTGGCCGTCTACATCATCAGTCTTATAGTGTCCTCTCCTCTCGTCACATAACCAGAGCCACATAGACCGAGGGACAGGAACAGGTAGTGCAGCTATATGTCTTGACCAAACGTGAAGTAGGACACATGTCAACGAAGCAGTGCGGTACCGACAGCAACACTTGAGTGTGCTTTGCACAGCTAAGCCACACTGAGAGGTTACGACAAATATACCTGACCTGTACCTGGTATGTGACTGTGTTTTTCTGTCAGTCATGAACACTATAGTGTTACACCATGACTCTGAAAACTGCTGATTTCCAGACATGGCGCTAAAGTTTCCTCTCCTCTCCTCTCCTCTCCTCTCCTCTCCTCTCCTCCCAGGGACAGGAAAAGGCAGTGCAGCTATGTGCTTTTTACTCAACATTCATTGCTAATCTTCAGATGGACCCAGACCATCTGTAAGTATCCTATATAGCAGGGGTCCCTAACAGGCGGACCGCGGTCCGAGTCCTGACCCACACGCCGTCCTATATGGACATGGACCTATAACCAATAAATTCTTAATAGATTTTAAATTTTGATGGGACGCTTCTATTTTAACTGGCGCAACTATTCTAGTCTTTCTGGCGCTGGTTTAGCTGATCAGAAGGGCACAGACCAACTGCAGAGAAGCCGCGTGTGGAGGAGACTGTTGTTAATGACTGAGTTTATTACAACAGTCAAAACTTATGTGATGGTTAATGACATCGACACCAACCAGATGCACTTATAAAATTAAACAACTGTATAAGGAGGCCTATACTTAAAACGGGAGAGTCTGTGTTCCTCTGTGAGAAACTTTGAGATCTTCTCACAGCAGAGTGAACAGGTGAGGGAGGGGAGGAGGGCACATTGATCTAATCAATCACTGATACCGTCGTCATCTCGGACTGATTAAAAAATAAAAATGCCAAAATTGGTGACAAATCAAAACTGGGTGTCCACACAAATAAAGTCTTTGTGTGAAACACTGCAGAGTGTAACATCATGCTGTTTACAGACAGTCTGCTGTCATTAGTTTGACAGAGAGACAGAGAGGGTCGTGTCTAGAAGGGAACCCTAGACCTGCGAAAGATTGTGCGAGTTTGATTATTTTAGTAGAAATAACGAACACAAATCTTGCGAGAATTGTGCAAATAAAGAGTTAGAGCTTCTAGACACGACTGAGAAAGGTGCGCAGCTCCAAAAATAGAAAATCATATCGTGGTGTCGATGTTTTTAATGTGGCAGGCTGCCATAAATAAAACACTATTCACTGAAACACTGATCACTGACCTGCTGTGATGGAAAAAAATACTCAGATTCTTTACTTAGGTATTTTTACATTGTGGTATTAGTGTTTTTACTGAATTACAATTTAAAAATTTTGCATGTTATTGTTTCCTTTTTTGAAAAATCAACATTTTTATTGCTGTTGTTGTAACTTTAATGGTATTCATATTGGTATTTTTGGATGACTAAATACAGACCTGCAAACTCATAAGAGGAGAAAAAGGTGGCATGTTGGAAAACCAGTCCCAAGTCACCTGGGGGTCTGGGAGCGTCCTGCTCCAGAAGAAAAATGTGATTTTAACATGTGAACAAAACATTCTGGTGACTGTTTTAGTTAAAAGAGTTAGTTGCATCTTCTGTTTGTGGTTTCTGCAGACATTACTACCTTTACTTTTACCTTTGTACTTGGAAAAAGAGTAGAAAGTAAAGTAAAAACAGTAAAAGCAAATCTACAGTAAAAGTAAAGTTACTTTACTGAGTATTTTTACTTTAGTAATTTATAGTTGTTCATTTAATAGACCTGTCTTATCTTCTCTTTTGTATATTACCATTGTCCTTAAATAAAGCAAAAGTAATGTAATAGAAAAAAAATGCAGACCACGCAATATTTCTTATCTGATTACTCAATTAATCGCCAGAATAATTGATAGATTATGCTTTAATTTTACCGGTCCAGCCCACTTGAGATCAAATTGGTCTGTATGTGGCCCCTGAACTAAAAAGAGTTTGACACCCCCCTGATATGTTGATACCACTACTACACTACTTCAGTATATATCACTCTCATAACACAAGTTAGACATTATGATGTTCCGGACTTTTGCTTTAGGAAATTTTCTTTAACTGGACCTCTTTGAATTTTAGTTGAATACCCCTGCTATATAGGCTTGGTTTTTAATAGAGTTAATACTTGTTTACAGTTAAATGTGTACTTGTTTTCCAAATCTATTTGTAATGATGTTCTTCATGTTTTTTCTGTTTGCCTCATTATAACATTTATAATGAGATTTTTCTTGTCTAGAGCCAACGCTGCGTTGAGAGAGTCTGAGAGTCCTGAACGGCCAGCCGAGATACGTCTTGTTTATCATCAAAGGAACCACTGACAATACTTCTGGTAATCATAGTTTGAATGTAGTAGTAGTTCTGTTAGAGCAGTGAAACTGAGTATTTTTATGTGTGTGGGAACCTGTAAATTTAGAAATGAGTTGATAAGAAATTCGGAGTAGAGACTCTGTTTAAGCATTTAAAAATCTAGATCAATTAGGACATGCTGGCTATGACTTTTCTCATTCATAACAGTCATTGTTTTTTAAATTCTTAAGCAACAGACAGTCAAATGTTGTACATAATTCAAACATTATTATATCATAAAGGTAGCTATTGAGTGTTCATCATTGCACTAAATTAATGTTACACTGCTTTATAAAAACATTTGTGTGTGTGTTTCTGTTGTTTCAGAATGGCTCGACCAAATAAGCAGTTTGTAGCAGAAGCAGAATTCAAACATTGTGATATTATAAAGGCAGCTGTTGAGTGTGGGTTAGGGTTACCAGCTACACCCAGCACCTTGCCCACTCGATTTCTTGAGCGCAGTATCTTAGAGTTCCGCACACTGTTTGGTGATCAAAGTTCACAACTGTCTGAACATCCCAATACCAATGATCTGGCCAACTGCTTCAATTCAATCTGCTTGTCTACTCTCAATGCCATTGCACCTCTTAAAGTTAGGTCTAAGTCCTCAGCAAGAAAACAACCCTGGATAAATGATGACATTCGCAGCTGCAAAAGAGAATGTAGGAAAGCTGAGCGCAGATGGAAAAAATCCAAGCTCCATGTACATCTCATTACTATGAAGGGGTTATTGTTACATTTTAACAAAATGGTCAAGAATGCAAGAACATATTATTTTTCTGACCTTATTTCCAAACATCAACACAATCCTAGAGTTTTATTTAAAACGGTTGACCAGTTGCTAAATCCTCTCCCCCCCTGTGCCCCAGCTGGAAGTAATGCTGATTGTGAAATGTTTTTACCCTAAATTCCTTCAGGGGTCCATCCTCTTTTGTAAGAATGAGCAGTTTTTGAAGCAATGTGACCTTCTGACCTTTCCTGAGAGTTGGTAGTTAAGGTTTGTTTCATTACTTGAGGTGTATTTCACCGTCAATATTGTTATTATTTTTATTATTGTTAATAGTGATTTTGAGGACAGTTTTGCTCTAATTTTTGGTCTGAATGCCTTCCTTTCGATATTATTTGGGTTTATTACATTGACACCAGGCCTTTTCTCTGTATTTCAGAATGGTCTGGTGTAAGTGAAGACCTGAGCCAGTGCAAGCTGCATCCCCCAGCAAGGTGAAAGGACTGCCACAAAGGAGGTGAAACAGCACAATAGCCGAAGTTATAAAGACATTTTTTCTTTATTCTGTGAGCCATATGGCTCCAAAATTCAACTTCTCTGGACTAATTTCATCTTTTGTGACTCTCTTTTAGAAAATAATTATGATATTTTATTTTACTATTGCTTTAGAGGCTTTGCAGAGGCTGTAAACTGACTCTCCATGTGCTGCTGAATTGTTTGACCGTTCACTTGATAGGCCGTGCAGTGACTCTTTTTGTCCAGCAGATGGAGCCAAGCTAGGGCTGGGCGGTATGACCCAAAATTCATATCACGGTATAAATTGAATCCCTTCACGGTAACGGTATATATCGCGGTATAAATGTTGCGGTGTAAAAGTGTTTTTGAATGGGTTTTTCTAAAACAACAACAACAGCAAAGATATAATGTAATTTTTGAGCATTTATTGTGCAGAAGAACAATAGAAGTAAGGATAGTGCCTCAGAAGTACAAAAATTCTTACAAAAAAAGTGGATATTGTAAACAGTACGTCAAGTAAGAGAGGTTTTCTATAAGACAAATGGCAAAAACCGTGAAAAGGTTCTGTAAACCTGTAAAAATCTGTAAAAAAAATACCAAAGTAAAGAATGTGAGTATTTTTTCCATTACAGCAGGTCAGTGATCAGTGTCTCAAACTCGCACGATCTTTCGCGGGTCTAGGGTTCCCTTCTAGACACGACCCTCTCTGTCTCTATCAAACTACAGACAGCAGACTGTCTGTAAACAGCACAATGGCAGTGTTTCACACAAAGACTTTATTTGTGTGGACACCCAGGTTTGGTTTGTCACCAACTTTGGCATTTTTATTTTTTAATCAGTCCAAGATGACGACGGTATCAGTGATTGATTAGTGATCAGTCTGCCCTCCTCCCCTCCCTCACCTGTTCACTCTGCTGTGAGAAGGTCTGAAAGTTTCTCACAGAGAAACACAGACTCTCCTGTTTTACGTAGGCCTCCTTATATGGTTGTTTAATTTTATAGGTGCATCTGGTTGGTGTCGATGTCATCACGTTAGTTTTGACTGTTGTAATAAACTCCGTCATTAACAACAGTCTCCTCCACATGTGGCTTCTCTGCAGTTGGTCTGTGCGTCTCCTGATCAGCTAAACCAGCAGCGGAAAGACTAGAAAAGGTATGCCAGTTAAAATAGAAGTGTCCCATGAAAAAATAAAATCTATTAATAATTTATTGGTTATAGGTCTGGGTCCGTATAGGACGCAGTGTGGGTCAGGACCCGGACACACATCTTGCAGATGACATTTTTCTGCTCAACATCCGACTTTTTAAACCCGAACCACATCCAAATCATGGATGTAGCACCGTTTTTTTTTTTTTTACCAGCCCCTCCTTCTCCGCCGTTACTGTGCTTGCGGCCATTTTCACACAGAGGCAGGTGCGATGACATCATCGACGGTATGACGGCATAGCACAAATCTCTACCATGGCCAAATTTATACCGTTTCTACCGTCATACCGTGTATACCGCGCAGCCCTAAGCCAAGCTATCAGTAACCAGTTATTTGACTTTTGCTCTTTCTCATCAAACAGCTACCCTGACACAGTAGGACATGCTTTTCTATCCTCTTTTCCTTCTTTTTTCCCTTCTTTTATAAATTTTTACACATTTATTCTAATTTTTTTTAGTAATAATTTCTTTTCTTTGCATTTATATTTTAGGGATTTATTTGTTTTTTTAAGAGGATAAAGTTTTTTTCTTCCATAACCCCCCCCCATAAAGGGTTTTATTGTGTGTGTGATTTTGGATCATATAGGTGTGCTGAATAATTTTTGGTGCATACAGCACTGGATAAGAAGAGGTCAGGTGACGATCCGTGGCTGCTCAACCATTTACCTTTTATTTTTAATGGAGCCTCAGGAAAGTTCCATCCAATTAGAGATTTAATCTCACTGCAGGTCACAAATGTGGTGTATGCTATAGTGGGAAAATTATATGCTGAACTGGTCACTGTTGTTCCTCATAGTTACTTCTCATGTATTGTCAGGCACTAATTGGTTACTTGTCCTTGAACACACAGCTGTTCTCCCTTTGGAACAACAACTTCTGAGACCAAACATTCAGCTACGGCGTGACAAACATTTTGCGCCTTAGCGGTCAAAAACCCTTTGCCCTTCCGGGTCAAACACCTGACAACAACAGTAACCCAGCTACCTTTACACCTGAGCATTACAAAGGTACAGCAACACCCCATGTTCAAAACAGTGAACTACAAGTGAACCCTTGAAATATTTCACCAACATATTTGGCTCCTACACACCGGCCCCTAATTGTTAATGGCCAGCAGAAATAACAATTCACACATATAACAAAAGGAGTCAAATTATGTTGTTACACACAAGCACAGATCAACATATCTATTCTCTATGCACTAAGCAAAGTTTTGTCACTGGTCGTTCAATGATGCTGGATTTTGTCTGTAATCTCACAGAACGAACAAGTCCATGTGTCAGGGACCAAGCAGTGAGGCAATGAGGAAAACAGAAATTTGCTGAAAAGAGGGTTTTTATTTACCCAAAAAAATAATACCAAACAATATAAATCAAGAACTTAATAATTAGGTCTATAAAAGAGGTCAACAAAATACAACTATACTCAAAAATGACAGCAACAAAACTGTGTTAACTGAACAAACTGACCTAACAAAATGAAATGTGAGGGAACATATATACCGGCTTGGCCAAACCAACTAACACAAAAAGGGGAAAACAAAATGGTATCTACTAAAACTAATACACAGAAAAACCCAACTAAACCCAAAAACCCCCTCTGACACGGCTGCAGATGGTATGGCCTGATGAGCTGGCCACAGGATTTAACAAGTTCCACTCCTGTGCCACACCTTTTGCCCGTCCAGGAGGAACCACCCCCCACCAGCATGGTAACTCAAAAGAAGACAAAGAAAAATGATTAATACAACAGAAAATTACTAAATCTAACTTTACAGTGTAAAAATGTGTGCACTCCATCTAAACAGTGTAAAGCTAAAGGAAAATAAAGAAATTATAACTCAAATAAACTGTAGTGTGGACCTGAATTGTTTGGGGTGTGGTTGACTGCAAATTAAACTAACCTGTGCATTGAACAAAGTGAGGTGAGTGTGCATGGTTTTACCCTGAACTGTCCATTTGTGTGGCCTTGGCCATCACACCATGTTTGTCTGGAAAAACCTCCAGAACCCTGCCAAGTGGCCATGAACCATGAGGAGCTGAAGAATCCATAACCACCACGATGTCTCCAGCAGTCAAACTCCTTTTCCTTTGGTTCCATTTTTGTCTCTCTTGAAGCAAGGGCAAATACTCCAAAATCCACCTCTTCCAAAAAAGATCTGCGAGGTACTGCACCTGCCTCCATCGCCTTCTCACATACTGGTCATCAGGTCCAAACACTCCAGGTGGCAAAGATGGTTTACCCTTGAGGAGAAGAAGATGATTGGGCATGAGTGGTTCCAAGTCATTGGGATCCTCCGAGGGCTTGGTAATCGGTCGGTCATTCAAATGGCCTCCCTTCTGACTTCCTTATCGTTAGCATCCAGTGCAACATCCAACACAGTCTTGGGCCAATCCTCTTCATTTTTCCACAGAAATGCTGGACCTTCCAACCACCTGCTGCTTTTCAGAAAATCAGAGACCTTCATTCCTCTGGACGCATCATCAGCTGGATTGTCTTTAGAACTGACATGTCTCCACTGTGAGGGTTCAGACATTTCTCTGATGATTAAGATTCTGTTTACTGAATCCTCCAACTTGATGTTCAACTCCGCCTTCAGCATCGAGTCCACTCTGACGGCAAGGACAGCTGCCGTCAGCTCAAGGCGAGGAATTGTCACGCCTTCAATGGTGTCACTCTGGCCTTGCCAAGCAGAAAGGTGACCTGGATGCGATTTTGCCGGTTCCTCATCCTAATGTATGTTACAGTTCCATACCCAGCTTCGCTTGCATCAGCAAAGTGATGTAATTGGGCATGTCTGACATCTCCAAAGTTCAGTGGCTTGATGCACCTGTCCACATTGAATGCAGTGAGCAAATCCAAACCCTCCAACCACCTTTTCCATTGGTATAAGATGTCCTGTGGCAAAGCATCATCCCATCCACAACCTCTCCGACTTCTCCGTTCTTGTTGCATCATATTTGCAGGCAGAGTGATTGGTGCCAGGAGACCCAGAGGATCATATACAGAGCTGTTTACTGACAGCATGCCACGTCTGGTGAGAGATTGCTGCTTTATCTCCATCTTGAATTTGAAAGAGTCAGTTTCAATACACCACCATAGACCCAGAGCTCTTTCTACTGGAAGTTTGTCTCGGTCCAAATCTAACTCCTTTAGGTCCTTGGCCCTTTGATCCTCTTTTATGGCTTGCAAGACAACACGGCTATTACTGATCCATTTCTCCAAGGTAAATCCTCCCCTTCCACACAGAGCAATAAGATCGCTTATCATCTGGATAGCTTCTCCTTCAGTTGCTGAACTCTTCAGACAATCATCCACATAAAAATTCCGCTTGACAGACTGACACACTTCAGCTGAAAACTCAGACTGATTATCCTCCACAGTTTTCCTTAAGGCATAGCTTGCACAGCTGGGAGATGACACAGCACCGAACAAATGCACGGTCATCCTGTACTCCACAAGCTCCTTAGTGACATCACCATCTGGCCACCAGAGAAACCGAAGAAAATTTCTGTCCTCTTCAACAACCTTTACCTGGTGAAACATGGCCTGGATGTCCCCCATGAATGCTACAGGTTCCTGTCTGAAGCACGTGAGAACTCCAAGCAGTGAGCTGGTGAGGTTGGGACCCTGTAAGAGTTCACCATTCAATGAAGCTCCTTGAAAAGTGGCTCCACAGTCGAACACCACATGCAGGGATCCTTTCCTTGGGTGGTGGACACCATGGTGAGGGATATACCATACCTTCCCACTCTCACAATGCAGTTGTTGCTCAGGTACTTGCTCTGCATATCCTTTAGTAATAAGCTCCTTCATGTAGCCTGCATACTCCTGGTGGAAGCAGTTGTTGTGAAGAAACTTTTTCTTCAAACCCTGGATCCTTTACCTAGCCACTGCAAAGTTGTTGGGCAAGTAGACTTCCTTTTTCCTAAAGGGCATTTTCAAACAATATTTTCCATTCTGAAGCACTGCAGAATGTTCAATTGTTTCAAGAAACTTGAGGTCTTCTCTGGACATTTCCTTCTCATCCAGTTTCCTTTCGTTGAACTCCTGGTGGTACTGACTGGTCAGCATTTCTTCCAGTTTGCACACAGAAATCCTGTTCACCATAGCTGAGGGAAGCTCCTCCTCCGGCGCACCACTGTTTCCATTCAGTGGGCCATTAACGACCCATCCCAGCACAGTTTTAATAGCATACGGGCCATTCCTGTGGCTGTTGATGACTTCCCAAGGTTCCAGTAATTTGGGGGCATTGGTTCCAATCAACAGGTCGACATTTACTTTGATGCTTGGGATGTGCCCCTTTGACAGGTATGGCCATTTAGCCAGGTCTTCAGGTGTAACCATGTCAGCCGTGACTGGCATTTTCTTCTGTGTGATCACCTCAGGGAGAACATAAAAATCATTACTGTTCAAATCAGATACCTCCAAACCAATCAGAGAGTAGGCTGAACTCACTGTGGTCTGCCCCATTGTACGCAGTAGGAAGTTTGTTCTTTTTCCTGTAATGTTCAGCCTTTGCATCAGATGTTCGGAGCAGAAAGTGCCTGAACTGCCAGGATCCAAGAAAGCATAAGTTTTTTATGATGTCATTTCCCTTTGCAGCTTTAACCTTTACAGGGAGAATGGATAACACACACTGATCCTTACCGGCCCCTGTATGTCCACATGTTTTGCGTGAAGTAGACAGGCTGTCCGATGGTTCCTTTATCTGCTCTGGATCCGCTGCTTGCCTTCTGATATGAAGCACAGTGGGATGAGTTTGACTACAAAGTTGACAGGTCAAGCGCTTCTCACAATCCCGGCTCATGTGACCAACGCATAAACAAGCGAAAAACACTCGCCTGTCCCTCAGAAAGAGAATTTTTTCCTTGTGCTTCTTTCCCTTAAACTGCATGCATTCCTCCAATGAGTGAGCACGTGTACAGCAAAGGCATCCCGCTTTATCGGCTTTCTTTGAATTGGATGCTGGTTCTTTTACTTCCTCAGGCAAATCTGTACATGTCACTGTGGTGGCAACAACACTTCCCTTTACTCTGTTTCTAGGCTGTGACTTGAATCTGGTGAGAGGTTTTATCCCAGCAGCACTAGATGATGGGTCCTGTATGTCACCAAACAAAGGATCAGAAAGAATACTGACACGACGTTCAATGAATGTGACCAAATCACTGAAACAGGCTCTGTAGTCAGTTGTTTCCATTATGTCATGAGCTTTGGTCCTCCATTGCTCCCTCATTTTGTATGGCAACTTTGAAACAATGGCTCTCATGTTCACAGGCATGTCCAGTTCCTGCATGTACTCAAGTTCCTCCATTACGTTGCAGCGGCCACGCAAGAATAAGAGGTAAGCTTGAAGTCCTTTCCTGTCCTCAGATTTTATACTTTGCCAGGCCAAGGCCTTTTCCATGTAAGCAGTTGCAATTTTATATGATTTCCAAAATGTTCCTGTAGAAGGTTTTTTGCCACTGCATAACCTCACTCAGGAGCCATATGTTGGCAGCTGCGTACCAGTTCTTGAGGTTGTCCTCTAGTAAATTGCTCCAGATAATAATAAAAAATCAGCTTCTCCAGCCCTTTCCTCCACTCCTTGTTCAAAAGCCTTGATGAATGCTCTGTATCTGAGGGGATCACCTTCAAATATGGGGATGTCTCATGGTGGCAGAGAGAATGACTGCTGTTGTTGTACCAGAGCTGCTGTTATTTCATTTTGTCTGTGCATGATGGCAAGTATGTCTCCAGGCGGGTTTTGACTGATTTGCTGATGGTATGCAAAGTGCCTTTCCTTATCCTTAGACTGAGCAGTTGCTGACTGGCCTTGTAAATGTTGTGACATTCCAAATGTGTTATTTTCCTGTTGTTCTTCATTAGGAGCATGTTGCTGTTTTGAAACAGGTTTTAACCGTTGCACACATTCCTTTGGCTGAACATCCATTAACTTATGGAGTACCAGTGACCCTCTTTTGGTGCCATTTTGCAGCGTTGATTTGCATATTTCAGGCTTAAATTCCTTTGCCATAGGGTTTAAGATGTTGGCAGATTCTCTTTTTCCCTTTTCCTTTTCCACGTAGGAATTCATGGCATTTGAAGGTGCTCGAGAAGAACTTTTCAGGTCAGAGGCCTGTGATACTGCTAACCTAGCAGCGGATGCAGCTAACTTGGTTTCCAATTCCAGCTGCTCCTTTTTCCTCTTCAACTGTTGTTCCTCCTCCTCCAAAGCATGTCTTGCTTGTAAGGCTGCCGCTTGAGCCATAAGTGCAGCTCTTTCTGCCTCTGCCTTTATTCGAGCAGAGGATGTAGTACTTGATCTACTACTGTTACCATTCCTTTGACTCGACCGTTTGCTACCAACGTTGGAGACACTTGTCTTCAGGATTAATATCGTCAGCAATTTCATTTTCATTTACATCATTTTCATTGCATGAGACCCACCTTTTTGCATTTGCAATACACTCATTATTTGACAGCATTTTTGCTTTAAACCATACTTACTGTTTTTCTTTTTCATCATCTGGCAACAACACTAACAGAGATTCATGCATGCTCTTAGCATCTTCACATACCTCAATCATTTCTTCAAGAGCATTTTGTACCTCAGTTTTATCACCCTTTGACATCAAACCATGCATTGATTTTTTTATAGCACTTGCTTTGTTTAGTTTGGCTTTTCTGCCATTTTGCAACCTGTCCAATTTATCGGCAAGTGCTTTAGCAGTGGGATTAACCACCCGTTTTTGAGTTTGTGTTTCAATACCGCTAGCCACACTGCCAGATTTACTAGCAACTTGTCCAACAGTCTCGCTAGTTACATCCGCCGCAGCGTCACGCTTCTCCATGATAAACAGTCAGTCGATTAACAGTCCGCCGCAATAAAACAGTCAACTCAAAGTCTGTTGTCTTTACACGCTGGCAACCAATGCATTGGGTTTACGCTCTGTTATGTGCACACACAATTTAAATGGCCATTAAACAGTGTAGCGCTACACATACCTCCTGCGTTGGGCGCTGTGCGATGATCCGTTGTCAGATGCTCCACAGCCAGCTTTAGCATTAGCACCATAGCTCCTCCACCGGCACACCCGTGGATGGCTGCAGACGTCCTCCAAACCGCAGCAGCAATCCATGCAGCTCCCAGCAGCTCTCCTCGTCGCCTCGTACGTCCCAAAACGCGCCAAAGCTTACAAACAAAGTTCCAACTAGTGCCGGGTTTTTGACAAATTGTAGAAGCTAGCCTATTACTTAGCCCCTGAGACGTTTAATCCTGACGCGCTCGACTCTTTGTTTTATAACCATACGCTGTGCCATTCCTTGAATTAATCCACAGGTCGTTCTTCATTGCAGCAAAAATAATTTATTTCCCTCATGCAATCGTGAACGATGTCCATTGTTGTTTCAAAAAAGAAAAGACCAAACATTCAGCATACGGCGTGACAAACATTTTGCGCCATAGCGGTCAAAAACCCTTTGCCCTTCCGGGTCAAACACCTGACAACAACAGTAACCCAGCTACCTTTACACCTGAGCATTACAAAGGTACAGCGACACCCCATGTTCAAAACAGTGAACTACAAGTGAACCCTTGAAATATTTCACCAACATATTTGGCTCCTACAACGCGTGAGAAGGATGGCCTGAGACCAAGACCAGACTCACTCAGTGCTGCGATTCAACAATTCTGATTGGTGAGAATCTGAAAATTTATTTAATTGACTTGAAGTTCAGAAAATCTTCAAATCCATTTATCTCCCTGTCACCAGTGAGATCCAACATGGACACGTACTCAAAGTCCTGAATTTCCCTGTGATGGAGACAGCAGGGGCTGGCTCACCTCTCATCACCATCAGATGGAGGTGTAAAGTTTGCCACTGAACTGACTGTGTTTTGACATTTCACAAATGGTGAAACAAACATGTATAACATGGGACAAAAGGACATGCTGTGCATGCTGAAAAGCGGGAGAGAAAAAAACAGAGAGAAAGATCTACATATGGCAGCATTGACTATGTTCCAAAGACATTCTGTGGAGGTCTATGTACATCTGATCCAGATGTTTGTTTCCAATGTGGCAAAAAGGGACATTGAGCCAAACACTACCCAAAGACTGATCCAACTCAAAAGATGATTGACCCGCGGCGGAATCATGAGACTCAATATCTGACCATAATGTTCAATATAATCCTGTTTTGAAGGTTTATCGACAAAAATTACCTTTGTTGTCTACATACTCAGATGTGTTCAACTGGTACCAGACACACAACACACATTTGCCTATTTACATAAAGCATGTGACATCATAAACACCCCAGCCTTTCAGAAGATCCCTAAAACTGATATTGGTCTAATCAGAGGCATGCAACCAATTGTGATCACACCAAAATCTAATTAAAGGCCCTGTCAACCATAATATCCACTCAACCAAAAAAAAAAAAAAAAAAGAGAGGCCATTGATGGTATTACACCAGTCTTTAACACTTGATTAAGGGCAGGTGTAATCATTCCCTGTGAAAATTCTCCTGTATGCACACCAATTTTCTCAGTTAAAACAAAACAAAAATCAGCTAAAAATTCAAAAGAAAGTTTGAGCTCATTAAATCTGTCACCAGGAAGTGCACGATTACAATATGTTGATGATTAAATGATCCGTGCTTTAACTCAAGTTCAGTGTGAAAAAGACATATTTGAAACATTTGGCTGAAGAAGGTCACAAAGCTAGCTCGTCAAAACTGCAGTTTGTCCTACAAGTGACATTTTTGGGTCATGTGATCATATCTGAGGCCAAATTCCTCTCCCAAAAAAGAGTAAAAACATTTCAAAACATTTTCAAATCCAATCATAAAGAAAAAAGAAACAAGTTATGTCTTTTGTGTTCCTATTGCAGGCCCTTCATTCCCAATTATGCTTTCCTCGAGGCCCCCCTGAGCGCAATCGCACATGAGTGAGGCCTAGAAGCACATAGTAAAGTGACATGGACTGCTGATACAGGATAAACATTTGTTGACTTAAAACATGTCCTTCTGAAGACTCTGATGACTCCAACTCTTGGGTCACCAGATCCAAACCGACCTTTTACTCAGACTGTAGACAAAGAGTGTTCAGTACTCTAGGATGGCAGAGGCAGACAGAGACCTGTAGCCTACTTTTCAGCTAAACTTGATGCTTTAGCTACAGGAATTCCTACTTTTTAAGGTTACTCTAAACTAACTCTGCTTGTTCCACATGTTGTTTCATTGATTTTGCTTTAGCAGAAAACATCTTATCTTTCAGCAGCAAGATTGCTCTTTTATAACACTGTTCTATTTGAAATCCCTGATATCACTGTGAAAAGATACAATGTAACTGAGGTATATTTCTGGTAAGATAACCATGGGTTCATGTGTAGTATAGGCCTACAGATCATACAGTCTCTAACCTTCTCTAACAATTCAGCGTTGAGGCCTGAGAGCCATGTATTTCCATTTTTGGGTATCATGAAGATACAGCTCTTTGCATCGGTCCATGTTAGGAGATGTGCGGAGAACACAACTATGTTCTTACAATAACTGAAGTTTGTTCCCCCAGACCAGATTTGCAAGAAAAACCTTTGCAAAATCCAGATTTAAAACTGTTTGTGGATGGATCAGCATCACGCAACCCTGACACAGGGAAAAAAAATGTAATTAGTTTCGCTGTGGTAACCAGGGGTGAAACTAACTAATTACAAATACTCCAATTACTGTAATTAAGTTTTTTTTTGTTTTTGTTTTTGTTTTTTTGGGGGGGATAATTGACTTTTATGAGTAGATTTTCAAGTCTGTACTTTTACTTGTACTTACGTATTCATTTCACCATGTAATCTACTTAATTATTTTCAAAATGACAGTTGAGTACTGAGTACAATTTGAATTTGAATTGATATCCAAACCTTTAATTTGCATTTTTGTAGCCAGTCAAGTGATCTGATCACAAACGAGCCAATGAAAAGACAAACAACTGAAAAACAAAACAAAATGGTGCGGCAGCAACTGTTAAGGGTGTTAATGATTAATCATTAGTCAATTAATTGCCATTTAGAATTTACCTAATTAGAAATGTATTCATTAATGATTAATCAATAGCCAACCGCAACCTCATTTGATATTATTTTGTCTGTTTGTTGAATAAGGAAACTTAAACTATGACTCAAAAAGAAAAACAAAACAAAACAAAATTAGAAAATAAAGGGTGTTATGTATCTCATAAATTATCAGTGATTAATCAGTTAAAGCTTTAAACTATTGGTTCTGGAAAATGCACAAAATTTACAACCCTAGTTTGGAGAGGTGACAGTGACATCAATGGTTGAAAGTAACTAATACTCTAGTAGTTTTTCAGACAAATACTTTGTACTTTTACTGAAATATATTTCTAACGCCAGTACTTTTACTTGTAATTGAGTAATGTTTTAGCAATGTAACAGATTTCTAGTACCCTTTCCACCATTGGTGGTAACTGCACATGATACAGTCAATGCCAAATCACTTCTTGCTTCACTGTCTGCACAAGCAGCAGAGCTCACAGCTCTCATAGAAGCATGTAATCTAGCACCAGACAAAACAGTGAATATCTACACAGACAGTAGATATTATTTTGGCTTTATGCATGATTTTGGTACAATTTGGAAACAGAAATTTTCAAACACCATCTGGCAAACCTATAGCACATCACACTCTTGTTTTACAACTGCTGGATGCTGTTCTGCTCCCAAAACAGGTTGCTGTGTGTAAATGTCATGCTCACACTAACAATGACCAACTTTCACAGGAGAACACCAGAGGAGAAGCAGCTGCCAAGGCCATAGCATGCCCAGTATTAACTATGTCTGAATTCTTTTCATATGATGACTCTAACACATCCTCCACTGCTATAGTTGTTTTATCTAACATTCATAAGCAGGTGAAGGAAGCGCTACCAGCTCCAGCCACAGGACCTCTTCTTGACCTGCAGCCTGGTGACTGGGTAGTGGTGAGAGACCTGAGACAAAAGACTTGGCACTCGAAGCAGTGGACGGGTCCATTCCACATGCTGCTGACAGCACAGACGGCAGTAAAGTTTGCCAGAAGAGTCACCCGGATCCATGCCAGCCACTGCAAAAGGGTTCCACCTCCACCAAAGACACCTATAACAAAATAGGTCATCACATCACGAGGACGAGAAGAAGAGGCAACAGTATTGGCATACTGTCCAACGAGAACTTGCACGGCTCCAACTAAGTGGCATGCTGAATGAACCTCAGTGTCACCATCATGGAATCAGAGGTGGAACTCCAACAACAGCCATGGCATGCATTCAGACACCCTGGATGGTGTGGCCTGTGTGGCTCAATGTGTTTTCTTGTGAGTTCATTCCCTACAGTTAAAAAAAATGTTTTCCATCAGTTGACACAGTTAACTACTCCTGATTGGCTCCCACCATGCAATGCTGAAGACATTCCTGATCCTGTTGACAACCCAAATTTTGACATTGTTATGTTAATATATATGGAACTTTCCTGCCTAAGTTGCTTGCATTTGTTATACTAAATTCTCCCATCTGTAACAACAGCATCTTGCTTTTTCCAGGGGTAATATTTTATGAAGTGATGTTTTAAAATTTTTCTTCACTCTCTTATACTTTACTATTATGTTATCATATGTAAGGACTATTATTTGTAGAGAAGGTGTGATCTTTTATGGTGTTTTATAATTTTCCTTTACTTTCCTTTTTATGTGATCACGTATGATTAAAAGGGGAGATTATAGTGGGAAAATTATATGCTGAACTGGTCACTGTTGTTCCTCATAGTTAGTTCTCATGTATTGTCAGGCACTAACTGGTTACTTGTCCTTGAACACACAACTGTTCTCCCTTTGGAACAACAACTTCTGATAACACAATCACATCCTGACAATAAGCACTTCAGGTCCATCCTGACCCAACCTCCTTCATCTCTAAGACAGATTTACATTCTTGACTCATTATCAGTTCCTTTTACACTTTCTTTGTGACTGTGTACTGATCCTTTGCAAAGCTCTATTAAAGAAAATCTTGGTCATGGTGTCTGTCTTCATTTTCAGATTTTCCACCACAATGCTGTCCAATGTCAACACTGTAAATTACTGTACATTGGGGAAACAGGCTGAACTCTGAAAACGAGAATACTGGAGCATGTTAATCATGTTAAGAAAGGTCACACACTATATGCTCATTTTACCATTCATGGTATCCACAATTTCAAGTATATTGGCTTGGAACAACTCTTCGGTCCAAAAATCAAAGGGTGAGACATGAGATCCAACTCATTAATAAGCTTGGCACAGTTTCACCAGACTGCTTAAATCAAAGGGTTTAAAGAGTTTCAGTTTTCATTTAGGATCCAAATGAAACAAGAAAAGACTTTTATTGTGGCTGTTGTTCTTTTCTCGCGGCGTGGAATCGAAGACTCTCATTTTTTGGATTATTCCTTTAGGATTTAGGCTTTTTTAGGGGGCGCAAGCCCTGGTTAAGGATAAATAAGTAATTAAATAATTTTTATGTCTAATTTATGAACTTCCCTAAATTTGCTTTCTGGGCATCTGATGCTCAGAAGCACCTTATTTCACCATATGCAGTCACATAGGCAGCCCCCAGCAACATGTGGCCACTTACACTCAGAAGTGAAAAATCTGACAAAACAAGGCATAAGACCACACAAAACCACCTTTTCCATCAAGAAGATCAGGATTACAGCCACTTCTGCTATGAAACTGTGCTTTCTGGGCATCTGACACTCAGAAGCGCCTTAATTCATCATATACAGTCACAGGCATCCCACAGCAATGTGTGATCACTCATGCTCAACATGCTCATGCTCAAAACAGGTCTGAAATCTACATAAAAATCGGAATTGGTAAGTCAGACCCCTCAAAAAGATCAGAAATAGGCCAAGAACATTGAAATCGGTGCATCTCTCAATTGACATGAGTTTGAGTAGATAATGCATAAATTCTCATCTTTGGCTGAATTATCCTTTTATGTAATTATCAGCTAAAACTGTTATCTTCATACAGTATAATTGTCACCCATTATTTGTGCACTCTTGTGCCCTACATTTTGACTAGAATGCCCCATTAAACTTGAATTCATCAAAGGCCAAAGTGACTTCTCCTAAAAATGACCTCATTCCAGGCCTGAGTATATGTTGCCAATAGCCAGTTCTGACAAAGAAAGAACCAATATTTTTATAGTCATGCTCCTATAATGCTATATCACATTGAAGCAGCTTACCTTAATAGCGATAGTGCACTTGCCACTCTGTCTTTTACACCCAGCGGCATAGTCCTGTAACACAAGTATGCACACTGAGTGTTAAAGTCAAAAACATGGTGACACAAAACATTGTGTGGCAAAAACATAATGTAGGACAAGCAATTGTATAAAAAAGAAAAAACACGATTCAAAAAACACAAAGAAATAACCTGATACTTTAGTCTTGCTGACAAATTTGGCGTGAATGTAACAAGTTCTGGCACAGGACAAACCCATCCTTACTTTGTGATGTGATGGAAAAGGTGGTTTTGTGTCTTTTTATGCCCTGTTTTGGCAGATTTTTCACTTTTTTTTGGCATGAGCGACCACTCTGTGATTTTGGCCCTGTATGTGGTGAAATAAGCCTTTTCAGAGCGTAAAAAGCTCAAAAAGCACACTTTCACAGCCAAGTGGCTGCAGTCATCATCTTCTTGATGGAAAATGTATGTGACTGCATATGGTGAAAAAAGCGTTATGAGGATTGCAGCCACCTATGCTCTGAATGTTTGCTTTTTTTGCGTTTTACGCTCTGAAAAGGCTTATTTCACCACATACAGGGCCAAAATCACAGAGTGGTCGCTCATGCCAAAAAAAAGTGAAAAATCTGCCAAAACAGGGCATAAAAAGACACGAAACCACCTTTTCCATCAAGAAGATGATGACTGCAGCCACTTGGCTTTGAAAGTGTGCTTTTTGAGCTTTTTACGCTCTGAAAAGGCTTATTTCACCACATGCAGTCACATACAGGGCCAAAATCACAGAGTGGTCGCTCATGCCAAAAAAAAGTGAAAAATCTGCCAAAACAGGGCATAAAAAGACACGAAACCACCTTTTCCATCAAGAAGATGATGACTGCAGCCACTTGGCTGTGAAAGTGTGCTTTTTGAGCTTTTTACGCTCTGAAAAGGCTTATTTCACCACATACAGGGCCAAAATCACAGAGTGGTCGCTCATGCCAAAAAAAAGTGAAAAATCTGCCAAAACAGGGCATAAAAAGACACGAAACCACCTTTTCCATCAAGAAGATGATGACTGCAGCCACTTGGCTGTGAAAGTGTGCTTTTTGAGCTTTTTACGCTCTGAAAAGGCTTATTTCACCACATACAGGGCCAAAATCACAGAGTGGTCGCTCATGCCAAAAAAAAGTGAAAAATCTGCCAAAACAGGGCATAAGAAGACACAAAACCACCTTTTCCATCAAGAAGATGATGACTGCAGCCACTTGGCTGTGAAAGTGCTTTTTTAGCTTTTTACGCTCTGAAAAGGCTTATTTCACCACATGCAGGGCCAAAATCACAGAGTGGTCGCTCATGCCAAAAAAAGTGAAAAATCTGCCAAAACAGGGCATAAAAAGACACGAAACCACCTTTTCCATCAAGAAGATGATGACTGCAGCCACTTGGCTGTGAAAGTGTGCTTTTTGAGCTTTTTACGCTCTAAAAAGGCTTATTTCACCACATACAGGGCCAAAATCACAGAGTGGTCGCTCATGCCAAAAAAAAGTGAAAAATCTGCCAAAACAGGGCATAAAAAGACACGAAACCACCTTTTCCATCAAGAAGATGATGACTGCAGCCATTTGGCTGTGAAAGTGTGCTATTTGAGCTTTTTACGCTCTAAAAAGGCTTATTTCACCACATACAGGGCCAAAATCACAGAGTGGTCGCTCATGTCAAAAAAAAGTGAAAAATCTGCCAAAACAGGGCATAAAAAGACACGAAACCATCTTTTCCATCAAGAAGATGATGACTGCAGCCACTTGGCTGTGAAAGTGTGCTTTTTGAGCTTTTTACGCTCTGAAAAGGCTTATTTCACCACATGCAGTCACATACAGGGCCAAAATCACAGAGTGGTTGCTCATGCCAAAAAAAAGTAAAAAATCTGCCAAAACAGGGCATAAAAAGACACGAAACCACCTTTTCCATCAAGAAGATGATGACTGCAGCCACTTTGCTGTGAAAGTGTGCTTTTTGAGCTTTTTACGCTCTGAAAAGGCTTATTTCACCACATGCAGTCACATACAGGGCCAAAATCACAGAGCGGTCGCTCATGCCAAAAAAAAGTGAAAAATCTGCCAAAACAGGGCATAAAAAGACACGAAACCACCTTTTCCATCAAGAAGATGATGACTGCAGCCACTTGGCTGTGAAAGTGTGCTTTTTGAGCTTTTTACGCTCTAAAAAGGCTTATTTCACCACATACCGGGCCAAAATCACAGAGTGGTCGCTCATGCCAAAAAAAAGTGAAAAATCTGCCAAAACAGGGCATAAAAAGACACGAAACCACCTTTTCCATCAAGAAGATGATGACTGCAGCCATTTGGCTGTGAAAGTGTGCTTTTTGAGCTTTTTACGCTCTAAAAAGGCTTATTTCACCACATACAGGGCCAAAATCACAGAGTGGTCGCTCATGTCAAAAAAAAGTGAAAAATCTGCCAAAACAGGGCATAAAAAGACACGAAACCATCTTTTCCATCAAGAAGATGATGACTGCAGCCACTTGGCTGTGAAAGTGTGCTTTTTGAGCTTTTTACGCTCTGAAAAGGCTTATTTCACCACATGCAGTCACATACAGGGCCAAAATCACAGAGTGGTCGCTCATGCCAAAAAAAAGTGAAAAATCTGCCAAAACAGGGCATAAAAAGACACGAAACCACCTTTTCCATCAAGAAGATGATGACTGCAGCCACTTGGCTGTGAAAGTGTGCTTTTTGAGCTTTTTACGCTCTGAAAAGGCTTATTTCACCACATACAGGGCCAAAATCACAGAGTGGTCGCTCATGCCAAAAAAAAGTGAAAAATCTGCCAAAACAGGGCATAAAAAGACACGAAACCACCTTTTCCATCAAGAAGATGATGACTGCAGCCACTTGGCTTTGAAAGTGTGCTTTTTGAGCTTTTTACGCTCTGAAAAGGCTTATTTCACAACATGCAGTCAAATACAGGGCCAAAATCACAGAGTGGTCGCTCATGCCAAAAAAAAGTGAAAAATCTGCCAAAACAGGGCATAAAAAGACATGAAACCACTTTTTCCATCAAGAAGATGATGACTGCAGCCACTTGGCTGTGAAAGTGTGCTTTTTGAGCTTTTTACGCTCTGAAAAGGCTTATTTCACCACATACAGGGCCAAAATCACAGAGTGGTCGCTCATGCCAAAAAAAAGTGAAAAATCTGCCAAAACAGGGCATAAAAAGACACGAAACCACCTTTTCCATCAAGAAGATGATGACTGCAGCCACTTGGCTGTGAAAGTGTGCTTTTTGAGCTTTTTACGCTCTGAAAAGGCTTATTTCACCACATACAGGGCCAAAATCACAGAGTGGTCGCTCATGCCAAAAAAAAGTGAAAAATCTGCCAAAACAGGGCATAAGAAGACACAAAACCACCTTTTCCATCAAGAAGATGATGACTGCAGCCACTTGGCTGTGAAAGTGCTTTTTTAGCTTTTTACGCTCTGAAAAGGCTTATTTCACCACATGCAGGGCCAAAATCACAGAGTGGTCGCTCATGTCAAAAAAAAGTGAAAAATCTGCCAAAACAGGGCATAAAAAGACACGAAACCACCTTTTCCATCACATCACAAAGTAACGATGGGTTTGTCCTGTGTCAGAACTTGTTACATTCACGCCAAATTTGTCAAGTTTTTGACTTTAACACTCAGTGTGCATACTTGTGTTACAGGACTATGCCGCTGGGTGTAAAAGACAGAGTGGCAAGTGCACTATCGCTGTTAAGGTAAGCTGCTTCCATGTGATGTAGCATTATAGGAGCATGACTATAAAAATATTGGTTCTTTCTTTGTCAGAACAGGCTATTGGCAACATATACTCAGGCCTGGAATAAAGTCATTTTTAGGAGAAGTCACTTTGGCCTTTGATGAATTCAAGTTTAATGGGGCATTCTAGTCAAAATGTAGGGCACAAGAGTGCACAAATAATGGGTGACAATTATACTGTATGAAGATAACAGTTTTAGCTGATAATTACATAAAAGGATAATTCAGCCAAAGATGAGAATTTATGCATTATCTACTCAAACTCATGTCAATTGAGAGATGCACCGATTTCAATGTTCTTGGCCGATTTCTGATTTGTTATCTTTTTGAGGGGTCTGACTTACCAATTCCGATTTTTATGTAGATTTCAGACCTGTTTTGAGCATGAGCATGTTGAGCATGAGTGATCACACGTTGCTGTGGGATGCCTGTGACTGTATATGATGAATTAAGGCGCTTCTGAGTGTCAGATGCCCAGAAAGCACAGTTTCATAGCAGAAGTGGCCGTAATCCTGATCTTCTTGATGGAAAGGGTGGTTTTGTGTGGTCTTATGCCTTGTTTTGTCAGATTTTTCACTTCTGAGTGTAAGCGGCCACATGTTGCTGGGGGCTGCCTATGTGACTGCATATGGTGAAATAAGGTGCTTCTGAGCATCAGATGCCCAGAAAGCAAATTTAGGGAAGTTCATAAATTAGACATAAAAATTATTTAATTACTTATTTATCTTTAACCAGGGCTTGCGCCCCCTAAAAAAGCCTAAAGCCTAAAGGAATAATCCACAAAATGTGAATCTTCGATTCCACGCCGCAAGAAAAGAACAACAGCCACAATAAAAGTCTTTACTCGTTTCATTTGGATCCTAAATGAAAACTGAAACTCTTTAAACCCTTTGATTTAAGCAGTCTGGTGAAACTGTGGCAAGCTTATTGATGAGTTGGATCTCATGTCTCACCCTTTGATTTTTGGACCGAAGAGTTGTTCCAAGCCAATATACTTGAAATTGTGGATACCATGAATGGTAAAATGAGCATATAGTGTGTGACCTTTCTTAAAATGATTAACATGCTCCAGTATTCTTGTTTTCAGAGTTCAGCCTGTTTCCCCAATGTACAGTAATTTACAGTGTTGACATTGGACAGCATTGTGGTGGAAAATCTGAAAATGAAGACAGACACCATGACCAAGATTTTCTTTAATAGAGCTTTGCAAAGGATCAGTACACAGTCACAAAGAAAGTGTAAAAGGAACTGATAATGAGTCAAGAATGTAAATCTGTCTTAGAGATGAAGGAGGTTGGGTCAGGATGGACCTGAAGTGCTTATTGTCAGGATGTGATTGTGTTATCAGAAGTTGTTGTTCCAAAGGGAGAACAGCTGTGTGTTCAATGACAAGTAACCAGTTAGTGCCTGACAATACATGAGAACTAACTATGAGGAACAACAGTTACCAGTTCAGCATATAATTTTCCCACTATAATCTCCCCTTTTGATCATACGTGATCACATAAAAAGGAAAGTAACGGAAAATTATAAAAGACCATAAAAGATCACACCTTCTCTACAAATAATAGTCCTTACATATGATAACATAATAGTAAAGTATAAGAGAGTGAAGAAAAATTTTAAAACATTACTTCATAAAATACTACCCCTGGAAAAAGCAAGATGCTGTTGTTACAGATGGGAGAATTTAGTATAACAAATGCAAGCAACCTAGGTAGGAAAGTTCCATATACAGTTAAGCCCGAAATTATTCATACCCCTGGCAAATTTTGCTTAAAATTACTTTTATTCAACCAGCAAGTTTTTTTTTTTGGACCGGAAATGACACAGGCTTCTCCCAAAAGATAATAAGACGATGTACAAGAGGCATCATTGTGGAAAAAATTATTTCTCAGCTTTTATTTACATTTGAACAAAAAGTGGCATGTCCAAAATTATTCATACCCTTCTCAATAATCAATCGTAAAAATCCTTTATTGGCTATTACAGCAATCAAACACTTCCTATAATTGCTGACCAGCTTTTTGCATGTCTCCAATGGTATTTTTGTCCATTCATCTTTAGCGATGAGCTCCAACTCATTCAGGTTGGAGGGTCTCCTTGCCATCACCCTGATCTTTAGCTCCCTCCACGGGTTTTCCATTGGATTCAAGTCAGGACTCTGGCTCGGCCACTGCAAAATGTTCATGTTTTTGTCCGCTAACCATTTCTTCACCACTTTTGCTGTGTGTTTTGGGTTGTTGTCGTGCTGAAATGTCCACTGGTGCCCAAGGCCAAGTTTCTCTGCAGACTGCCTGACCTTGTTGTTGTTGAGAATCTTAATGTATTGCTCTTTTTTCATGGTGCCATTTACTGTGATTAGGTTCCCTGGTCCATTGGCTGAAAAACACCCCCAAAGAATTAGGTTCCCACCACCATGTTTGACAGTGGGGATGGTGTTCTTAGGGTTGAAGGCTTCTCCTGTTTTATGCCAAATGAAGGATACATCATTGTGGCCAAACAATTCAATTTTTGTTTCATCTGACCATAAAACAGAAGACCAGAAGTCTTCTTCTTTGTCCAGATGAGCATTTGCAAAGGCCAAGCGGGCTTTTGTGTGCCTTATCTGGAGAAGTGGCATCCTCCTTGGTCTGCGTCCGTGGAAGCCAGCAGTGTGCAGTGTCCGTTGGACGGTCTGCTTTGAGACATTGCCACCTGCGCAGCCCAGATTCACCAGGATGGCCTTGGAGATCCTTGAATTCTTTTTCACCTCTCTCACTATCCTCCTGGCCAGCACAGGTGTCAATTTTAGCTTCTGACCATGTCCTCTGAGATTTTCCACAGTGCAGAACGTGTTGTATTTTTTAATAATACTTTGCACTGTAGCCACTGGAACTTGAAAACATTTAGATATGACCTTATAGCCCTTTCCAGACTTGTGAGCAGCCACAATGCGCAGCCGCAGGTCCTCAGTGAGCTCCTTTGTCTTAGCCATGACTGTTCACAAACCAACTGCAGAGAGCTGCTGTTTTTCACCTGTTGAGTTGATTACAACTGCTGTTCCCAATGAATCAGGGTAATTAGGATGCTTTAGAACAGCTTGGACTATTTGGAATTTTACAGACTTTTGGATTTTCCCATAGACTGTGACAGTTTGCAAAGGGTATGAATAATTTTGGACATGCCACTTTTTGTTCAAATGTAAATAAAAGCTGAGAAATAATTTTTTCCACAATGATGCCTCTTGTACATCTTCTTATTATCTTTTGTGAGAAGCCTGTGTCATTTCCGGTCCAAAAAAAAAAAAACTTGCTGGTTAAATAAAAGTAATTTTAAGCAAAATTTGCCAGGGGTATGAATAATTTCGGGCTTAACTGTATATTAACATAACAATGTCAAAATCTGGGTTGTCAACAGGATCAGGAATGTCTTCAGCATTGCATGGTGGGAGCCAATCAGGAATAGTTAACTGTGTCAACTGATGGAAAACATTTTTTTTAACTGTAGGGAATGAACTCACAAGAAAACACATTGAGCCTCACAGGCCATACCATCCAGGGTGTCTGAATGCATGCCATGCCATCTCTGATCCCATGATGGTGACACTGAGGTTCATTCAGCACGCCACTTAGTTGGAGCCATGCAAGTTCTCGTTGGACAGTACGCCAATACTGTTGTCTCTTCTTCTCATCCTTGCGATGTGATGACCTATTTTGTTATAGGTGTCTCTGGTGGAGGTGGAACCCTTTTGCAGTGAATGGCATGGATCCGGGTGACTCTTTTGGCGAACTTTACTGCCGTCTGTGCTGTCAGCAGCATGTGGAATGGACCCGTCCACTGCTTCGAGTGCCAGGTCTTTTGTCTCAGGTCTCTCACTACTACCCAGTCACCAGGCTGCAGGTCAAGAAGAGGTCCTGTGGCTGGAGCTGGTAGCGCTTCCTTCACCTGCTTATGGATGTTAGATAAAACAGCTATAGCAGTGAAGGATGTGTTAGAGTCATCATATGGAAAGAATTCAGACATAGTTAATTCTGGACATGCTGCGGCCTTGGCAGCTGCTTCTCCTCTGGTGTTCTCCTGTGAAAGTTGGTCATTGTTAGTGTATCCTACCTATCCACATATATATTTCACTTGCTATTTCTCTCTCTCTCTCTTTTTTTTTTTTTTTTTTTTTACAAATTAATTATAGACCTAAGAGTTTAAAGGGAAACTTCTTTTCTTCTTCTTTTAAATACATCTAACAATCACACAGACAGTACATTTACACAAAATTAAACGTATATGTCACAGTTTACACACAGGTTAAGAAAAACAGCCAAGTAAACAGAAAGAAACGTCACAGGTGGAAGCAGGAATGACAGTGATAGCACCAATGAAGTGAGAGATGTGGCAGTGTCTTCCAGTTGCCCCCAACTATCCTACACACAGCAACCTGTTTTGGGAGCAGAACAGCATCCAGCAGTTGTAAAACAAGAGTTTGATGTGCTATAGGTTTGCCAGATGGTGTTTGAAAATTTCTCTGTTTCCAAATTGTACCAAAATCATGCATAAAGCCAAAAACATATCTACTGTCTGTGTAGATATTCACTGTTTTGTCTGTTGCTAGATTACATGCTATGAGAGTGATTTGGCATTGACTGCATCATGTGCAGTTACCACCAATGGTGAAAAGGGTACTAGAAATCTGTTACATTGCTGAAACATTACTCAATTACAAGTAAAAGTACTGGCGTTAGAAATATATTTCAGTAAAAGTGCAAAGTATTTGTCTGAAAAACTACTAGAGTATTAGTTACTTTCAACCATTGATGTCACTGTCACCTCTCCAAACTAGGGTTGTAAATTCTGTGCATTTTCCAGAACCAATAGTTGAAAGCTTTAACTGATTAATCATTGATAATTTATGAGATACATAACGCCATTTATTTTCTATTTTTTTTTTTTTTTTTTTTTTCTTTTTGAGTCAAAGTTTAAGTTTCCTTATTCAACAAACAGACAAAACAATATCAAATGAGGTGCAGTTGGCTATTGATTAATCATTAATGAATACATTTCTAATTAGGTCAATTCTAAATGGCAATTAATTGACTAATGATTAATCATTAACACCCTTAACAGTTGCTGCCGCACCATTTTGTTTTGTTTTTCAGTTGTTTGTCTTTTCATTGGCTTGTTTGTGATCAGATCACTTGACTGGCTACAAAAATGCAAATTAAAGGTTTGGATATCAATTCAAATTCAAATTGTACTCAGTACTCAACTGTCATTTTGAAAGTAATTAAGTAGATTACATGGTGAAATGAATACGTAAGTACAAGTAAAAGTACAGACTTGAAAATCTACTCATAAAAGTCAATTATCCCCCCAAAAAAACAAAAACAAAAACAAAAACAAAACAAACAAACAAACAAACAAACAAAAAAAAAACTTAATTACAGTAATTGGAGTATTTGTAATTAGTTAGTTTCACCCCTGGTTACCACAGCGAAACTAATTAAATTTTTTTTTCCTGTGTCAGGGTTGCATGATGCTGATCCATCCACAAACAGTTCAAAATCTGGATTTTGCAAAGGTGTTTCTTGCAAATCTGGTCTGGGGGAACAAACTTCAGTTATTGTAAGAACATAGTTGTGTTCTCCGCACATCTCCTAACATGGACTGATGCAAAGAGCTGTATCTTCATGATACCAAAAAATGGAAATACATGGCTCTCAGGCCTCAACGCTGAATTGTTAGAGAAGGTTAGAGACTGTATGATCTGTAGGCCTATACTACACATGAACCCATGGTTATCTTACCAGAAATATACCTCAGTTACATTGTATCTTTTCACAGTGATATCAGGGATTTCAAATAGAACAGTGTTATAAAAAGAGCAATCTTGCTGCTGACAGATAAGATGTTTTCTGCTAAAGCAAAATCAATGAAACAACACGTGGAACAAGCAGAGTTAGTTTAGAGTAACCTTAAAAAGTAGGAATTCCTGTAGCTAAAGCATCGAGTTTAGCTGAAAAGTAGGTTACAGGTCTCTGTCTGCCTCCGTCATCCTAGAGTACTGAACACTCTTTGTCTACAGTCTGAGTAAAAGATCGGTTTGGATCTGGTGACCCAAGAGTTGGAGTCATCAGAGTCTTCAGAAGGACACGTTTTAAGTCAACAAATGTTTATCCTGTATCAGCAGTCCATGTCACTTTACTATGTGCTTCTAGCTTTGTTGTTGTTTCCCCAGAAGTTGCTGTAGATCAGATGTATCAGATTAGATGAGGGGAACAGGAGATGGAGGGAGGCCAGTAGATGAGGGGAGGTCAGTATTTTATGATGGTGGTGCCCCTGGCTGTGGTCCAACTGTCGGTGTTACGGTGTCTCCTCAGCAGCGGCACACAGTCGAGGTCGGAATCCTGCATTTTTGACACACTGAGAGACACACAGATGAGATTTTGTCTGTCCCCGCCTGTATTTTTCTGTCCCTCCTTTGTGCTTTTCCTTCCATAAACTAAATGCTCTCCAATCTGCTGTGAACTTATACTTGCCCTTCTTATGTTCGGTATCTTTTTTTTTTTTTTTTTCTCATGCAATTCCTCAGTTTGTTCAGTTGTCTTATACTGAAACTTTCTGTGCTCAGAAAATTACAGTCATCTGATTTTCCCCCCTTTTCTACTTGTCTAAAAGTCAATTAAATCAATTTTCAGATTCTCACCAATCAGAATTGTTGAATCACAGCGCTGAGTGAGTCTGGTTTTGGTCTCAGGCCCTCCTTCTCACTCGTCTTTGTGGGGAGGTTGAGGCTGAAGGGAATATCTCCTCAGGGTGTGCACTACCACCGTTGACCACGAGTCCAGAAACCCTCAGACAAGCAATCCCACTTCTGACACCAAATTGTGGTGGAAAATCTAAAAATGAAGACAGACACCATGACCAAGATTGTCTGGTGTTTGATGTGGTGTTTCAATAGAGCTTTGCAAAGGATCAGTACACAGTCACACAGAAAGTGTAAAAAGGAACTGATAATGAGTCAAGAATGTAAATCTGTCTTAGAGATGAAGGAGGTTGGGTCAGGATGGACCTGAAGTGCTTATTGTCAGGATGTGATTGTGTTATCAGAAGTTGTTGTTCTAAAGGGAGAACAGCTGTGTGTTCAAGGACCAGTTCCAAGTAACCAGTTAGTGCCTGACAATACATGAGAAGTAACTATGAGGAACCAGTTCAGCATATAATTTTCCCACTATAGCATACACCACATTTGTGACCTGCGGTGAGATTAAATCTCCAATTGGATGGCCCTTTCCTGAGGCTCCGTTAAAAATAAAAGTTAAATGGTTGAGCAGCCACGGGTCGTCACCTTGGGTCTAGGGTTCCCTTCTAGACACAACCCTCTCTGTCTCTCTGTCAAACTAATGACAGCAGACTGTCTGTAAACAGCATGATGTTAAACTCTGCAGTGTTTCACACAAAGACGTTATTTGTGTGGACACCCAGGTTTGGTTTGTCACCAATTTTGTCATTTTTATTTTTTAATCAGTCCGAGAGGACGACGGTATCAGTGATTGATTAGTGATCAATGTGCCCTCCTCCCCTCCCTCACCTGTTCACTCTGCTGTGAGAAGATCTGAAAGTTTCTCACAGAGAAACACAGACTCTCCTCTTTTACATATAGGCCTCCTTATACAGTTGTTTAATTTTATAAGTGCATCTGGTTGGTGTCGATGTCATTAACCATCACGTTAGTTTCTGTTGTAATAAACTCCGTCATTAACAACAGTCTCCTCCACACGCAGCTCTCTGCAATTGGTCTGTGCGTTTCCTGATCAGCTAAACCAGCGCCGGAAAGACTAGAATAGTTGCGCCAGTTAAAATAGAAGAAGGAGAGAAGAGGAGAGGAGAGGAGAGGAGAGGAGAGGAGAGGAAACTTTAGCGCCATGTCTGGAAATCAGCAGTTTTCAGAGTCATGGTGTAACACTACAGTGTTTATGACTAACAGAAAAACACAGTAGCATACGAGGTACAGGTCAGGCAGTTGTCAGGTGTATTCATCGTAGCCTCTCAGTGTGGCTTAGCTGTGCAAAGCACGGTCAAATGTTGCTGGAGTCCTCCTTGCAACATAAAAAAAGGATATGACAGTTGGCATATACCATAACAGTCTGTGGTTTTGCACATGTACATCACAGAAATTTCTGTTTAACACTTGAGTGTCAGAGCAAAACAGAAGGAGCAGTGACTGAACCTTTAAATGTTTTCACATTATAACTATTGCTCATACTAATGGTATGCATAATCTATAAACTGTAAAGTTGACTTACAGAATGTTTGACTCCAGCTCAAGATGACTGCTGATGTTGCTTGTTGCTTCACTGACGTGTGTCCAACTTCACATCTTGTCAGAGCCTTGCGAGAGGAATAGAAAAATGTTACACCATTGATGCATATAAAAAAAGCACAATACAGACAGTGTACATTACATGCTTATATACCACTAATATACAATAAAAAAGAGACACATATCATGCATGGGAGGAGGCTGTTCTTATTTACCTGGCACAGGTCAATTCATAGAGCAGATAGTAGTGGTGTGTTCCTGTGAGTTTTGTCTCCATCTCTGGAACATGTTTGTTTCCTGTTAAGAACAAGTGCACAAACACAGATCAACACTCATTTACATGTTTACCTCAAAATGCAAATGAAAATAATAAAAAAAGATGTTATAAGTTATGTATGTTAATTATTTCATGTTTATAGATCAGTTAGTTAGTTACCCACCAGGTCCAGGTCGTACTCCAGGTTAAATAATGGTGAAGCAGTGGCCTCTTGGTGTGCCGACTCCCACTCCCAGGTACATGGATGCTTTAGGTTAGTGGTGAGGACAGCAGTGACGGGTTGCTGGACTCCATCTCCTCCTGCACTGTGCTAAGACCAGGGGTGTATTCTAGGTTTAGTGAAAAATCTGAGTTAGTTAATCTTGACATTAGTAAAACTCTGGATTACCAGTGGGTCATTTACAATGGAATATGTTTTGTTACTGACCTTATCTACAGTACAGAGGTTGCGCTAGACTCTTTCGTTGTCTGTCATTTTGACTGACAGGGTCATAAAAATCCCGTCATAATCTATTTTTACCCGTCACTTTAATTTTTAAAATGATAATAATTACATATTCAATAGCATTTACTTTTCATTCATTTTTAATTAATATTCAGTCCGAACAAGCTGAACAGAGAATCCACACCATACCTCTTTTATCAACACCATCATCATTATTGGGCTTTTTGAAGAAACTTCAGCTGCTGACACTCAGCTGCCGTGACACTAGGTGTGTTCGAGATGATCCAGGCCTGCCCAGAATTGATCAGCAGTGATCGCCGCATAGTGCATGCCGGTTAGATTTGTGTCCGACTTGATCCCGACTTGCACATGTGGGCAACAATAACCTCACGAGACTGAGGCGGCTGCAGTTTGTAGTGCCAGATGCCGCAGCTGCTCTCCACCGACTGCAAACGCCTGGCTGTTATCTGATCAACAAGCTGACAGGCTCTGATTGGCTCATAATTTTGACAACAAACACCACGTGTTGTATAAAATACTAATTTTCTGTGTAATTGTAATATTTAATGCTGGACATATCAGTCTTCTGTTGTGCAATGAAGTTTTAATCTGTCAGCAAGCAGATATTTTGTGTCTGATAATAATAAAGGTTATATATATTTATATTTATCAAAAGAACATTTTAGTGCTTTACAAGGCAGATAAAAGAACAGCTGTTACATGCGTCAAAAGGAGGATCTCTTCTATTTTTACGTCAATCAATGATCAAGAACGCACTTTATTTCTTCAGTTATGATCATGATCTGCAGACTACAGGTAACCTACAGGTGATCTAACAGGATGTTCGTGTCTTCTCCTCTAGTCTCTTGTAAGTATGTTGAAAACTGTCCGACTTGACTGCAGCTTTTTGTCTCCACCTCCTGCTGTGGCCGCCTGATCTCGTCTACTCAACAGGCAAGGTGCAGTTCATCTCGAACATACCTAATAGCTAATTAATATGCTCACTCGCCACCAAGTGGTCAGGGGTGTGAATTGCAACCTGTCAAAATGACAGATGACCTTCAGATTTTTCCGTCACCATTTTAAAAAAACGGTCAACAACGGAAAATATTCGGTTAACGCGACCCCTGCCACAGTAGTACGCAGCTTAGCTTCCCTAATGGTGCTCCTCTCTGCTTGTCCCAATTGGGGGTTGTGCTGACTGAAATTCACTGTAGTTGATACACTGACTATAGATAAGGTCCTCACATAACCCCACTTCAAATAAGCTGAATGATCCCTTTAAAAGCTATTAAAATTGTTTTAAAGGCACTTGGCTTTTTTGTTTACCAACAAATAGTATATTAACATGTTTTGTGAGAAAATGCAGTTTAAGCCTCCCGACCTAAACATGGCATTAGACGAATTTATGCAACTTCAAGAAAGCAGACTGACATAAAAGAAACATTTACACTTTCTAAGTCTGCCTTTATTTACCTCAACTGCAGTGGGATGAATTTATTACCGTAAAATAATTAAATTTATTAAAGGGATGCTTCAGCATCATGTTCACTGTAATTGCTGTAGTGTAAGTGTCATTCAATGTGCCTGATGTACAATTCACATAGGCATCACTAACTATAACTAGAAAATTTTGCACAAAACTTTGAGTGTGCCTTATGCTCACTGCCAACTAGTATTTCCACCATACTGCCAGCAGTAATAATAGCACTAAATGTATCATTGAAGTTGTGTATTTGTGTTTTTAGTGTGTGTGTGTGTGTGTGTGTGTGTGTGTGTATGTGTGTGTGTGTGTGTGCGTGCGTGTGTGTGCATGCACGTGTGTGTGCGTGCATGCACTATTGTGCGTGTTTGCATGTGTATGGGTGAGTGTGTGCATGTCTGTGTGTGTCTTGCTTACACATTAGATGCATGTTCACTCATAGCTGCTGGCCATAGCAGCCATTGAATGTCTGGCTCTAAGTCTAATATCCATCACTGCCTACTGCCATTTTTATTGTCAGCCATTTTGTTCCTCTCTCACTTACATCCTTCTCAGTTTCAGACTTCAGTGTTCTCTCAACATACACAAATTGCACATCAGATTGTAGGAAAAGCTGTGCCGGTAGCAACATGTGACCACAGAAGAAAAAGGACTTATAGTTTTGGCTCAGCAAGGTCAAAAAGGACAAGTTTTCCAACCAACACTTCACTCCCATGTTAACTCAGATTAAGACCTTCAGGAGAAAAGCAGATGACCCCAATTCTTTAAATCGTTGATGTGGCCACATATTTGGCACCACAAGAATAAAATTTACATGGCTGTGTTCACAGTCTTCTCTTCTCGCTCAACGCGTGTTTGGTTTGGCTGTGGGACTTCGGGTCTGTCACTCAGAGGCAGTAGTTCGAGAGGCACATTTTCATGAAATGCATGTCTTGCCTACACAGTGGATACATGTCCAGCCACAGTTGCTGGGCAGAAATTGTCGAAGCTGATTGTGATTGGTTTAACTGAATGTCTGGCTCTAAGTCTAATATACATGGCTGCCTACTACCATTGTTCTTCTGTCCCATTTAAGGGAGCTAAGCACAGTCAAATAATGTACTCTGTTGTCACTTTCAGTTCAGATTTTACTTCACTCACCAATCAAGCACAGCCTCCAAATGTACTTCTCTTTGCCTAGAAGAGGAAACAATATATTAGTCTCATCTTATGTATCTCAGTTTGTCTGTGTGTATGTCTGCTCAAACTAAGCAGCACCAGTTATGACTGTTTTTATCCATAGGTTTGCAAGAAAGTACAATCATAATAAATATTCAAATTCTAGGCACTTGTACACACACTACATTAAGCAAACGTTCACACATAACCAACAATCTTCAAGTAATAAAGCTAATAATTGTCAAATAAAAACATCATCACATGAGACATAATTAATTAAACAGAGGCACATATGTGACTGGTTACACCAGAAAGACAATTAGCCTATATATACCTTAGCTGACTTAATGCTTAAGTATACTGAATATAAGATTCAGTCTTTCCCTCAGGATGCCCTTTGCTTTATTAATTTATTTTAATTAATATTTACTGTCACACTGTCTCTCCTCCTCTCTCTCACCTGTGTTCTGTGTTTACTGAAGCTAGGGCTACATTCATACACACAGAGGAATGTGGGGAGACAGGCACTTGTTACTGCAGATATGTTAATGCAGCTAACAGAGGCGCCGAGCAGACGCGGTGGAGCCCAGGTATACATCATCAACAAGTGCGAACTACTCACTGTTGCTAGGCAACACCAAACTCTACTTGTCACTCCGGAAAGAAAAAAGGACGAGGAGGAAAAAGCAGACTCACCTTCTGCGAAAACTAACCACAGCTCTATGTAACAACATGATAGGATTTACTGTTGCTGAGCTAAAGGACAGTTTATATAGCTACGAAGCACTGATCCTGTCACTGTGTCTGCCTGGAATAGACTAGCGAACGTACACAAACAGCTAAACTAACGTTAGCATTGTATTTAGCTTAACGGTAGCTCGTAAACTGCCTAATCACAAGCCTGGTAGCCCGATCTGACTACTGACATTTCGCCAAGCAATACTCTTCCTGCCGAGATCGTGGTATGATTTTAATGTGTTATACAGTTTGGAGAACTCTGAAACACAGAGAATGAGTTTTTCTTACATTTTCTCCTCCCTCCTCTGTTTGTATGTGTCGCTTTTGGCTACGTCACATTCAGCTGTAATCTCATTGGTTGCGCTTTGAAAGGTCAGCGGCAAACGAGGTCAAAGTAATTTGAACTTTGGGCGCAGCGATGAGCGGCAGATCCGCTAGGTCGGGCGCCACCGCTCTCTCCATAGGAAAATATGGGACAGCCAGCGCAAAGCGTTTTTACCGTTGATCATGTGTAGGGGTTTTTAAACCACCGGACTTCGACGCACCTCCCTCTCCCGCCCCTCCCCCTGACCGCCTATCGACCAGGCTTCATTTCCTGTTCGTATTTATTGATTATCATGCCAATTTACTGTCAGTTTACATATTTCTGACTATTTAACTGCTTTTTTTTACATTAAAGAGACAGGAACGGAGACAAACAGCCACTCACCTCAACAGACGGTGGAGAAGTTAATGGTCCGACGACGTCACACAACCGAGTCGAGTCGAGGTGCCTTCATGGACACTCGGAAATTCCACCGTTAGAAACTGAAAACTTACAAAATGCCACTAAAATGTGTGTGGGTTTATTTTTTCAAATGTATTGCATTATGCACATTACACAGCTACATTAATAGTACCATTTGTGTGATGTAGTTTATATGGCAAACAGATTAATGGCTACAGGTGTAGCTCAGAATACCATATGTATTCTGTTATGCAGAAATCCATACATTGTGTGTGTGTGTTTAAGTTTGTGTGTGTGCGCGCATGTGTGCTTGAATGCTTAGACAGGCATATAGGCCTGTACAGACAGGCATGTCTGATAAAGTGTATTTATATAAGAATTTAATGGTTTAAAGGTTTGTGATGATTTCGGCCGTTGCATTTCCTCCTAAATTGAATGCACAGTCACAGCACTGATCAAGCTGTCTTGGGCCAGTTGATTTAATAGAGATTACTCAGAGGCTGAGAGGCATCAATCAAACTTGATTTGAAATGAGAATGACAATGAAGTGAAATATTGAAGTGTTTTCTGAAGGGCTTTGTACAACTGAATAGCTGCCTTTATAATTTAAGAGTGTTTGAAGTATGTGGAATTTTTTAGGCAAGGCAAGGCAAGGCAATTTTATTTATATAGCACCATTCATACACAAGGCAATTCAAGGTGCTTTACAGAACTTGAAAATGCATTAAATTAGAAACAATAAAAGAACATTAAAATTGCATTTGAGATAATTAAAAACAAAAGCTAAAAGCAGGACAATAAATAGTTTAAAACATTACAGAAATGCATATAAAGAGAGAAGCAAACATAAAACAAGAGCGGCAGTAGACAAATATAAAAACAATAGCTACAGATTATCCTAAAAATATGTAACGTATCCACTTCACTGGTAGGCTGCAGTAAACAGTAATGTTTTAAGACCTGATTTAAATAAACCGACAGTTTCAGCTGACCTCAGGTGTTCTGGAAGTTTGTTCCACAGGTGGGGAGCACAGAAACTAAAGGCTGCTTCACCTTGTTTGGTTCTGATCCTGGGAACACTGAGTAAACCTGTTCCAGATGATCTGAGGGGTCTTGGTGCTTCATAACGTATAAGCAAATCAGAGATATATTTAGGCCCGAGACCATTTAGTGCTTTGTAAACTAGTAACAAGATTTTAAAGTCTATCCTTTGACACACGGGAAGCCAGTGCAATGATTTAAGCACTGGTGTAATGTGCTCCACTCTCTTGGTGTTGGTGAGAATTCTGGCAGCAGCGTTCTGGACGAGCTGCAGTTGTCTGATTGATTTTTTACTCAGACCTGTGAAGACACCGTTACAATAGTCCAGCCTGCTGAAAATGAAAGCATGAACAAGTTTTTCTGTATCTTCCTTAGACAGAAATCCTTTAATTCTCGCTATGTTTTTAAGGTGGTAGTAGGCTGATTTAGTAATTGTCTTTATGTGACTGGTGAAATTTAGGTCTGAGTCCAGAATGACACCAAGATTTCTGGCTTGATTTTTAGGTTTTAGCATCATGGATTCAAGGTGAGCACTCACTTTTGATCTTTGTTCTTTAGGGCCAAAAACAACTATCTCAGTTTTGTCTGTGTTTAGTTGTAGGAAATTCTGGCACATCCATGTATTGATTTCATCAATGCACTTATTTAACAGATGTAGGGGACTGTAGTCATCTGGTGACACTGTAATATAGAGTTGTGTGTCATCTGCATGAGTATGGTAGGAGATGTTGTGATATTCCATAATCTGAGCAAGAGGGAGCATATAAATGTTGAAGAGAAGAGGCCCAAGAATGGACCCTTGAGGAACTCCACATGTCATTTTTGTTCGCACAGATTCATAATTGCCAAGTGACACAAAGAAATCCCTGTCTTGTAAATAAGATATAAACCAATTTAGCACAGTACCAGAAAGTCCCACCCACTTTTCAAGTCTGTCGAGCAGAGTCTTATGGTCGACTGTGTCGAATGCAGCACTGAGATCCAGTAATACCAGAACTGAAATCTTTGATGCATCACTGCTCAGATGAATGTCATTCAGAACTTTTACAAGTGCAGTCTCAGTGCTGTGATGTGCTCGAAATCCAGACTGATAGACATTAAAGAAATTGTTTTGCACCAAGAAGGCATTAAGTTGCTGAAAAACAACCTTTTCAATGATCTTTCCTAAAAAAGGTAGGTTTGATATGGGCCTGTAATTGTTTATTACTGAGGCATCCAGGTTAGGCTTTTTTAAAAGAGGTTTAATGACTGCGGTCTTCAGGGCCGTTGGAAAAAGGCCTGACTGAAGAGAACTGTTTACTATCTGAAGTATATCTGATGCTATGCAGTTAAAAACATCCTTAAAAAAGCTTGTAGGCAGAGTGTCGAGGCAGCAGGTAGTGGACCTAAGATTTCTGACTATGTCCGTCAAAGTTGCATAATCTAAAGGGTGAAAAAGTGCTAAATTAAATGGAGCAGTGTTATGAGGGACAGGTGAAATAGGTGAAATAGCCACTGTGTTGACTGTCTGTCTTATCTTTAAAATCTTGTCTGTAAGAAAAGAGGCAAAGTCATTGCATCCCTTGGTGGACAGCAGTTCAGGAGGGACTGATGCTGAGGGGTTTGTCAGTCTGTCAACAACAGTGAATAAGGTCCGTGCATTGTTGTTATTTTTGTTGATAATCTCAGAGAAAAAGGACTGCCTTGCCCTTTTTAGCTTTAGTTATAGATGCGCAGACTTTCCTTATAGATGTCATAATGAACCTGGAGTTTGTTTTTTCGCCACCTGCGTTCTGCTTTTCTACATTCTCTTTTTTGAGCTTTTATCAGTGTGGCATTCCTCCATGGTGCTTTTTTCTTACCAGAGACAACTTTGACCTTCATAGGAGCAACAGTGTCCATAATATTCATAGCTTTAGAGCTAAAACTATGAACCAGATCATCGACAGAGACTGAGGGCAGAGCTGGTGTAGGTGTAAAATCCTGGGTGAATAGTGTACAGGTGTTTTCGTTGATATAGCGTTTTCTGATCACCTCTGTTGTAGTTTTACTGGTGTTAGCGGAGATGGCCATTTTAAAGAAAACACAGTAATGATCAGAAAAGGCAACATCAGTCACCACAACCTCAGAAATGTTGAGCCCTTTGGAAATAATTAGATCTAAAATATGTCCCTTATTGTGTGTTGGATCTGTTACATGCTGGGAAAGTCCAAAGTTGTCCAGGATGTAGAAAAGTTCTTTTGCACTGCCATCTTTGGGATTATCAATATGAATATTAAAATCACCCACTATAACAACACAGTTGAAATCAATACACACAACAGACAATAGTCTAGAAAAGTCATCAACTAAGTGTGCATTATATTTTGGTGGCCTGTAAATGGTTACTAATACTGCTCGACAGGAGGATCTCAACTGCAGTGCGACATATTCAAAAGACTCAAACTTCCCATATGATAACTGTTTGCACTGGTAAACATCCTTGAATAAAGTGGCTACTCCACCTCCTTTCCTAAGTTGTCTAACTGAGCTGATAAAATGGAAGTTTGGGGGGGCTGATTCAATAAGAACTGCTGCGCTATTGTTTTCATTTAACCAAGTTTCAGTTAAAAACATAAAATCAAGGTTTTTGTTGATAATAAAATCATTAATTAATAGTGACTTGCCAACCAGAGACCTGATATTTAATAAAGCAAAGTTTAGTGTACTAATGCTGTTATCTGACACAGTCTGTGGCTGACGCATAACTGGAATCAGATTAGGTAACGTAGCTGTGCGTTTTGAATACACATTGTTTTTCCTGATGCTAGTCAAAACAGGAATGACAGACCTTGGAGACGCCTCTGGCTGATACTTTTCAATCTCAAGATGTGTTTGACCATGCCACCGGCTATTTAAGATTGCCGGTATGTTTAAGGAAGCGGCATGGGGTCTGTCTCATCTCTGACAAGCAGCTGGGTGATTGGGTCTGGGGCTGCTATTTAAGAGTTTGTCAGTTTGACTAAGCTTCAGCGTGAGCTTGATTGGTGAGCGTGGTGGAGGAGGGGAAGGTTGATGCTGGTTCCATGGTGGTTGCGGTGGTGGTGGGGAGGATTTTTAATGTTTGTGGAAAGGCTGAAGCCACACTGAATGGCTGCCATAATGTAATAATATTTGAATTATGTGGAATATATGAGTATCTTTTAGAAAAGTGATGCCAGACTGAATAACTGGCTTTTTAATGTAATGACCTGGTGTCAATGCAATAAACCCAGGTTGAGATATTTTTTATTAAATGAAAATATCAAGGCATTAATAAACATAAACAAATAAAGAATAATAATAAACATAAGTGTTTTTGGGTTTATGGAAGAAAAACCTTTATCCTCTTAAAAAACCAAATAAATCCCTAAAATATGAATGCAAAAAAAAGAAAAGAAAAAGAAATTATTACTGATAAAAATTAGAATAAATTTGTAAAATAAATAAATAAATAAATAATGAAGACTGATTACTAATTGAAAAAGCCTTCAGTATTAAATTTTAAAAGAAGGAAAGGGGGGTAGAAAAGCACTTCCTACTGTGTCAGGGGAGCTGTTTGCTGAAAGGGAGAAAGAGGAGTCAAATAACTGGTCACTGATAGCTTGGCTCCATCTGCTGGACAAAAAGAGTCTCTGCACGGCCTATCAAGTGAACCATCAAACAATTCAGCAGCAGATGGAGAGTCAGTTTACAGCCTCCGCAAAGCCTCTAAGGCAATAGTAAAATAAAATATCAAAATTTATTTTCTAAAAGAGAGTCACAAAAGATTAAATTAGTCCAGAGAAGTTGAATTTTGGAGCCATACGGCTCACAGAATAAAGAAAAAAAATGTCTTTATAACTTCTGCTATTGTGTTGTTTCACCTGGTTTGTGGCAGTCCTTTCACCTTGCTGGGGGACGCAGCTTGCACCATCTCAGGTTTTCACTTACACCATATAATATAGAGATATATCTGAAATATAGAGAAAAGGCCTGGTGTCAATGTAATAACCCCAAATAATATCGAAAGGAATACATTCAGACCAGAAATGAGAGCAAAACTGTCCTCAAAATCACTGTTCATAATAATAAAAATAATAATATTGACGGCGAAATACACCTCAAGTCACGGGCTCTCAGGAAAGGTCAGAAGGTCGCTCAGAACACATTGCTTCAAAAACTGCTCATTCTTACAAAAGAGGATGGATCCCTGAAGAAATTTAGGGTCGAGTTAAATAGGATGTAAACAGACAAATCAGTTGTAGCCATTGTTATATTCCTTCAAATAAATGTCAAATGTCGTGATTTTTACATCTTTTCTACCATGAATTCATTTTAATTTCATAAATTGTGTGTCCCTTATTTATCTTTTATTCAACATATGAACTGTGTATGTTTTAACCTCTTACTGTTCATATATGAATTTTACATTTCATGCTGTACATTCATGAATTGGTTGTTTTTAAATCCTTGTGTACATAAATTTATATTAAACTGTTTTGGATACAACTACATTATTTTTGCCCTGTATTTATTTATTTATTTATATTGCTCTTTTAGCATTTATCAATTATTTAAAGAATCTCACACCAGACTTAATCAATTTAAAATCCATAATAATCCAAATGTTTGTGGTTAGGATCCAGAATGGTTGTGGTTAGGATTCAAATCCCTTGGTGAGGATATTATCAACCTCTGTCTACCCCAATTGGGGTTAGGCAAGGAAATTACTATGGTTAGGATTAGCAGCTTGGTCTGCTGTTAGGGTTAGGGTTATAACCCTACCACCATGTCATTATCATACCTCAACAGGTTTTCGGGGGATAACTTTTGAAGGGAAGATGGTAGAGACTTGAAACCAAGCTCTGCACCCCCATTTTTGGACATTCCAGATCCAATGGTGCCACCATCGAGTCTCTACGAGGTCGGGAAGTGTGTCAACCAGAACCTTGAGGACTCTGGTGGATACCTCGACAGCTTTTTGTGGAATGACTTTTGAAGGGAATGTGGTAGAGCCTTGAAACCAGGCTCTGCACCCCCATAACTTTGTCTGCACACCCTCCCACCCACCCACCCACACACCCACCCACACACACACACACACACACACACAAACATATACATAACTGAACACATCAGATTGTTAGGTGACTGTGATGTCATCAAAGGGAATGTGATGACGTCACAGACCCTGTGCTTTGATCTAACATGGGCTCTGTGATACCATCAGTGTTAGGTTATAACCCTACCACCATGTCATTATCATACCTCGACAGGTTTTCGGGGGATAACTTTTGAAGGGAAGGTGGTAGAGATGTGAAACCAAGCTCTGCACCCCCATTTTTGGACGGCACACACACACACACACACAAATACAGGTTCTTATGTCTTAGCTGGACACTTTCTCCAAACCCGTCCGGTGGTGGTTTATGGGGGCTACCCTTTACTGAGGTCCTAGAGCTATGGGAATTGGATAAAAATACTCCAAAAAATCTGAAAAAAATTTAGCTCACTTTAGGTTTCAGATACACCCTACACAACCTGATACACACCACCCTAATAATATTGTGGTTTAGGTGGACAGTTGCCATTTTGACAAATATGTGACTTATGAGGACTAAAAAAACACTATTGGCACTTTAAAGGGACAAGATGTCATTCAAAGACACTCCTCCTCATTAACATAAAATACACATGAACCTGACAGCACCAAGCATTATAGGAACAGTATTTTTGCTTTAAAAAAAGGTTCACTTGCACATTAAGTACTGCTCACATAATATCTAAAAGTATTAAAATATTAACAAAAGAGTCAGTGGGACAAGTGCACTTAATCCTGATAAAAGAAAACAATACAAACACAGCCACCAACACTGTCAATTAACAGCCTTTCCCAAAACACAAGGGCTACAACTTTTTTTTTTTTTTTTTTTTTATCATCATCTGTCCTCTAGAAGCTTAAGAAAGTATCCATTTTATATAATGAAAAATCAAAATAAAATCTTTAAAAAAAAAAATCCATTTAGGAAACAGATTTCACATTAACACATTAAGGTATCAGTATAACAACACCACATAGAAACACCAGAAACTGTTGCCAGTGGCTTTACAACTTTTGTTTCAGAGACTGCCTCTTTGCAACTATCCCTCGGTTTCTCACAAAGTCCCTTATATTTTGCACTGTTCTTTGTGCTAACACTGGGCCTTCTACCAGCTTGCAGTGCTTGCATTCGTTTTTGGTGGCTAGCTGTCCTTTACGTATGGGGTCTCTGAAATGCCGCATTACTGCAGCAACCTCAGCCTTAGACCACACTTTCTTTGGCACTCTTCTGGATCCATGTTGTTGACCAGCATCTTTTCCTGCATAATTAAAAAAAACGTTATCACACAAACAGAAAACAAAATATGTTGGCCAGTTTAAGCCATCAAACTTGAGTTCAACTAGTGCCATAGTTGACAGGAAGTTCCTGTTCACTCATTTTGGTGATGAAAATTCTTGAGAATTCACTTTAGGTTTCAGTTGACTGCATTATGTGCCCAGATATATCTAATTAAACAATTCAGTTACAGTGTGCTTCAATAATTTGAGTTCAATTGCATTACTATTAAATGTCTGCATATTCTACTAATGAAGTCATATTTGAATACGAATAACTCAGTTATATGGCCTATTACTAAGTTTTAGTCATCATTACTACTTATTTTTCTACATTTAGTTGTAAAGGAGATTATTCAACAAAAACATATTGGCACAAACAAGTACACAATACAATACAAGAGAGATGATAATGGCTAAAAATGTATATAGATATTAAAAAGAAGAGATGAAAACAAAATAAAGTAATACAATAACACAAATGACCAAATGATACCAATAGCTCTTTATGTCTGAGTATATCACCAGGCACTCTTTCACTAGACTAGTAAAGGAGCTCTGTCTTGCAACAAAGGTTGGTAACCTCTGTTTAAATAATTAAAAAGAAAAATTTTTTTTTTTTTTTTTTAACTTTCATGTTGCATTTTCAGATGAAAAGTTATAAATTTGCAGAGTTTTGGATGTCAGTTGTAGAGACGTACGCCTACTCTCCAATACAGATGAACCAGATGACACTCCGCTTAATAAACATTTGAAAAATTGAAAACCAGCCTGTCTTTCCAAAAGTCATGGCCTGGTTACTCCATATAATCCATAGACCCTGAGAATAGTTTCGTGTAGGATGCACTTTTATAGTAGAAAAGACAGTTTCAGGAGATTCTGTCATACAAAGTAAACAGTTCATACAGGAAACTGCTCACAACAAGGTCTGAGTTATTATGGACTCACTTTAAAGAGGACATGAAACATGCTCATTTTTGCACTGATAATGATCCCATATATTAGAAAAACCAGCCTGTCAGAAATCAGATTTTAAAAGTTGATAAAACCAAAGATATGACGATTTTATTTCTGTCATTTCTACCTAGCTATCTAGCTAGTGCGCCGCCATGTTGGAGCAATGTAACTGCCTATGTAATGTGGTTGGTTTTGTTCCGGGGCTGCTTAAACGCACTCTTATGTAAAAAATGAGGAGGATGAACTTGAAACACCTTGTGAGCTCTTAATAAGTCACACTTATTATTATTTTGAGCCGACACAACGTGAGAACTACGCAGTGGTACTAGGGCTAGACAATTATGGCAAAAATAATAATCACGATTATTTTGATTGATATTGAAATCACAATTAATAAACACGATTATTCATTAATTTGAAAACATGAGTATTTATTGAACCACCAAAATTCAACTTTAAATATAACTTGAAAGAACAACCAGCTCTTGTCAGTGCTGCTAGCCGGCGCAGCAGCAGTGAATGAAAATAGGCTGTTTATTCATGGCTTTTTACACTGTAAAAATTTATTTTTACTTGTATAAGTAATACAATAGTTGTCTCCCGTTTGTCTTCTTTTCTCCTGTAGCTCATCTGTCTTTCACTATCTTAATCGTTATGTCTAAATATCTTTAATTGTTTCTACTGTATTTGTACTGTAATGTATGTATTGTATAGCCGAGTGAACCACCCACATGACGTCACATACAAGGGTTGGGCAATATGGCGGCGCCCTTGCTACGAAATCTAAAATGGGGTGTCTTTTTTTTTCTCTTAAATGCTTACATTTATCATGTTTGTTATGTAACGGTTGATTAGAGGGGATGTCCATTTAGTGAACCATCATAACTTGGTTGACTGTTTCATGTCCTCTTTAACATAAGTTACTTTAACATAAGTGAGTAAATTAACAAAACAATTACTATTACAAGATTATTTTAAGTTAAATCAACTTGACATTAAGTGTATAGGACTTGTATATGTATTTAGATATTTATGTTTTGAGGGAACTGGTGGCTGCTAACAATAGAAATTAATTCAATATCACCCATAATTTAACATCATTGAACTGACTCATCATAAAAAGAGAGGGGGGGGCACTCATGGGCATTCAACAGAGGGAGTATGTATATGGGGAGGAAGTGGTAACTTAACTTTGATCTGGAAAATATTTCATGTATTTCAGTTTAATTTCCCTGATTTTTGTTTAGGTGCATGTTCCGCCATGCAGACAGAAGTCTGTGGCAACAGTGAGAAGCAGGGTGACTCATATGAATGTGTCCAATGAGTGAGTAAGGTCACATCATTCGCACGTCTGCTGTTTTATGTATAATGAAATTCTCTAAGAGTAGTGTTTTGAGAGTTTTAATTTAGTTTATTAATTATGATACCATTTCTCTTTGACACGTCCTTATATTTGTTATAGGGGCGATTTATTCATATCTTTTCATCATTTTTGCATTTCTTAAGTTCAGAGACAGGAAACGGGGGTACACAGACAAGTATGATATGAATAAATACTGGTGCCCCAGTGGTTTATGCATGCCAAATAAACTGCATTATCTATGACTGGATTGCATCCGAGGAGCTTTGTAGCATATTTCATGCTACGCCTAAGTATACTGTAATATTTTTAGTCTTCTGTTTATTTTCTACTCAATTTTGTTTTTACTTTTAGTTTCAATTTTGTTTTATTACTTTTAAATGTCATGGGCCTTTTCCTTTTTCACTTTTGGCCATGTTGAGTTAAACTATGCTGCACTGATTTGCATTTCCATTACCACTTTTATCTTGCATAACTGTACTGAGTTACTCCTGACCAGTGGTGGACAAAGAATTTAACCGCAGTACTCGAGTCAAATTACATTTTCTAATATCAATACATTGTTGTATTGTTTTCATGATGCATTTACAGAACCTTGTAACTCTCTGAAACCACCTAATGATGCACTGATTTGCTTGTAGAAGCACTCTGCTTCACAAAGCCTATAGAAACACCTATAAAAACTTAAAAAGAGAAATGCAATCAAAAACTAAAAGGACAGCTGTTGTCATTGTGTAACTGTATTAAAATCATCACATAAAATTAGATTGAAGCCAACTGAAGGAGTTCTCCAAGTCTGTTAAATAATTGAGATTTCTTTCTGTCTCCAGAAAGAGATCATACATTAATATGTATGTGGTATTTTTCACTCCAATAAAAACAATCCAACATTAAAAACCTACCTGAAATTCATTCATTCATTCATTCATTTTCTGTAACCGCTTAGTCCGTAAGGGTCGCGGGGCTGCTGGAGCCTATCCCAGCTGACATTGGGCGAGAGGCAGGGTACACCCTGGACAAGTCGCCAGTTCATCGCAGGGCTGACACATAGACAGACAACCACTCACACTCACATTCACACCTATGGGCAATTTAGAGTCACCAATTAACCTAGCATGCATGTCTTTGGACTGTGGGAGGAAGCCGGAGAACCCGGAGAGAACCCACACAGACACGGGGAGAACATGCAAAGTCCACACAGAAAGGCCCTGCCTCAGCCGGCGAGCTGGGGGATCGAACTCAGGACTTCTTGCTGTGAGGCGGCAGTGCTAACCACTGCACCACCGTGCCGCCCCTACCTGAAATTATTTTTCTTTTTCTAATTATAATAATTTGAGATTTCATTTTGTCCTTCTTCTGCCATCGTCATTACTGAGTTTTGTTTGAATGAAAGAGGGCGAGTTTGCTTGTTTTTGTTACAGAGCGCCTGGATGACAAATTTCTGCTTTTACATCAATCTAGGGATGTGCGATATGACGATATTACATCGTGAAGGGTTAGAACGTGTAGACGATCTGCCAAAGTGAGGAGATCGTATGGATCGTTCAGGGGTCCCTAACAGGCGGACTGCGTTCCGAGTCAGGACCCACATGCTGTCCTATACGGACCCGGACCTATAACCAATAAACTATTAAGAGATTTTAAATTTTGACGGGACGCTTCAATTTTAACTGGCGCAACTTTTCTAGTCTTTCCGGCGCTGGTTTATCTGATCAGGAAACGCACAGACCAACTGCAGAGAAGCTGCGTGTGGAGGAGACTGTTGTTAATGACGGAGTTTATTACAACAGTCGAAACTAACGTGATGGTTAATGACATCAACATCAACCAGATGCTCTTATAAAATTAAACAATTTATACGTAAAACAGGAGAGTCTACGGAGCCCCTCTGGTGACATTGGATGAAAAATAAAATAATGCGTGGCCACATATTAGTATCTCGTGGCCACAAGATAGTAATGCGTGGCCACACATTACTATCTCGTGGCCACAAGATAATAACGTGTGGCCACAAGATAGTTAATGCGCGGCCACAAGATAATTAATGCGTGGTCGCGAGATAGTTAATGCGTGGTCACGAGATAGTTATTGTAGTCATCCCATGCAGACTGTTGGTTTTATCATGGACAAGTTTGATTTAATTTCATTTTATTTTAATATAGGAATGAATTACAATGACATACTTACGTCACTTGTGGCAAGGCATGGAGTAATTCTTAGCGAGAGACTACGGAGCCCCTCTGGTGACATTGGATGAAAAAAAAAAAAATGCGTGGTCACGAGATAGTAATGCGTGGCCAGCAGAAAGCATGACTTGAAAATCTGAACCACAAAAAGTTCGCGTGTATTATTTTGCGGCGCGGTCCGACAGCCCTGGCTTGACCGCGGATAGCTGCTGAACTCCGGCCAGCTCAACAGGGGAGGTGGGGGGGTGGGGGGGGATTGGGGGTGTGACTGGAGGGACATGACAGAAACAACTGGAGTCTGTTGTGTTTTCCACACACCTACGTGAAGTGGATATTAACTTCACTTACAGTACAAACACTCCAACAATAGTCCATAACCAGTACCGAACTATGAGAAAATGTTACACCGAGTCATATTTACAAATGGAGCAGAGCAGAGCTTCCCTTCATTAGCTGCCAGTTAACTGCTAAAGTTAACTCCGCAGCTGTAAAAACACCGAAGCCCACCAGCTACTAGCTAACAGCTAACGCTAACTAACGTTACCTGACCCTTTCCCAAATTCAAAACTGATTTGTTGTCTAGATGGAGACTGTTCACGTGCTGGAAAGACTTATGGCTACCTAGCAATGGCTAAATGAAGTTAGAGCTAGTTGATACATTTGCTGGTCAGGTCTAAGCAACTAACATTTGTTAAGCTAGCTAGCTAGCCAGTTAGGAGTCGGCATCTGGGCTCTTCACCTGTGCTAACATACCCAGTCAGGGCTTAACAACTTATGTTGCTAAATCCCGACTTATCTTGCTAACCCTGTATGTCATATTTATAAGACAGCTATTTTTTATATATTTACGTTAAGTGAGCTTACCTGAAGACTAGTCCTGGCTGACATGAAGTAGCCTCTCCGTCTCCAAAGCCTGCTCTCAGTTCTGTTGACAGTGACACCAATTGGATAACGTGCAATGTATCGATCCACAGCCGACCTATCGCCGACTTTGAAATGGCGCGCATAATCCCACCCTCTGGCAAACCATGTCCCTGCTATGGGCCGATGCTTCTCCGATGCATTTACAGACGTCAGGAGGAGAATGCCGACGCACGATCTGAGGCCGACGTCAGCGAGACATATGCATGCTATCTGGGATGATATGCATGTGCTTGCTTGTTTTTCATTGTCTTTTACCTTTGTATCTTACACACAACCATATCAAATTTTTATACGCAATCTCTCCAATTATTGCGAATCTCAAAATGTTATTTTTTGATATGAATATTCATGGGGCTGCACGGTGGTGCAGTGGTTAGCACTGCCGCCTCACAGTGATAAACCTGTATTGATTAACTACGTCAGCATCCAGGTTACATTTTTCAGCTCAACGAAAAAACCTGGTTCTCCGTGATTTATCTTTCAAAATAACAAGAAGGTGTCAACTGGTGGCTTTTTAAGCTCACTAAAACAATTTAAATACTACTTTGCATTGATGGAGATTGATTTCAAAACTTTATGACCTTCGCTGAGGCTGCGTGCCAGCAGAAATCACAAGTTCAGCGTGTGATCTGTCTGAACATAACTGACACTGAATTGAATATATGGAGACAGCAGGACGTCTTAAAAGCAACTTCATGTGAAAATGCATTTTACATGAACGCCTGCCAGAAGTAACACAATACATGAACAGCAAATATCATGCAGATATGTAACTGCTCGTGTTTTACAGTGAAGCACCTTGAAATTGTGTTGTATTTTATAATTTATTATCATCATCATCATCATTATTATGCATCTGGCTGGAGAGCGAGGGAGAGGAGTAGGGGAGACAGACTGCTGTAGAGAGGAGAGGCGAACCGATCCAGCCGATTAAGGAGAAGGTACGCGGCTGTCCGTGCTCCTCTTTCTTCTCCACTTCCTCGTCATCCTCATCTCCTCCTCCCATCCTGACTCGTCTGTACCGCTAACCCTACTGTGGGTGTAGGAAGCAGAATCAGAAAGTGTTTCTGAAATTTTAAGTGCGCAAAATTACGCACAAGTATATCCATCCAGCTCTGACATTATACGGTCTTACGGATTTATACTGTCAGATATAACGTCTTGTTCATTTTATAGATATTTGTTTTATCCTTGTTTTTTTCTGGATCCGATAAATATGCAAACACAAACACTACAGCTGCTCCAGCTTATGATCTGACAGCTACGATCCTGTCCTGTATGCACTTTGTGGGCCTGTTGAGATTTATTAGGCTTAATAATTATAATAATAATTCATTTGTCTGTATTAGTGAGCTTAACTTTAACAGCCATGCGCCTGTGTCTTTAAACAAATGAAAGGTGTTTGTGGAGATGTGTGCATACCCCAGCCAAGCGCAGACACACACACCCTCAACTCCAATACTTACACTTAATTTCTGATAGAAAATATGTTCAAAGGACTCTTTACTAATCCACGCTCCTGTGTGGGGAAAAGATTGAACATAAATGAAGGTGTTTTGTGATTGTGGAGAGATGCATGCTTCGGACATGTTCATTTCTGTCTCTTACTGATTTTGTTTTTTGTTATTCTAAACAGAAAATGAAAATCAAAGCATTTTAAAAATATCTCTTATCGCCTTCTGACCATGAAAAGGAGAAACGCCTTGTATTTCAATTTTAACTTTTGTATTTTAAAACGAATATCAAATAATCACTCGTTTTTTGTTTTTTAATGTGCGTTTCTGAACGTAAAATCCAATTACCAAAAGATACACGGACCCAGTATAGTGCAATACATAACAAAGAAATACACATTGTAATTTTTCATTTTTTGTTCCTATCTAACACTGGAATTTCCGAGTGACCTCGACTCTACTCGGCTGTGTGACATCGTCGGACCAATAACTTCTCCCGCGTCTATTGAGGTGAGTGGCTGTGTGTCTCCTCCTGTCCCTTTAATGTTAAAAATCAGCTGGTAAATAGTCAGAAATATGTAAACTGCCAGTAAATTGGCGTGGTAATCGATAAATACGAACAGGAAATGAAGCCTCGGTCGATAGGCGGTCGGGGGGAGGGGCGGGAGAGGGAGGTGTGTCGAACTCCGGCCATTTACAGTCGGTGCTAGGCTAACTGATAGTTGAGCTAGTGTTAGCTAACTTGTTGCTGTCTGATAGCTGCAGTAACAGCCACCTGTCTCCCCCCTGCTCCTCTGTGTGTATGAATGTAGCCCTAGCTTCAGTTGAGTGTGGTGTAATGGTTCAAGTGTATGTGTTGTAATACGTACATGGTGTGGTTAGGGGGCGTACGGGGGAAGTTCAAGTGTGTGTCATGCAAGAGGCTGCACAATGTTAGAAGTCATGCTATGTTGCTGGCAATAAATACAAAGTTAAGAAAGAGACACGGTCGTCTTAATTTCCCACGAACACTACGATAATCCGACATAGAGCACAGAGCACAGGTGACAGACAGGAGGAAAGACAGTGTGACAGTAAATATTAAATAAAATAAATAAATAAAGCAAAGGGCATCATGAGGCAAAGATTGAGTTTTATATTCAGGATACTTAAGCTTTAAGCCAGCTAAGGTATATATAGGTTAATTGTCTTTCTGGTGTAACCAGTCACATATGTGCCTATGCTTAATTAATTCTCTCTCATGTGATGGTGTTTTTATTTGATAATTATTAGCTGATAGCTTTATTATGTAAAGATTGTTGGTTATGTGTGAACTTTTGCTTAATGTAGTGTGTGTGTAGAAGTGTCTAGAATTTGAATATTTGTTATGAATGTACTTTCTTGCAAAGCTATGGATAAAAACAGTCATAACTGGTGCTACTTAGTTTGAGTAGACATACACAGACAGACTGAGATACATAAGATGAGACTAATATATTGTTTCCTCTTTTAGACAAAGAGAAGTATATCTGGAGGCTGCGCTTGATTGGTGAGTGAAATAAAATCTGAGCTGAAAGTAACAACAGAGTACATTATTTGACTGTGGACTGTGCTTTGCTCCCTTAAATGGGACAAAAGAACAAAATGGCTGACATTAAAAATGGTAGTAGGCAGCCATGTATATTAGACTTAGAGCCAGACATTCAGTTAAACCAATCACAATCAGCTTCGACAATTTCTGCCCAGCAACTGTGGCTGGACATGTATCCACTGTGTAGGCAAGACATGCATTTCATGAAAATGTGCCTCTCGAACTACTGCCTCTGAGTGACAGACCCTAAGTCCCACAGCCAAACCAAACACGCGTTGAGTGATAAGAGAAGACTGTGAACACAGCCATGTAAATTTTATTCTTGTGATGCCAAATATGTGGCCACACCAACGATTTAAAGAATTGGCGTCATCTGCTTTTCTCAAGAAGGTCTTAATCTGAGTTAACATGGGAGTGAAAGGGGCAGTTGGTTGGAAAACGTGTCCTTTTTGACCTCGCTGAGCCAAAACTGTAAGTCCTTTTGCTTCTGTGGTCACATGTCTGCAACCGGCACGGCTTTTCCTACAATCTGATGTGCAATTTGTGTATGTTGAGAGAACACTGTGGCCGTGGACATAAGTTTAAGAGAAAATGTCTAGATGATTTTACAGCTCCTCTTCACTCTAGCGATGACATCACCCACTTTAGCTCTAACGACTGCACGCAATACACACTTATAAAGTCTGAAACTGAGAAGGGAGCCGTTTCTCAATATGCGTTCTTCTCTGTACTTCTGTTCTTGGGTACTTGAGAAACGTCATCAGTCTCAGTCCAAGTACTGTTCCAATTCAAAAGTCCGCATTTCGCCGAGTACAGTCAAATACCCGGATGTGTTCTTGCCCCGCCCGTTTTATCGAGGATGCATCGGGTGGTGACTTGTGTGGACTTGGGGCAGCCACGTATCCCAGAATGCATTTCGTAGCGACAATGGCGGAGGAGAGGACACACAACTGTAAGTTACAAGTGTCGAAATACTATTGTTTTAGTATCACGGAATGTAATTTTAAGATTATTTTATGTGAGAATGTAGACATTAAAATGTAAAATCTGTGGTCAATTCACCACGATAGCGCGTAGTTTAAAATTTGCTCCGAAGTTTTCGGAGATGTGTCGTCCTGCTAATGGGACGGCCAGCATACAACGCCAGCTAGCAAGATGACCGGGCGGTTAGCATTCATGTTACCCCGCTAAAAACAACGTTATCCCGGCATGACTTTTTGAAATCTGTCGCTGGCTCTGATATCTCTGTAGTAGTAAAACATGAGATATATAATTCGTTGTCCGCACATGTGACAGGCAGTCTTTGGTCTCGGAAACTGTTGTATTATTTGTTAGGGGGAAAAGTGGTTTGTCTTAGGGCGAAATCAAATCAAAGATTAATAATTTTTATATTTTTTATTTAACTATAACGTTGTACCAGAGCACTATCTTTGTGGTTTCGACCAAATGTTTGTTTGCTTGTCCATTTACCATGCTGCACAAACGTACTATACTTGTTATAATAGCTGTCATTGTGCATTTTAAGTAACATAAGCAATATTTCAATCGAGGGACAACTGAGGAAATCCGGGCCCTCATACAGTGGCGGGCGGCTAAAGAGGCCCTTTTCACCGGCCGGCGAAACTCGGCCAAGTCAGGATAGGAGTGAGTATTGCTTTTGGGTGCTTGTATCTAGCTTGTATGGCTGGGCAAGGATTAGAGCCAGATTTTTGCAGTCTTCATCCATAATGGTTAGTATTTTATTGAAGTAGTGTGTCACCTCACTTATTCCTGTATTTGTTTTTCCCAGGGACTTTGTTGCCACTTCGGGCATGGCCATAACGGCCAAGTAGGCGAAGAAGAAGTGGAACAATTTAAAGGACAAATATAAGGTAATATGCCTGTTTCTCTGCTTGGTATTATCCTGAGAGCCTTTCTTAGAATACTTTTAAATTAATTACATAGCTTTTGTTTGCCAGGCCAATCAGTTTTGCAGTGTAATATTTAATAACCTATTTTCAGGAGCTAAGAGACCCACCGACAGGCAAAGGGGTAGAGGCCGGGAGTGTAACCGCATCCACCTGGCAGTGGTACAGTGAGATGGATGCTGCACTCCAGGGGCAGCACTCAATCAGTCCGCCCCTGGTTGTTGCAGCAAATCTCACTGCCACTACAGGTGGTGTGGTGAGCACCTCAGCCTCTACCTCTTCTGCAGGAGAGGGCAGGGCCAAGGAAGAGTGAGCTGCTGGACTTTTTAAGAGAACAGGCAGAGAAGGAAGAACAGAGGGAGAGAGAGGCACTGGCCAGAGAGGAGGAGAGAGAGAGGGCAGCAACAGCCAGAGCGGAGCGCTATTTATCTCTGTTTGAGAAGCTTGTGGACAAATTTTAAATAGTTACTGTTGTTTTAAAATGTTTGTTAATGTTGTTATTAAATTTTGTTATGTTTAATATTGAATCCAGGGAATTCATTTTTGAAAGCAGTGGTGTATTGTGTATATTTACAACAAAACATACATATTTTTTTACAGTGATATACAGTTATTAATAGTGCAGTGCAGTTGAATTTAATTTAGCCAAAACCAGAAAAAGAACATTGCAACAAATGAATATACAACATATTTACAATTATTTACAGTCATGCAGCTGAATTTAAATTAGCCAGAAAAAGAACATTCAACACATTCAACATATATACACACACATCAATCTCATCTCTTATATATCTATTCTATACAGTATATATAATAGCATCTAAATTATGTTTTAAATATTTTTAACTCCAGTGAACATGACTACATCTGGAGAGGGTTTCTTTCTGCAGGCAGCTCCTCAGGAGCAGAGAGCTGGGCAGCCAGCCTTGTTCGGACACCATTCCCTGACAGGTCCCTCTCATCCACCTCATTGTTGCCGGGGTCATCCTCATCGTCTGGGCCCAGGCCTTCTTCTTCTTCCTCTTCCTCCTCCAGGATGTCCCCTGCTGCCACACAGATGTTGTGCAGGATGCAGCAGGCACCTACTACTTTTGGGGCAAATCGAGGCCGGATCTCGAGGGCCCTCAAGAATATTTAGCGCCACCGTGTTTTCAGGATCCCAAAGGTGCGCTCCATAATGTTCCGTGCCCGTGCATGGTGCCTGTTGTATCGGGCTTCAACTTGGCCTGTTAATTAGAATTCAGGTAGAAAATGTATTGTTGTATGTAACAACACAATGTGTGTGCATGTGAGTGTGTTCTTACTTGCTACAGGCTGGCGATATGGTGTCATAATCGCAACAGGACGCTGCAGGCATGGGTATCCTCCATCTCCCAACAAGAAGTACGCAGCTGGTGGATACAGGGCCTGGTGGTACATCAGGGATCTGCGGAGGACAAGTGCATCATGCACCGATCCTGGTTGGCCAATGAAAACATCCAGAAATTTGCCTTTGGCATCACAAATGCCCTGCAGGATGACAGAGGGGAAAAGCTTTCTGTTTATGTAGCTTCTCTTCTGTGGCTCTGCAGGAGGAAGAATCCTCACATGGCACCCATCAATGGCACCAGCAGCATACTGAAAGGTGAGCAAAGCCAGCCCCCACCTCCTCCATCTGCTCTGCTGTGGGGAAATGGACCACCCTATGGAGGATGGTCATCATGTCCTCGATGACTTTGTGCACAATCCTGCACACTGTGGCGAGTGGCATGGCAAAGATGTCTGCCGTTACCCTGTAGGAAGTTCCACAGGCAAGCCAGTAGAGCGTGACAAGCACCTCAACTTCATGGCTCCATCCATGTGCTTTTCCCCGGGGCAGTATCTGGAGCAGCATGGTGATGCTGTCCCTGGATAGCCTGAAGGCCGGTTTCAGCTCTGCTCCAGAGAAGAATGTGGCCAGGATAGGCATATTATAATTCATTTGTGCATACCTCTGCAAGGGACTTTGGTCCTGTTAAAAAAGAATTGTTTATTAATTGTTGTTGTATTTGTGTTTTTAGTATTTAATATTTATTCAATGTTTATTTTATATGTATTAAACTTTGTTCTAAATATGAATTGTCTTTTTAAATTTGAAGTGTCTGATATGAATTGTTAAGAATTACAATGACGTTTCCCTCTAACACAGGGGTCCCCAAATGGCGGACCGCGGTCCGAGTCCGGACCCACACGCCGTCCTATACGGACCCGGACCTATAACCAATAAATTATTAATAGATTTTAAATTTTGACGGGACGCATCTATTTTAACTGGCGCAACTTCTCTAGTCTTTCCGGCGCTGGTTTATCTGATCAGGAAACACACAGACCAACTGCAGAGAAGCTGCGTGTGGAGGAGACTGTTGTTAATGACAGAGTTTATTACAACAGAAACTAACGTGATGGTTAATGACATCGACACCAACCAGATGCACTTATAAAATTAAACAACCGTATAAGGAGGCCTATACATAAAACAGGAGAGTCTGTGTTTCTCTGTGAGAAACTTTGAGATCTTCTCACAGCAGAGTGAACAGGTGAGGGAGGAGAGGAGGACAGACTGATCACTAATCAATCACTGATACCGTCGTCCTCTCGGACTGATTAAAAAATAGAAATGACAAAGTTGGTGACAAACCAAACCTGGGTGTCCACACAAATAAAGTCTTTGTGTGAAACACTGCAGAGTGTAACATCATGCTGTTTACAGACAGTCTGCTGTCATTAGTTTGACAGAGAGACAGAGAGGGTCGTGTCTAGAAGGGAACCCTAGACCCGCGAAAGATCGCACGAGTTACGAACACAAATCTCGCGAGTGCAAATACAGAGTTACCTTCTAGACACGACCGAAAAAGATGCGCAGCTCCAAAAATAGAAAATCATGTCGTGGTGTCGATGTTTTTAATGTGGTGGGCCGCCATAAATAAAACACTATTCATTGAACCACAGAGAGTCACTGAAACACTGATCACTGACCTGCTGTGATGGAAAAAATACTCACATTCTTTATTTAGGTATTTTTACATTGTGGTATTAGTGTTTTTACTTAATTACAATTTAAAAATTGTGCATGTTATTGTTTCCTTTTTTGAAAAATCAACATTTTTATTGCTGTTGTTGTACTTTAATGGTATTCTTATTGGTATTTTTTGATGACTAAATACAGACGTGCAAACTCATAAGAGGAGAAAAAGGTGTCATGTTAGTAAACCAGTCCTCTGTCCTCTGGGGGTCTGGGAGCGTCTGTCCTGCTCCAGAAGAAAAATGTTGTGATTTTAACATGTTAACAAAACATTCTGGTGACTGTTTCAGTTAAAAGAGTTAGTTCCATCTTCTGTTTGTGGTTTCTGCAGATATTACTTCCTTTACTTTTACCTTTGTACTTGGAAAAAAAAGTAAAAAGTAAAGTGAAAACAGTAAAAGTAAATCTACATTAAAAGTAAAGTTACTTTGCTGAGTATTTTTACTTTAGCAATTTATAGTTGTTCATTTAATAGACCTGTCTTATCTTCTCTTTTGTATATTTCCATTGTTCTTAAATAAAGCAAAAGTAATGTAATAGAAAAAAAATGCAGAACACGCAATATTTCTTATCTGATTACTCGATTAATCTGCAAAATAATCAATAGATTATACTTAAATTTTACTGGTTTGGCCCACTCGAGAAAGTTAGACATAATGATATTCTGGACCTTTGCTTTAGGAAATTTTCTCTAACTGGACCTCTTTGAATTTTAATTGAATACCCCTGCTCTAACATATGACCTGTTTGTTCAGGTGCTTGAGAACGTTTCTAGTTCTTTCATAACTTGATAGGCTGTGTAAGGTTCTGAGACAAGAACTTACTGTAGCCTACATGATTACTGTATCACAGACATCAAAATGCATCTTTAAAAAAAAAAAGTTTGGGAAACAGTGGGCTAAACCATTTCAATATTAGTAACTTTGTGTTACAGCTCTACAGTGTCAGTCTCAGTAATGTTATAGCCAGGGGTGGAAGTAATTAATTACAAATAGTGAAAGTTTAGTGTATAGTGTATATATATATAGTATAGTTTCAACATTGGCACGTTTGCATTGTCCATTATTTACAAATCAATTGTTGTGGCAGTAACTGCACTTCATCTAGCTTTGTTTTGTCTGCTGGAAACATTTGCTGAATAAGGAAATAAAAACTTGAAATGAGAGGAAAAAAAAGCCAATCAAAATGAGGGAAAAAACACTTGTTTTGTAACAAATCAATTATTAATGATTAATTGATTGTTAGTGTTTTAACTATTGGTAAAGCAAAATACAGAAAATTTAGAGCCTCTGGAGAGGTGATGGTGACATCATCAGTTAAAAGTTACTAATAGTCTGAGTAGTTGTTTTTTTTTGACAAATACTTTGTACTTTTACTTAAGTGTTTTTCTAACACCAATACTTTTACTTGTAATTGAGTAATATTTTAGCAATGTAATAGTAGTAATTGTTTTTTTTAATGTAATCTGTTTTTGAAAGGTATTTGTCCAGCCAGTATAACCCAGTACATTTCAACATCACCACAAACCACAGTTGATAAAATATTAATCAACATCTCTAAATAAAATGTTTAATGTAGGGGTACCAAGTAAACTGTCAAGTTCTATGTAAATTGGTAGACAGCCTGACAAAAAAGCTCAATGAATAGACAAACGTACTGTGCCAGAGAGACATGCCAATAAAGCATGCCTCTTCTCCATCCTCCTCTGCATCGTAGCTCGTCATACGGATCCGCCTCCTCAGTTCAGAAGCCTCCTCTTCAGCTGCTCGGTACAACGACCCGATGGTGATAGCTGTCATTATCTGATCCATATTATATCGTTTTTCACCGTCTTAAATCTCAATTTAGCGCCACTACTGCAATCACGACCCTCCACAAACGGTTTTCCCGCCACTGGCTCTTTATATATAGGCCACAAGTCAGTGAAAATAAATATTAACATTTTATTATATAATGAAAACCAAAATATACGGGGTTGTTTCATATCATATTTCGTTTTATTTCAAATATACATTAATGGTGAAAATATCCGGAAGTGGCTAAGCCAAGCCGAGCTGAGATGATGACGTCATCAAGTACGCTGCCGTCCCAATTGCAGAATGACCGTCCTGCGTCCTGCCATCCTCAAGAGACTGTACTCCCAGGTCGAACTTGCTAAGTCCGAACTGCCAAGTCCGTAAGTCCGAACTTGGCGTACTTGGTATTGAGAAACGACCATGGTTTGCCAGAGGGCGGGATTATGCGCGCCATTTCAAAGTCGGCGATAGGTCGGCTGTGGATCGATACATTGCACGTTATCCAATTGGTGCCACTGTCAACGGAACTGAGAGCAGGCTTTGGAGACGGAGAGGCTACTTCATCTCATCCAGGACTAGTCTTCAGGTAAACTCACTTAAGGTAAATATATAAAAAAAATAGCTGTTTTATAAATATGACATACAGGGTTAGCAAGAGAAGTCGGGATTTAGCAACATAAGTTGTTAAGCCCTGACTGGGTATGCTAGCGCAGGTGAAGAGCCCAGATGCCGACTCCTAACAGGCTAGCTAGCTAGCTTAACAAACGTTAGTTGCTTAGACCTGACCAGCAAATGTATCAACTAGCTCTAACTTCATTTAGCCATTGCTAGGTAGCCATAAGTCTTTCCAGCACGTGAACAGTCTCCATCTAGACAACAAATCAGTTTTGAATTTGGGAAAGGGTCAGGTAACGTTAGTTAGCGTTAGCTGTTAGCTAGTAGCTGGTGGGCTTTGGTGTTTTTACAGCTGCGGAGTTAACTTTAGCAGTTAACTGGCAGCTAATGAAGGGAAGCTCTGCTCTGCTCCATTTGTAAATATGACTCGGTGTAACATTTTCTCATAGTTCGGTACTGGTTATGGACTATTGTTGGAGTGTTTGTACTGTAAGTGAAGTTAATATCCACTTCATGTAGGTGTGTGGAAAACACAACAGACTCCAGTTGTTTCTGTCATGTCCCTCCAGTCACAATCCCCCCCCCCCCCACCTCTCCTGTTGAGCTGGCCGGAGTTCAGCAGCTATCCGTGGTCAAGCCGGGGCTGTCGGACCGCCCCGCAAAATAATACACACGAAGTTTTTGTGGTTCATATTTTCAAGTCATGCTTTCTGCTGGTGCTTCATACAGTGTTCCTGTGACACTGTATGAATCATGGGTTATTTGGAGGCCTTGTTGTGGTGCTTTTTAACACGTTTAATAGCTAAAGAGCATAGGGCTAATACTATTAGCTACAGGTCTCTTATCAACTACGGTGGCTCTGTAAGGTCAGACGGCGACCGGGAAAAAAGGCACAGCGACGTTTTCCTTCCTTGGTGTGTCTATTTGTATGTGTTTATTTGTCAAGTATGGGTATAGTATTGTATAGTAAAAGTTAATTGAACAACCTGGGCTCATGTGTTTTATCTTTTTCTCCCCTTTGCAGGCTCATAAATCTGCCAGCAGTCCAGACCGTGCTGTCCGTGTGCGTCTCCCGACCGGCCACCTGTATATTTTTATCTGTTCTGTCTTGTTTATCTTTTCTGTGCTGGAGTTGTTTTGACTATGCAGTCCGAAATAAATGTATGATCATTAACTTGAATCGTTCGTGTCTCTTTATTTTATTCACACACTAAATTAGGAAGCTATTTTGATGGTCAAACATATTGTTTTTTATTGTCATATTACCATATTCCTATCACATGTAAGGTGAGATATTATGATAGATATTATGAAATATGAGATATTTGCTGATAGAATAATTCGACCTGAATAAATAAAGGTCATAGAAGCTGTAGAGAGGCTACGCTGTGCAGCTTTGATACATCGGCCAAACGTTGTCTGGAGAGCATTTTCGACCAAATGCCGACGTCTCGGCGACGTCTTCCCAATGAGCAAACGCTCTCCATACGACGTCGGCAAGATGTAGGCGTGCTGTCTGGGGTCCCTCTCCTCCTGCATGTCCTGCACCCCCACTGTGTTGTTTGTAATGTAATGCAGGACTACTGTTACTCTACTGTTGTCCTTTAGTGCATCAGTGTTGAAGCACCGTAAACACTGAATAGATGAGGGGGTGGTGTTGGTGAGGAAGCTGTTGAACCGGAGAAATTAAACTTATTTTCTGATTATTTTGGTTCTTACATTCTAAGCACAGATAAACACAACTGCATACCTGCGCTAATCACAACGCCTGATTTAGTCTGAATACAAGTTTCTCGGCTTGACGTTGCAGCAGGTCTACACATTTCAGGTATGAGACAGTTAGCAGCTTGATGCTAATCTAAGTTACACAGCAGGCAGAGGAGAGAGGAGGCGTTCGTAACAACAAAGCCGATAACACAAACCTAGCAGCATGAAGTCACACAAAAACTGACATGAAAAACAGTCACCAGCATCCAATTTACTATTCTGTTTAGTTAACTGGCTTCATATGAGGGTTAACGTTCAGATTATCTTCACTCTCCCTCAATATTATACTCCAGCGTGTGAGCACACAGTAGATGCTACACATATTAGCCGCGATGCTAACGGCAGGATGAGTGGCTAAATACACAGTAAAGCAGCATTAAGATGATAAAACTTACCGCTGCCATGTCTGCAGTTATGTCACAGTCGGTACTGATCCATCCTTGAGCTTCAGTTTTGAAGTGAATCCTGCTTTGTACCGACCGTCGATGAAGAAGCAGTCCGAAGTAAAATGGTTAGCACACAGACACACACAACACTTTACCGGCGTTGTGAGGACATTTTACTTAAAAATAAAATTCATAAATTAATCCACTGGGTCTTCTGTTGGTCAGATGACGGGAGTAAATGCAAACATTTGTGCTCGTTCCTGCAGCCAACAACAGAGCACTTGTTGTGCTTCCCTTGTGCCTTCAACAGCTCTCTTTGCCTGTGAAGTTTTACCGGAGAAAAACATAACGACTGGGAGGCGGACTCGTAGGTTTTCAGTGGGCAGCACAGACACGCAGCACAGGGAGTGTCTCCGGCTCAGAGGAGGCGCTTGGCCGGCCATGTCGTCATAGATGGGCACAAATCTGAACGGAGCGTTTTGGCCACACACTAAGGATGCACCGAACTCAATTCAAACTGGAAAATATTCAACATTTTGCTGACTTTCTAAGTTTGTTTCAACTTTTTAATCCCATTCAAACTTTAAAAATTATTCACCGTTTTCTGAAACTTGGTTATAATGGAAGTCAATGAGAAAATCGTTCAAACTCACTCGACTTCACCCTGTCGCCATGAACTCATACATTCACGTAGAAACTCCATTCCAACTCTGGAACGCTTACAATCATGTGGAATTTCGGTCACTAATTACGATTTTCAATATCTCTTTTAGTTTTTCCACAGCAGCAGTTTAAAAAACATGAAATTTTCATCTCTTCTCAGACTTTATAATGGGTGTGTATTGCATGGAATCTTCAGGGCTAGAGTGGGTGATGTCATCGCTAGAGTGGAGAGGGCCTCCAAAATCATCTAGAAATTTCCTCTTAAACGGCCACATTGTTCACTCTACATACATAAATTTTACAGGATTTTGTAGGAAAAGCCGTGCCGGTCGCAGAGGTCTGACCGCCGAAGCAAACGGACAAACGGTTTGGACTGAGCAGGGTCTAAAAGGGCAACAAGTGCAACCGGCCGGCCCATTCGCTCCTATGTTAAGCGAGAGCCAACATTTCTGGAAGAAAGCAGATGATCCCTGTTTTTTCCATCGCTCTGCTGGCCTCATTTTTCACACCACAGAAATAAAATTTGCACCTTTGCGTTCGGCATCTCGTCCTCTCGCTCAACGTATGTGATTTTTAGCTCTAGCAATTACGGTTGTTTGTTAAACAGCTAGAGTTTCAGTGGTATGTTTCCTCAAGTTTTGCCTTTGTTTGTAGTATTTGAAATTGAATGTGTGGTTGCTTGCAGACAATTGGCTGATTTAACAACAGCAGTTAGACTGAAATTGACCAATCGCCTGTGTGTTACAGAACATTCAAATTTGAATACTGAGAGGACCTGAGTTCTTAAAACCTCACGCAGAGACAATTACACCTGAAGCAGCTCAAGGTTTGAAATGACTAAAAGTTTAAAAAAAAAAAAAAAATGTCTATCTCTGTCTGTCTATGTCTCTCTGTCCATCTAGAATTGAATGTGTCGTTGCTCACAGGTGATTGGCTGATTTAACCAACAGCAGTTAGGGCCTCTCAGTATTCAAATTTGAATGTTCTGTAACACACAGGTGATTGGTCAATTTCACCAGCCTGAGTTCTTACCCCGCATTTACACCAGGCGCGGCTGTGCTGCGGAATGGCTGCGCCGCGGCACACAGGGAAATAGAACCCATTCTAGTCAATGCTGTAATTTACACCAGAAGCGCCGCGGTGCGTCTCAGCAGCGTCCCAGAAGCGGCTCGGCACTCCGCTCCGCGGAGAATACGCAGCAAGTCTATTTTCGACGGATGGCGCGTCAATTTGCACAGAGCAGGTCAAACAGGCAGGAAGTCAGGCACGGAAAACAGGGGAGAATCCGGTTGATTTTCAAAATAAAACACCCCGTGCACACTCACGATCATAAAGACAGACAGAAAATAAACAATTTAACTACGTAGCCTGCTTATCCATGGTAGAAACACAAAGAGCAAGGAAAGAGGACTTAATCAACAAAATCAGAGCAAATAACATAATCAGACGGGCAAAACGCTCCGCTGCTGAAACGCTTCTGAAATGCTGCTGGTGTAAATTGAAGTAGTGTGGATGACGGAGCAAAACCACGGCGCAGCCGTTCCGCGGCGCAGGCACACCTGGTGTAAATCCCGGGTTAGCAGTTAAAACCTCATAGAAAGACAATTACACCTGAAGCAGCTCAAGGTGTTTGAAATTAACTGTTTAAAGAAACTGTCTGTCTGTCTGTCTCTCTCTTGGTCTGCCTGTCTGTCTGTGTCTTTCTTTGTGCACCTTGGACATTTTAGACTGTAGTCTGTTTAACTGTTAATTAATTCAAAGTTTGAGTTGTTTCTTCATATTTATTTCTTTCAGCTTTCTAACAAACATTCAAATTTTCTACATAATTCTAACATTATTGTATTTTCATGTCAGGTATTCAGTGTGGCATCAGCCTTTCTACAAACATTCAAAAATTCCATGTAATTAAAACCTTCCTATATCATTCAGGCAGCTATTCAGTGTGGTGTTAGCTTTTTTAACTAATATTATTATATTATCATGACAGCTATTCAGTGTGGCATCAGCTTTTCAACAAAGTTTCAGTAATTCTACCATTACATTTTCATCACAATTATTCAGTGTTGTGTCAGCTTTTTAAAAAACATTTCAATGTTTCACATGATTCAGATATTATTATATCATGTAACATCAGCCTTATGTCAGCTTTAAAAAAAAAAACAATCAAATGTTTCACATGATTCAAATATTAATATATCATGTAACTTCAGCCTTATCACACTTCTTAGAATATTTCACATCAGTCAAAAATCACTACAACATGAAGGCAGAAATTCAGTTTGGCATCAGGTGATTGAAACACATCGCAGTATTTTTATTATTATTATTATTATTATTATTATTATTATTATCATTCAAACATCATTGCAATTATTCAATAATTAAACAAAAAGACTACAGTGACATTTGAACGACATACTTGAGTCAAAAGCATCACTAACAGGACGCAAACCCGCGACTCTGACGTGGCAGCGCACTGCAACAACCACTACACTACACCTAAGTGTGAATAACACTGGGACTTTTCTCATACAAGTACACATAGCAAATTATGCTATCGTGATACTGTAGTCATCAAAAGAGGCTCCACCAATCAGCAGCGCACCCGCGACTCCGACGTGGCAATGCACCACAACAACCACTACACTACACTTAACTGCATGTGATGCGCGGACTTTTCTCATACAAGTATACATAGCATATGATGCTATTGTGATAATGTGTTTAGTAGATGCTGGAGACACATTGTCACAACAAGGCCAGGAAACAGCAGGGGGTCCAAATTACAAAAGTTGCATCTGAAAGTAATTAACACGCAACGAAAAGACTAGAGTGCCATTTCGGCGACATACTTCTGAGTCAGAAAAAGGAGCATCACTAACCGGTTGCAAAACAACTACAGTCACATTTCAGCGACATACTTTTGAGTGAAAAAAAGAGCAGCACTAACGGGTCGCGAACTTGCACCTGCGACGTGGCAGCACTACTAGAGTGACATTTTGGTGATAGTCTTAACACACATACACCTGTCCCACCAATATACGTGAGAAATTGGGTGAGCGTAGGTAAAATTAGGGCAATCCCTAAATCCCTTTCACAGTCCTATGTTCCCACATTTCAAAGATTTTTTTTTCTTCAAAATTAGGGTTAGGGTCAGGGTCAGGGTTAGACATAGACATATACACACAGAGACATATTTTTCTCTCTTATACAGTTAGATTACTTCCATTACTTGGTAATGTGGGAACATATGGCTGTGGGGACATACAGCTGTGGGAACAAATTTTAAAAAATTATTTCATTCGCCAACATACGATAATAACAATCATTACACTGCTTTGTTAGATACTAAATTCTGATTGGCCAGCATTGGTCAGCATTCTGTCTATATAGGACACCATTGTTATGTATATTAGACTGTCAGTTCTGATCATTGACTCTGTCATAAACTATTATTATTTTTAAATAATTAACCTTGTAATAGAAATGATAATGTATAGTGAGTGGATCATTTTGACTGATAATATCTATCTATATCCAGTGGTGTGAAGTTAGACCAGAACTATTTTAGCAAAGAGGAGACTGCCTCTTCCAGCAGGAGGGTCAAGGGGTAAGGAAGGAAAAACAAAACAAAATCAAAACACACACATATTAGTGGGGGACTGCAGTAATATCAGTCAAGACACAGAACAGAGCATGGTTTGAACAGAATAAATATACAACAGAACTGGGGTTGTAAATTTGTTTTTAGTAATAGTTGAACACACAAATTAATAAATTGCACAGTGCTTTCTCTAACATTGATTTCAATGATTTAATGAACATATTATTTATAAAGAACATAACATTAATTCATGAAGAAACAATTCAAATGAACATCAATAAAAACCATAACGCTCTTGGTCCAAAAACCTGGACTTCCAAAAGTGGAAGTGGGTGACGGTTGGGGTTGGGCTGTGTGTGTGTGTGTGTGTGTGTGTGTGTGTGTGATGGGGGGGGGGGGGGGGGGGGGTTGAGTACAGGAGGTCTTTTCAGTCTTCTTCTACTGAAAAGATCTCCTGTACTCTTCCATTTGTGTAAGACAGGGTAATCTTGGCTCCAACTGCGTCGACTGGTGGGTCTTCAAACGCGCTGGCCCACAGAGTTGCATTAATGACTCGTGGGGTCTTGCTGGTGTCCACCAGTTCAATCACCCCCTCATCACATCTGACACCCAAGACTCCAATTTCCAGAAGGCCAGAGAAAAGCTATAGAGAATAAAGACATGATTTAGTCATTACTACATGGACTAGTGATCTTAAATGATGTCAAGTAAGATATCAGTACTGAAGGAGGAATCAGTACAATACATGATGTCATTTACTTGCCTGGATCTCAGTGTGCGCAGTGCTGTGGATTGCCCTGCCATAGGGGGGCATATTTTTGGCCCGCATATGGGTCAGTGTGACCGGCATTCCCTCCTCCAGGCAGGTGATGTTGGCCTCCCGCCACAAGATGATCTTCATCTCTGTGTCTCCCTGCAATAATAAAAAAGAGTTTACTTCCTGCCAAAATATGATTGAGACCCTTGCATGTATATTTAACTCTATTAATGGGACTATTTCAGTATGTATGATATTTACCAAAACAATCACCATGTTTAAAAAGTAAGAACTGAGCTTCATACATGAAGGGAGCATCATTTTAATAATTCCCTACCTCCTTCAGACGCAGAGAGCGCACAGGGTAGGGAAGCCCATGTGGTGGATGAACTGTCTGGATAGGATCCAGCTGAAACAGACAGAGAAAACACATTAAATCATCATCAATCATCAGTGTACTCTAATGTACAACATGATGGAACCAGATGACACTCGGCTTGTGGTGTTCATCCAGCTCCATTATCTTGGAGAGAAGGCAGACATCTCTATGGCTGCCTGCTCCAAGACTCTGCAGCTCACACCAAAACTGTCTAGATGCATACACAGCACTACAGGTAAGAGGAAGAATATGTACTTCTGATTATGCTATGCACTGTCCCTTTAAAGCCAAGGTACAGTATTAATGTATGACTGTGTCTAGGCATCTAGACAGTTTTGATGTGAGCTGCAGAGTTTTGGACATGTCGGCCGAGGAGATGTCTGTCTTCTCTCCAACATGATGGAGCTGGATGAGCACCACAAGCCGAGTGTCATCTGGTTCCATCATGTTAGAGAGAGGACAGACAGCATTAAAGGTAAGAGGAAGAATATGTACATTTGATTATGCCATGCACTGTCCCTTTAAAGCCAAGGTAAGATGGAAACAGATTGTGTGTACACTATCAAAGTGTGTATAGATTTTAGTCAGAATGCAAAACTTTTAATTCTAATGTAGAATTTGACTGTGTCATGTAAATCTCCAAAAACTTACATGTGTGATCGAACCCTCCACTGTGATGTGGTCAGAGGATGATGACGTGATGGTGGAGAGTGTCATTTTTGTTGTTGGTGGCCTTACTAGGTTATTGGCTTCACTTTCCAGGCCCTCGGGCACAGGAATGTCAGCACACAAATAAACCTTTGTTTGCGGTGTGCACAGTAAATTGTTGGTTCCAAATCTTCCCACTGAATAATTTCTAAAAATATAGGACTTCCCTGCTTCAATCTGTGATGACCAGGGTACCCGCGGGGTCTTAAAAACTTGAAAAAGTCTTAAATTTAATATTCGTAAATTAAGGCCTTGAAAAGGTATTAAATTTTGCTCACAAGTCTTAAATTTCGTTCTGAAAGGTCTTAATTTTTACCCTTTCTTACTTACATGATACAGCGCCATGAGTTGTCAAACAAATTATTTTTGATATGTTATTCAAATGCAGGATAGTCTGTCCGCTTGCTGGCTCCACGATCCAAAGCTGTTTGTCTGTCACTCATAGCGTCCAGAGATATGATAGGCTGTTTCAATGAGCCGGCAGCGAGCACACGTGGGACTGTTTGTTAGATGATTGGCTGTTAACGTGTCAAGGGATGTTACAGGTTGATGAGCTGGGGCTCTGTGCTCCCATGTTGTGCATTTACACGTCAAATTATCCAACGTTTTATCGAGCTGTTTTCTTATCGCTATAGAGGATAATGTTTTATCACCAAGACCTAATATTCAGAACTTTAAATAAATTTTTATCAAAGTTAGGATCACATACAAACACAGTCCCATTTACAGTCAGTTGTTCAGTCATTTGTGTGAGGCCCGGTTACTTCTTTCTCTCGCAAGATCTGGCAACACTGCTTGTGACTTGCCCACTGAAGTCGTTGCTCACGCAGCAACTTCAGTCAGTGTCAGTCAAAGATGGGCAAATGTCGATTCAATGCGCTCTGGCTAAACGACTCGAAATATGACTGGGTTCAGCCTGTTCCAGGCAATGAGTGGGAGGCTCACTGCCGTTTATGCCGCAAGAGTTTCAAGCTTGGAACGATGGGACACACCGCCTTGGACTCACACATTAAGAGCGCTAAACATTTAGCTTATTCGGCAGCTCGCCTGGGGCAGGCACCTATCTCACAATTTTGCGCGCCGAACTCCTCACCAAGCACCTCGGCTAGCAGCAGTATCCAGCCTACCCAGCCATGTAACAACATACGAGCTCTTTGTGGCTCGACGCCAACCCTGAAGGCAGAAGTGATGTGGATTTTGAAAACAGTATCGGACCATCACTCATACACATCAAATGAGAACATTAGCGAGATTTTAAAAGCCATGTTTCCCGACTCCGATATCGCGGCCACGTTCACATGTGGAAGCAGCAAGACTGCATATATTACGAATTTTGGTCTGGCCCCTTTCATCACGAAACAACTGACCAAGCAGGTCAACAAGGCCTGTGGATTTGTGGTCATGCTCGATGAAAGTCTGAACAAAAGCACGAAAACTAAACAGCTGGACATTCATCTGCGCTACTGGGCTGGTGACCACGTCCAATCGAGATATTTTGGCTCTGAGTTCATGGGCCATGCAACGGCGGTAGACATGCTAAGTCATTTCAAAGTAAGTATCCATAGCTATTTTTTTTCTGAAGAATACAAACAAACATTAAATCACAAATGTAACCTTAAGCCAAAATATGTATGTTGTTTGTCTGTTACCTGCTTAAGAATCTATTTTGATTGTATTATATATAAAACTTGATATTGAAATTGGTCACATAGTTTGATTCATAGTGTGCTACTGCCACCTAGCGGTAGTAGTTTAAGGCAATATTGAGAAAAGTTTCAGGAGAAACAGAACTGTAAAATAATGCATAAATCCTCTCTGATCTTCTACAATCTCCTATACAGTATCATGCAACCCTTTTTTCTGTTGAAACTGATTGAAAACCAGCAGCCTTGTGCATTTTCATAGGAAAATGCATAAGAGTAAACTATTATATTGACAATATGAGTAATCATTTTGACTATCTTGTTCAATACAATGGCACAGTAACTTATCCTGATTACATCCACAGTTTCATTGGCATAAATATTTGCCTTTGAGACATAACTTAGGCATTTTGAACAAGTTACGGGATTTTGCAGGTTATCCACTTTGTTTTGCCATTGTTTTGAAAAATGCTCTGACCATTGTGGAAATTGTAACGATTCGAAAAATGCACCAAAGTGACTGAGAAAAGCTATAATGACAGCAGTGATGGTAATATTCTCCCACTCAAAGCATGATGCTGTATCTCACTTCTCAGATAGAACCCTTTAACCTGGAGGCTTGAATCTCCGCCACACTATAACATTTTTTATTTATACCACTTACTTTAAAAAAAAAAAAAAACAGGTTACAGAGTGCTGTGATGTTATGACAGTATCCATGATATAATGTGTCTGTGTTTTTAAATTTGTTTTTTATTTCTTGTAGGAGTGTTTACGTGACCTTGATTTGAGGAAGATGGTGTCTTTGTCCATGGACGGCCCCAATGTCAACTGGCGTTTTTTTGAGATGCTGCAGAAGGAGCATGCAGAACATTTTGGGGGTGCCCAGTTGGTAGTTGTAGGAAGTTGCGGCCTCCACACTCTCCATAATGCTGTCAAATGTGGATTCACTGACTGGCATATGGAGAAGTTACTAAGAGCTCTGCATACTATTTTTCACAACGTGCCAGCAAGAAGGGAGGACTTTTGCAACCTTACGAAGTCCAAAACCTTTGCTTTGCCTTTTTGTGGTCACCGCTGGGTCGAGAATCTCCCAGTGGTTGAGAGAGCCATTGAGATCTGGCCAGACATGAAGAAGTATATTGAAGCTGTTACAACCAAAAAGCTCCCAAACCCTGGGACATCCTCTTATGATACTATTGAGGTTGCAACCAAAGACCCTCTCATTCTGGCAAAGCTGCATTTTTTCATGGCAGTTTCACGAAGTGTAACACCCTTCCTGACAAAGTATCAAACCGATGAACCTGTGCTTCCCTTCATTGCCAATGACTTGGCTGAGTTGCTCAAGGTAAGGTTTCAATGTACTCTCTATGTGAATATGAATATGCATTTCTTTTCATTCAGTTACACTAGGACTACTGCTGAGGATAGTTGATTATATATCTGACTATACAAAATGCTTGTCATTAATCGATTTTATAACCCTGAGGATTACAAACTCACAGTAAATCCAGATAGTTCTTATGCATTGTGACAATGATGCTAGTGTTTGTCAAAATAATTTTCATTTTCAAATATTTTTTTCCCCTGTTTTTCAGAGTTTGCTGAGGCGATTCATCAAGCGAGAACTTCTGACTGATGCTGCACCTCAGCACTTGGTACGGCTTGATGTCACTGACAAACAGTCCAGGGTGCATCCGAGAGCAGTTGACATCGGCATTGGTGCAGAGACTGCTATAAAGGTATTTTGGAAATAATCATGTCTGACAAATAGGGCTGCACAAAATTGCAATTTGGTGGTTAGCTAACAGGAAAGAGGGACAGTTTACTTCAGCTAGTCCTTATTCATCCTTAGGAACTTCAACAGCAGAGTAGATCCTCAGAGGAACTTTCCATCCTACGCTTTCGAAAGGAATCCATGGAGTGTCTATCAAAAATGGTCAAGAAGATTCAAGAGAAGAGTCCTTTGAAATTCCAGTTGTCAGACAACTGACTTGTCTGAACCCAGCCGTCATGTACAGCAATGCAGAATCTTGTCAGGATCAGATGAAGAGCATAGTCAAGAAGTTTCTGCAAGAGGGGCAGTTGGATGGAGGAATTGCTGCTGGTACATAATTATTCTCACCTTGTTTTAGTGATGAAGTCTTGACATTTGAAATATGAAGGCATATGTTTCACTAATGTAATATATGTACATAGTAACATATTAATGATATTTTGGCTAAATCCATGTATTTATGTTAATGTGTTGTCATCCACTCTTTCTAGGTGATTTGATCATCCAGCAGTTCTCGGAGGCGCTCTCTCTAGAGGTCAGAAATGAAGAATTCCAGTCCTTCCAGCCCTTCAAGAAGAGACTGGATGTCTTTTTTGGTCGCTTCATCAGTGGGGCCTACCCACAGCTTTGGTCTTTCATCCAAAAACTTTTGCTCCTTTCACACGGCCAAGCCACGGTGAAGAGGGGGTTTTCAGTGAACAAAGAACTCGAGGTCTGCAACATCCAAGAGGACACTGTTGTAGCCCAGAGAATTGTCTGTGATTATGTGTCACTGCACGGAGGGGTTACTAATGTCCCCCTCACACCAGAGCTGCTTTCCTCCGTCTCCTCTGCCAGGAGCAGATATAGAATTCACCTTGAGAACGAGCGAAGAAAGAAGGAATCACAAGCACAAGGTGAGAAAAGAAAGGCCATTGAGGAGCACCTGGAGCAACTGAAAAAGAATAGAAGGTCCATCCAGGAGGTAGCAGAACATCTGGCCAGGGATGCAGATAAGTTGGCGGACCAGGCTGAGGCCAAGCAAGTAGGCAGCAAGATGGCAGAGCTTATTGCCAAATCTAATGCTTTTAGAAGGAGCCACAAGGACAAGTTGGCTGAACTAATTAAACTGGATGAACAGATTGCAGCCAAAGGGGCAGAGCTCCAAAAGCTGTAGGCTTCAATGTATTACATGCGCACAGACATGCACCCACAGACGTATGCGCGCATGCACACACTTCTCACACAGTTGTGATTTTTGAATGATTTTGATTGTGTTAATACAGTGTTGAGAGATTGGAGCAGAGCTTTGAAGGCTGTACAGCCTCTGTTGTTATACATTGACACACAGGCGCACCCACAGTATTACAGACATATGCACGCACACACACACACTCCTCATACAGTAGTTGTGTTTTATATGATATATATAATAATATGTTATATTTTATATTGAAGGCTGTATGTTCTTTCGTGTAATTCATGTGTGTGCATGCACATGTGCACACACACACTCCTCACGCATGTCTCATGCAGTTATTGTGTTTTAAATGTTGTTTATGAAATAAAAATTCTGTTTTTATCATTCTGACAGAATTATATTGCATTATTTCATTCATATCCATGCAAGAATAGGTGCGAGGTTGGTCTTAAATTTCATTGGAAGTGGTCTTAAAAAGGTCTTAAAAAGTCTTAAATTTAAGTTGAAAAATCCTGGGGGTACCCTGGATGACAGTTCCTTGAATAGGGTGAATTTGTAGGCGGCATGTGCATCTGACACCGCTGCAATAGTGTTTGTATGGACACTGTGTGGCTTGGCTTTGTTGTCTGTTATTGCCCAGTGCTGGACTCTTTTTGTCTCCTTCACAGAAAGTACTTTCAGTGTAATCGATGGTATCTGACCAGCAGTGGAGGTCTTGAATTTCTTGTGTGGTTGAGCCATTCTGAAACAACAGACAAGAAACACATGGACACACACAAATAGTTTTATAAAGCAATGCAGTATTCATTTAATAAAATAATAAACACACAATAACATGTTAACCAGTTAAACAGTCAAAGTAAGTGTGTAACTTTTAGTGACATCTAGCAGTCAAAATGCAGATTGCAAACATGAGAATGTCCCCCAACACTGCTTCTCCCTTTCTAAGTGTAAGGTGGTTGTCATGTGACAAATGTAGACAACACTGCAGCTGAAACATGCAAAAGTTTTCCCTTCATAGGTGATGTCGCAGGATGTCTGTCATAATTTAAAAAAAAAAAAAAAAAAAGAAACCATGGTGACGCAAATCTGATGACCTCTGTGGAAGAGAACACTAACTCTGTAGATATTAATGGCTTATTCTAAGGTAATGCAGACATTAACATTATTAGTTTGATGATTTTATAATATTAAAAACATACTTATGAATAACATATTCCATGTCTGCTCATAAATCCTAGTAAATGTTACACACTGCACCTTCAATAAACTCTTTATGAGGTCATGATATTGCACACTCCGTACACTCGAAGGCGCCGTGTGCCTTTCACGTTGGTTAGTAGCACGCTCTTAAACAGAAGAAGTACTGCACTTCTGGATCAGTTTGAGCTGCAGACAGGAGAGGAAGCGAGATAATCTCGGCCTTCTTCACAGATGGAGGAGCATGCTCTGTGTTGCGGCTGCATGCATGGCCTGGTGCATGTAGGGACTGAAGCTATGCAAGATAAAACTACGCAGGTAAGACGCTGAAGTAACTGTAGCTTGCCTATCACTTGTAAATGTTCAGTTGTGTGGTGTTTACAGAGCTTATTCGGAATCAGATGTTAGGAGAATGGTTAAGTGTGGCTACTGTCAATGTACAAGCCAAGCAAATCTTAATATTACATCCAGAACAGCTTAGAAACTGCGCTAGTATAGCTACTTAACTAACGTTTACGTATTTACTCTCACTCGTGCGTCATGCATAATAGTTAAACTAGACGACAGTGTGTAAGTAAGTACAGTATGTTATCAAAACATTAAAATCGGGTCACAGGGCTGTTAGCTTTAGACACTTGCTGTCGTTAGCGACAACGTCTAAGCCAGCATTACCTAATTTGTCAGTAGGTAATACTTGTTCCCCATGCCTGCAGTCTAATAATTATCATTAAACATACAGGCAGCTACTTGTTCATGATTTCAATAGGTACAAGCGAGTATTAGCGAAAAACTGTTTGTGAGCTGAATTTTCTTTAGTAGGTTAAGGCTTTATTACGTTATTTATTACAGCGAGAGTGAGAGAACTGATCTGGTACTATGTTAACTGCAGCACAGCAAGGACCAGCACCAATCGTGGCAGCGGTAGCAAGCAGTGGCACTTCTGTGGCACCATGGACCTGCCGTGACAAATGCCGGTGTCTGAGGTAGCTGCCTCGGATCTGCCACTGCAAATGAGGCAGCAGCCACAGCAAATGCAGGTCGCGAGTGTTTTTCCCCTATACATTTAGTGATGTAATTGGGCTGCGGGATTAATTAATGAATAATGCTGCCACACACACACACACACACACACACACACACACACATGTGTGCATGATTTTTTTCCCATGGCTTAAAAGAAAATCACAATGAATCTTCAATGAATCTGCCACAGACCTGCCACGGCAAATGCTGCTGTCTGAGGCAGCTGCCACGGATCTGGCGCGATCCGAGGGAACTGCCACACACACTCGTGTTTATTATTTATTAGTATTTTTATTATTTATTATTTTCCATAGTGCCACAGGAAGTGCCATTGCTTGCTGCCACTATTGGAGCTCGCTGCAAGCACATAAACTGGTCGCCAGATTCGTCTACAGCCGATGTTCTGTACGAACTGTGGCAATAGCACATTAGTATAAGTACATAGTTACGTACAGTTTATGCTACGTCTATATATGTTCAATAACTGGTAACTGGCCACGTTAAAAAGCTAATGCCGGCTAACAGGTTCTTATCATTAGGGATCATTTTCCATGCTAGTGCCGGCTATTACAATTTCATTATCGTGTGAAACTGCTCAGGCCTGGTTAGGAGACGCCTCATTTTTTTAATTATGTTCATACAATTCTCTCCTGTAGTTACATAGCACTTAATATCAAAAACGTTTTTTTAATCGAGTAAAATGTGTAAATGTGTAAATTCTTTGATGTCACTGACTGAGCTGTCAATCAAACTGCTGAGCTGTAAATCAAACTGCACAGTCTGTTGCTGGGCAAAATCATTGAGAGGTGACAAATACTGTAAATAACTGTATATGTTAAATAACCGGTTACAGGCAACTTTAAAAAGCTAATGCAAGCTAACAGTTTCTTATCATCAGGGATCATTTTCCACTGTTGGTACCGGCTATTACAATTTTATTATCCTGTGAACCTGCTCTGGCCTAGTTAGGAGACGACTCATTTGTTTCTTATATTCACACAATACTCCCCTGTGGTTATGCTACATCTATATATGTTCAATAACTGGTAACTGGCAACGTTAAAAAGCTAATGCTGACTAACAGTTTCTTATCATCAGGGATCATTTTCCACTGTTGGTACCGGCTATTACAATTTTATTACCGTGTGAACCTGCTCTGGCCTGGTTAGAAGACAACTCATTTGTTTCTTATATTCATACAATATAGTGCTATGGTTATATAGCACGCTAATTAATAACATGGTTTTTTAATCGAGTAAAATGTGTAAATGTATATATTACTTACGTTCTCTGATCTCTGGACTGTCACTGACTGAGCTGTTAATCAAACTCTTGAGCTGTAAATCAAACTGTAGTTTGATTGGCAACTCAGTATACTGACCTGCCAATCAAACTGCACCGTCTGTTGCTGGGCAAAATCATTGAGGGGTGACAGATACTGTAGACTCTTTTACAGTTTGTAAATAACAAGAAAGCTGCCCTATGGAGCTATATTAGGGCCAAAAGTTTTGTACTTGAAAAAATAAAATTTGAAACTGAAAATTCAAGTTTTGATGTTGAATTTTAAAAAATACATCAGTGTATTCAAAATAAAAATAAGTGCACAGAAAAAATTTTCAGGTTAAATATAATTATGATTCACTCTGGTAATTCTTTTGAATAAATTATTTATTTTCATTTTTCACTTTCATATATTTTGATATTTGAGCTTCTATTTTTTTTTCAGTTGCATGTTTTATCTTTTCAGATTCAAATCTTATTTTTTACAGTTTGAAAAAAAAATTTTTGTTTCAAATCTTTATTTTTCAGGTTCAGATCTTTTCTTTTCAGTTTCAGACTTTTGGCCCGAATTTCGCGTGGGGGGCGTGGCATCAACTGAGAGGGGTGTGGAATCATGACAGACAGCTTAACAAAAAGGCTAGGGACCGTCCCCTATCACGTTGCCTTCAGGGAACGTAGGAACTGAAACAATTGAATTCAACTCAACACTTTTCATAGGCTACACCAGGTGATTGGCAGTGAAAAAACTGATGTCAGTGACAAACTTCCATTTGCACGACATGCACGAATATCCTGCACGACTAAATCTGTTTTAATTTCCTCTGTAAGGCTAAAGCTGCTAATATCTTACTTTATATAAGTTTTATATTCTTTAATACGTGGTAAGTTTATCCAAATATGGCCTCTTTTGAAATTTACTCTGATGTTTTCGGAGATGTGAGATGTGAAAGCTGTTTAAGACAGTACTGAGGACCAATTGCAGAAGCAGGGGGATAAATTATGCCAGATTGTGCACTTCAACAGACACACATTATTGCTTTCCACGTAGCACTGTGAACGCAGCACAGTGTCCGCTCGTAATGATGGCGTCCGGCTCTGCAGGCCGATCTGCTGGAGCAGCACACAGGTGAGACATGTTCAAAATGAGAGGTCGTTTTGTGACAACATGCAATGTTTCTGATGTCTTTAAGTGATGAATTGGCAAAGCTGGAAGTCAAGCATAGGGCTAAAGCACTCGCACTCACACCATGCATCTATTCGTGATATAAACTCAGTAGGACTCGCAATCAACAACTAGCCAGAGCCATGCCAGCTGTGGGTTTGTTTACCGTTACCATGGCAACCGTTTATCGTGTTCTTGTTTATTTGCATGTCGCTAGCTTTCTTCTTTACACTCATACTGTCACTCATACACCCACACACTCATACATACATCCCGTGTCCCCCATTTTGATTTATTATTTGAGGGTTTTTTTTGTTTTGTTTTTCATATTCGTTATGTCACCCGAAACACATAAAAAGCATCAGATCAGATTTAACGCTAAGTATCTGGCAACCCTATGTGAGGTCCTGACCCAAGGTTGGGAACCACTGCTGTAAGGAGTAGGCTACACTTCACAAACACTAGCTGATAGCATCTGGACACATTTATACTGTAGCATGGATCAACATTTTCCACCGCAGGCTGCTGCAGATCTTTTCAGCACATTGCATGTTGTCACAAAACGACCTCTCATTTTGAACATGTCTCACCTGTGTGCTGCTCCAGCAGATCGGCCTGCAGAGCCGGACGCCATCATTACGAGCGGACACTGTGCTGCGTTCACAGTGCTACGTGGAAAGCAATAATGTGTGTCTGTTGAAGTGCACAATCTGGCATAATTTATCCCCCTGCTTCTGCAATTGGTCCTCAGTACTGTCTAAAACAGCTTTCACATCTCACATCTCCGAAAACATCAGAGTAAATTTCAAAAGAGGCCATATTTGGATAAACTTACCACGTATTAAAGAATATAAAACTTATATAAAGTAAGATATTAGCAGCTTTAGCCTTACAGAGGAAATTAAAACAGATTTAGTCGTGCAGGATATTCGTGCATGTCGTGCAAATGGAAGTTTGTCACTGACATCAGTTTTTTCACTGCCAATCACCTGGTGTAGCCTACGAAAAGTGTTGAGTTGAATTCAATTGTTTCAGTTCCTACGTTCCCTGAAGGCAACGTGATAGGGGACGGTCCCTAGCCTTTTTGTTAAGCTGTCTGTCATGATTCCACACCCCTCTCAGTTGATGCCACACCCCCCACGCGAAATTCGGGCCAAAAGTCTGAAACTGAAAAGAAAAGATCTGAACCTGAAAAATAAAGATTTGAAACTGAAAAAAAAATTTTGAAACTGTAAAAAATAAGATTTGAATCTGAAAAGATAAAACATGCAACTGAAAAAGAAAATAGAATCTCAAATATCAAAATATATGAAAGTGAAAAATGAAAATAAATAATTTATTCAAAAAAATTACCAGAGTGAATCATAATTATATTTAAACTGAAATTTTTTTCTGTGCACTTATTTTTATTTTGAATACACTGATGTATTTTTTAAAATTCAACATCAAAACTTGAATTTTCAGTTTCAAATTTTATTTTTTCAAGTACAAAACTTTTGGCCCTAATATAGGTCCATACTGCCCAGGCACATTAGCAACAGAAGTATGCCGGACCACAACAGCTCAGTCAATGGGCCGCTGCAAACAGAGCAGTTTTAGTTGTCTCCTCAGTCCATTTCTACAGAAGCGCATTGCATTCACTGGATACAAAAAAAAAAAAAAAATAGACACCTTATCTCGTAATTATGAGATCCTGATCTTGTAATTATGAGATCCTGATCTCGTAATTACGACATAAGGAAAGGTGCCACATTGGTCACTGCTTCACTCAGAATCACTAACTGCACATCCACGAAGATGTAATTAAATTCATATACATGTCTATGAGTAAATTAAAAACTTGTTTTTTTTGGCTGACATGCATGATTGAGTTGTTGTTATTGTTAAGGTGCCTTACAGTTAGGTTGGATGCATTTCCAATATATGAATTTGTATCCATGAAGCATCCCGTGTTGGTTCAACTGCTCCTGCAGAAAGAGAGCGACATCCAGCACGTCAGACTGGGCTTTCTGCCTGAACAATCCTAATGACTTGAGATGCCTGCGCAGTGTAGAGATATTAATATTAATACCATCTTCATTTTTAAGAAACAGTATTTCCCAGTGTCTCAAACCGAGAAGGTAGTAATAGCAGATTAACTGCGATAGCGCCATCGCCACTGAGAGAGGATTTACAGACATTTCCTTTTTCTTTATCTTATCTCCTAATTAGGAGATCAGGATCTTCTAATTACGAGATAAGGTGTCTATTTTTTTATCCAGTGAATGCATTGCGCTTCCGTACTACTCGTTTTCAGTATGGATATTATTACACAGCTGGTACTGGCCATTACAATCTTATTACCATGTGAAACTGACTCTGACCTAGTTAGGACACGACTCGTTTCTTTATCATATTCATACAATCATCGGCGCCGACTTGAGTTGAACATAAAATGAACGGTGCAGGCTGCGTGCAGCTTCACCTTTGCTGTGGCTGCATATGAGGATGAAATACCAAGTTCACTGCCTGTGACCTGTCACTGTCTGACTGATGATGGAAGTAATATTTTACAAATCTTGATATTTTAAACTAACGAAGTTAGTTAAATCATTTCATTTGATGTTTTCAAACTAATGTTATTGAGCTGAGACAGATTCTACATCAGGGGTGTCAAACGTACGGCCCGTGGGCCAAAACCGGCCCGCCAGAGGGTGCAGTCCGGCCCGCAGGATGACTTTGCAAAGTGTGTAAAATTACAGATGCATTAATTTTAGGGTTGAAACGATTCCAGGAGTAATTTGAGTAAATTGATTACCAAAATATGTTTAAACCTGTACAACTGTACAGCACATTGTGTTTGGCATGTGGGGGTTATTAAAGACCAGAGTACAGATGAGCACCGACATTTACATTTTGATATAATTCATTATCACACGGCTGCAGCATCTCTCCTCTCTGCGTCAGTGCAGCTCCTTCATACACACAGGTACAGTACAGACACACAGAGGAGGTCAGTGTGATTCTCTGACCCTGTCTGTATCTGATCTGTTGACTTTCTTCATCAGCAGGATGTTTTATAAAGACAAAAAGACTAAACCTAACTCGCATTCTGGGTTTTTCCCTACATATTAATCCACCCGTGATTCAGATTTCACAGCAGCACAGAAGCCGCGTGTGGAGGAGACTGTTGTTAATGACGGAGTTTATTACAACAGAAACTAACGTGATGGTTAATGACATCGACACCAACCAGATGCACTTATAAAATTAAACAACTGTATAAGGAGGCCTATACGTAAAAGAGGAGAGTCTGTGTTTCTCTGTGAGAAACTTTCAGATCTTCTCACAGCAGAGTGAACAGGTGAGGGAGGAGAGGAGGACAGACTGATCACTAACACTGATACCGTCGTCCTCTCGGACTGATTAAAAAAATAAAAATGACAAAATTGGTGACAAATCAAACCTGGGTGTCCACACAAATAAAGTCTTTGTGTGAAACACTGCAGAGTTTAACATCATGCTGTTTACAGACAGTCTGCTGTCTGTAGTTTGACAGAGAGACAGAGAGGGTCGTGTCTAGAAGGGAACCCTAGATCCGCGAAAGATCGCGCGAGTTTAATAATTTTAGTAGGAATAACGGACACAAATCTTGCGAGAGTTGTGCAAATAAAGAGTTACCTTCTGGACACGACCGAAAAAGGTGCGCAGCTCCAAAAATAGAAGATCATGTCTCGGTGCCAATGTTTTTAATGTGACGGCCGCCATAAATAAAACACTATTCACTGAAACACTGATCACTGACCTGCTGTGATGGATAAAATACTCACATTATTTATTTAAGTAAAAGCACTAATACCACGATGTAAAAACACCTAATTACAATTTAAAAATCTTGTATGTTATTGTTTCCATTTTTGAAAAATCAACATTTTTATTGCTGTTTACTGTGTACTTTAATGGCATTCTTATTGGTATTTTTTGATGACTAAATACAGACCTGCAAACTCATAAGAGGAGAAAAAGGTGGCATGTTGGTAAACCAGTCCCCTGTCCTCTGGAGCGTCTGTCCTGCTCCAGAAGAAAAAATGTTGTGATTTTAACATGTTAACAAAACATTGTGGTGACTGTTTCAGTTAAAAGAGTTAGTTCCATCTTCTGTTTCTGGCTTCTGCAGACATTACTACCTTTACTTTTACCTTTGTACTTGAAAAAAAGTAAAAAATTAAGTAAAAACAGTAAAAGTAAATCTACAGTAAAAGTAAAGTTACTTTACTGAGTATTTTTACTTTAGCAATTTACAATTAATAGAAAAACAGAACGTGCAGAACGTGATTACCTGATTAATCGGCAGAATAATCGATAGATTATGCTTTAATTTTCAGATCAAATTGGGCTGTATGTGGCCCCTGAACCAAAATGAGTTTGACACCCCTGTTCTACATTCTATTTGCTTCAGAAGGTGCTGCTGAGCGCCTGAGGCCTCTGATGGATGTTCAGGAGATTGTGTCATCCTTCTTCAGTGAGGGGTGCTTTTTGTCACAGTCAGCTGGTGAAGGTAAATTCATCGGATGCTTCGGTATTTCACCCAAGTGGATGTATGAATTCATTGATCTAGAAACTTTGGGCTTAAGCTAGAATTTTGTCTGATATTCCAAATGAAGCTCAGCCTAAGTTCAATCAGGAAGACCTTCTATTACACTGCCTTCATTCATAACTTTCCTTTACTCCAGCTCTCTCCTCCTATTCCCTCTAATCAGCTGGTTTGTGGGCGTTCACCTTCGTCTTTACTATCCAATCAGATTTAGCCACGGTCGGGATAGCCAGTCAATTTGCTGCTGCCAAAACTTTAAATCGCCTCTGTCTTTGCTCCATCAGTTGTCATTCAGTCAGTCGTGCGACTGGCTCATGTTTTACTCACCATTTGCTCCCTGGTGCACCTCAAGTGAGTCCTACTACAACCTCAATTCCCTCGAGGGCTCCAGCCCCGACTTCCTCCCTCTCTTCTGATGGCCTTCAGACAAGGACAAGCTTCTTATCCCATATTCATGAACCAGCGTTTCTCCTGCAGCGGGCATGCACTCTTCCAAATTGTGAGTTGGCCGAACAAGTGCTGTGTTCATCAGAGTTTGCTCCCAGGGCAAGATTCAACGTCAGTCGGCCCCCGCCGTGTACTCACGGCCGCTAAGAACCAGGAAACCAGGCTTCCTCAGCATTGAGAGGAGGCCTCCACTGCACCTCGATCTCCGCTCCCTCCTCTCCTCTATCCCAGGCGACGTGGACAACTCCTTGCCCTCCTTCCTGCAGTCTACTGACTCTACTCATGCCATCGACGCACGCCTCCAAGCATCGGAGACTGCCTCAACCTGTCCGCTCCTCAGCGTCTCTGTGCTGCCAGGCCCCATGCTGCAGTCACCCTCCGCTACGAGAACCTCTCAGGTTCCCCGGCTTCAGCCATTCCAGACCCTCCTAGGTAGGCCGTATGCAACTCAAGCACCAAATATATCCAGCGCATGAGATCAGTTCTCCAGGTAGACAATATCTCGGGTAGCCTTTTCATGCATCCCCCAAGTGCGTTAAGCATGGCCACAGGAAGCATTACTGCTGTGTTCAAAACTGCTGATCCCGGCTGATCATAGATTATCTATTGAGCATTATTATTTTCAGGCTGCATATATCGTTGTATCTGTCAGTCTACACGGAGAGCAGGCAGAACTGATGCTATTTGGCCTAATCAGCGACCTCTATGTCTGTATGGAAGGAACATTATTTATTAAGCCTTCTCAGTAAAGTATAGCGCACAAGATATTTAAGGAAGGATAATTATTATTCGGCCGTCCGCACCTCGCTCGGCCTCGTCTCTTGCGTGACCAGCCTTTACATTTGAGCTTTCTCTCTTCTACACCATGTATAATGCCATCAAATGATAAGTTGACAGACTCAGGTGCTAGCTTTCTAAGCAGGTATCACATATGCGTTCAAGCAGCCTATTCATTCATCCTGTGGAATCTGTGGCATCAGGAGGGATTACAATATTTGCCATGCGTCTTCTCGGCTGTTGCAGCCCTAAGCAGACCTGTAACTCTGTGAGATGAAGTTCGAGTGTCTTTATTGTCCTTATGCTTACACATAACGAAACTTCGTTTGGTAGTTCACGGCACATAGTTACGATAAAAAAACCTAGTAACATAATATGTGCAAGAGCCGGCAGCCATACAGGGAATTATGTTGATAGGTAAGTGCAATCAGTGTGAGTCCAGTCCTCCCTTTAGAGAACTACAGTCATGATTTCCAAATTCCTCCTGCGCTGTCATACATATCAAAATTTCAGTTCTCTCCCTCCATGAGCCTCTCATCTTCGTCAGCACGTCATCTTCAGAGTCGCCCTTATTTAGCTCCTGGATATGGCGTCCTCCGTGCCAATCTGCAGGTTTTGTCTCTTAGACGAAGGCTGCGCTCCGACTGCATGATGTCTTCATGCTAGTTCGCTGGTTGGCGCTCCCTCTATACGAGCTGGCGCAGTCCTCCCATTCATATTTTTTCTGCCAGTTTCGATCGCACCCTGCGCTATAAGAGATATTTTATTCAGTCTCATGCCAGGTTTTGGGGCTTGCAGGAAGTGCAACACATTCAGTGTTATGCGTCAATCATGTCGGCATCATCAATATAGTGCGCTCCTCTTCAATAGATCATGCCATCATGAGGCAAGGCAAAGGCAGCTTTATTTATATAGCACCATCCAGACTCGAGGCAATTAAAGGTGCTTTACAGATCTTAGAAATCAAAAAATTGCATTTGAATTCATTAAGACAAGCAAGTATATTGTTAAATCATTACGGGAATGGCATTTAAAGCATACATAAGCGAAGCAACAGCATATCATAAATAAATAAATAAAGGTTCATATTGACTTCACTGGTAAGCTGTAGTAGGTAATAGTGTTTAAGCCCTGTTTTTTAATTAACTAATAGTTCAGCTGACCTCAGGTATTTTGGAAGTTGTTCCACAAGGGAGAGCATAGAAAGTAAGGCTGGTCACCTTGCTTGGTTCAGATCCTGTGAATACTGAATAACCTGTTCTAGATGATCTGAGGGGTCTGCTTCTTTCATACCAGTAATCAGATGTATTAAGGCCTAGACCTTTCAGTGCTGTATAGACAAGTAATAAGAATTTAAGTCCTGAGAAGCATCACGTAGTCTTCATCATTTACTTCATCATCACTGCCCGACACATCCCTGATCATTCCAACTCTTGAGCTGATGCTCTCTCCCATCAATTCCAGACTTTCTGACGACTTTGCCCAGGTGCCAGCAGTTCCTGCTAAGGCTCCGACTCAAGGTCCCTTCTTCCCCAGACTGTTTCAACCTGGCTAAGTGTCATTAAGAGCGTTCAGTTTCTCCTAGTATACCCGGTCACTCTGTCCGTTCACTGTTCTATTTGTGTAGGTGTTATAGCTCTCAATATGCAATTTTCTCTCTACATGGACTCGACGCAGTATTCATTACTATTTTATAGCTTCTTGGAACTAGAGGATTTTCTACTCCTTCTAAATCATTTACCCTAATATAGCCATTACGTTAGATCTGGTTTCATTTCATCACTACCATCAAGTCCTGTTACTTATTGCAGCAGCGCATGCTCGTGTGGTGTCGTGGAAAAAAGTAAATAAATAAATATAAATAAATAAATAATAAAATAAAATAATAATAAATAAATAGATAATTAAATAAATATAAAATTTGAGCAGCTTTCCACTGTTCCTACTCAGGGAATTCCTTATCAAATGTGGGTCTACTATCTTTCAAGAAGGTTCTTGTTAATGTTTAATAATGGTTTGGATTTTGTATCCACAGCAAATTCAGGACAGCCTCTTCAGCTGCCTCTTATGCAAATCAAGGCATTCTCCCTCATCCCTGCTACAACCAGGCTGCTGGTCATCTCTGCTTCACGTCCTACATTTATCCAGACATCAGTGCTGTGTGCTAATCAAATACCTCTGAACTCTTATTTTCAGTTTAAACAACATACAACTGGTGGTGGTGCTTGATCCATGGTGTATACATCTTCTCTATTTCACTTCTGTGCAATTTCAGTGTTCATCTTGTTCTCTGTACCTTTCCATTCTCATCTATTCGATCAGGCGCTCAGCAAGCATTGCCTTCCTATCCTATCTCATTCTAGATAAGCAAAACTGGTCAGTGGACCTCATGCAAAAACCTCCATGCTGCAACTCTGTCTATTCCAACTAGGGCTGAAACGATTCCTCGAATAATTCGAGTAACTCGATTACAAAAAATTATCGAGGAATTTTCTCTGCCTCGAGGAATCGTTTAATTTTGCCAGCTCAAAGCATGGTATTTCGCCCGGACTACTTTTAATGTGGCACAATGCGCTGGCGTCACGCACGTAAAGGAAGAAGAAAGAGGCGGCGGATATGTTCGGTTTTAACCATGGATGTAGAGGTAACGACGAAGAAGGCGACGAAAGCGAAGAGAAAGGCACAAAGAAAAGGCAGAAAATGTCAGCATTTCAAGCTGGACACCAAGGCGAACACTGTTGCATGTATTCACTGTAAGACAGCGCTTGCATACCACAACAATACGTCTTCAATGCTGCAGCATCTCCACCGAAGGCACCCTGTTTACTCCGAGAGCAGAGGACCGTCACCGAAAACAAGGTAAAATTAAGTTAACGTTGCGCTAATTAATGAGATTAACGTTACTGTACCTTGCTAACATAACGTTAGCCCTGCGGAGGACTAGGTTTCTATTAATTATGACTACTGTCGATGCGTGGCTAACATGCCTTTCATACAGGCTTTATTTAATCTGTAAAAACACAGCGCTGTAGAGTGATGAGGGTGAAAAATAAAAACATAATAAAGCTAACTGGGTAGTTGTCAATTTTAGCTCAGTAGTCATTGATGGATAAAACATCAAGTAGCACTGGTGCCTAATGTGCTCCAATACAGCAGGTATCATAATTTTATTTTGAACGCTGCAAAAACTCAAAATCTTATCAAAACTTTAACTTAAAACTTAACTAGAACTTAAAATTTGACACAAATGAAAGTTCAGTTGAAACACGTGGGAAAAACACCTAACCTTTTAAGTGATGTGTGTTATCAGGTGTAATGACATTTTTAGGTTAGAAATAAGAAAATTTCTTGGTAAGATCCTTAGTTTTTTGAGTGAAGGCAGGCATTATGTAGCCCCGAGCTAGCAGCTGAGCTTACAAATAGCATTTTAAACATGATAGTCACAGACATGCGCCCACTAAGCATGGTGGAGGATAGTGGTTTTAAAGCAATGGTTTCAACCTTCCATCCCAAGTACGAGCTTCCATCAAGAACTTTCTTCACAAAACAGATGGAGAAAAAGTATGAAGTCATCAAAGCCAAGATGAAGCAGGTTCTACAAGAGACCGACAGCGTTGCACTCACTACTGATATTTGGACAAGCATCTCAACAGAGGCTTATATGGGGGTGACATGCCACTATATTGGGAAGAACTGGAACATGGTGTCCCACTTCCCTGACGACGATGCCCCTTGAGGAGAGACACACAGCTGCAAATATTGCAGAGTGGATTGAGGAGGTGATTGCCAAATCAAATTACCAGCAAAGATTTTGGAAGCCCTGAGCATGTTGATATGCTTATCTTCCTTCACTGCAATAAAGTGCTCCTTTAAGGGTTTGCACACACATGCCATGAGAGAGACAGATAACAAGGTGTGGCCCTTGCCTTGATTCTTCTGCATATTGCACTCACAACAGAAATGTGTGGAACTATTGATGTATGGACTCGTTCTAGTTCAATTGTTTTTGCCTCCTATATGCCACAAAGAATCCCAAGGGAGAAGACTGTTATGCCTGTACATTTTTTTCTATTTTTATTAATGCCAAATGTTTTTGGTACTTACAAGAATACACTAAGTTGAAAGTTATTTTATTTTATATTTGTGTTTTATTTATTTATTTTTTCTAGTCACATTTCCTGAGATGCAATTGCTGTTGACTGTTTTAAACAATGTGCATCTAAAAATAAAGACACTGATTGTCTAAAAAAGGAAACCAATGGTTCATTATTAGGTGAAATGTCTTATTTTGTCATGTATATTTATAATAACTAAACAAAAATATATTTTATCCGATTCCTCGATTAATCGATGGAATTTTCAGTAGAATACTCGATTACTAAAATATTCGATAGCTGTAGCCCTAATTCCAATGACCAAGCGATCGCCGGCGTTGCCTCCCTATCCTGTACTTTCTTCAAGTCAAGTGAAAACTGGTCAGTGGACCTCATGCAAAAAAAAAAAAAAATCTTGCTGCAACTGTCTCTTTCCAATGACCAGGCCAAATGCCGGCATTGCCTCCCTATCCTGTCTTTTGGGCTACAAGCGTCGCCTATCTGTGCATCTCCGTCTGTTTCTTTGATCGTACACCTTTATTTCTTTAGTTGGTCTGACCTTCTTCCAACCCTATCCAGATCACCCTTTGTTCATTCTTTCAGTATTGTCTAGTCCTCATCACAGTGTTTACTACTCCTCACCTCATGCATACTTTTCCTTTTACCAACCCTCTGGTCATTCAGCCATTCTGTGGCTGCCTTCCTTTTTTTTTTTTTGGGGGGGGGGGTAGGTTTTTCCTTCAGTTAACTCTACTTCCTCCTTCGCATGCAGCCTATTGCGGTAGACCCCACATTGGCTGTGCTATCTCACCTCTGCTTGCACGATCCTAGTTGCCTATTTCACCCAGTCCATCGTATTCTGATCGCATTTCTTTATTGCTAACTACCATCTCCTTTTCAGCTTGTTGTGCTTTCATTTTTATTTCTGTGCCTAACTCTTTTGGTTTATCTCATTAGAATCTAGCTGTCTGCTGAGGTAAGGATGCATGATTTAATCTGAGTATCCTCTCTTATTATTTTATTTTTATTTTTTTTTTTGGGGGGGGGGGGTTCTCTTCTCTACAGCTTCATCACCCCCATTTATATATATATATATACATATTGTTTCACCTCAATGGGGTCTAACCGCCAAAAGACTGTTCATGTTTCATATATCATGCACGTGCCAATAAACCATTTCTCTTTTACTCTTAGTCTCTCCTGATTGAAATGCCGTAGTAAACCCCAGTCCATCGGACTTCTACAGCAAGGACTAGCTCGAATTGTGGCAGCGGCAGTAAGTACTTCCTGTGACAGCATGAAGGTGAGGCAGCTGCCACGGATCTGCCGCGGCAAATGCAGTACTTTTACATTACATTTAGTGATATGATTGGGCTGCGGAATTAATTAATGATTAATGCTGCCACACAGACAGACAGACAGACAGACAGACACACACACACACACACACACACACACACACACACACACACACACACACACACACACACAGGTATGGGTGGATTACTAGGACACTTTTCCCATACCAGCCCAATCATGGTTTATGGGGTCGCACCTTTCCCTTTGTCCCAAAGAGATGCAACAAAGATAAAAATGGTCCAAAAAAAAAAAAAAATAGAAATTTTTCTGGCTACTTAGAATTTCATTATTGTCAAAGAATCTGAAGATATGAAAACGTGACATTTTTTGGACTATGAGGAAGGAGCAGGAGGAGGTGTTTCCTGACCCTATGCTTGTTTATTGGGACATTACCTATACACACACACACACAATCAGAGCAAAACCCTTGATTATGAGGACAACACTGGTTTAACTGTACACTACCCACACACACACACACACACACACACAATCAGGGCAAAACCCTTGATTATGAGGACAACACTGGTTTAACTGTACATTACCCACACACACACACACACACATATACAATCAGGGCAAAACCCTTGATTATGAGGACAACACTGGTTTAACTGTACATTACCTACACACACACACAATCAGGGAGAAACCCTTGATTATGAGGACAACACTGGTTTAACTGTACATTACCTACACACACACACACAATCAGGGAGAAACCCTTGATTATGAGGACAACACTGGTTTAACTGTACATTACCCACACACACAATCAGGGCAAAAACCTTGATCATGAGGACAACACTGGTTTAAATTACACACATTACTGGTAAGGTACCTAACTGCAAGAGTTCTGAGAAAGGTAAACTACCTGCATTTTGAAAGGTTAAGTCAATTGAGTATTTAAAATGGATAATTGAATCTATTACACACAATGCTGGCAATAATGTTGGGCCAGTTGTATGAGTGACACTGCAAAAAATATTCCTGACTGAATTTGTCATAAGCCACAGCTAGCACAAAGTGTGTCATGACTATCAGCAGAGAGGCTGGACATCTTGCTGTTATGGCCGATATACAAGTTTTTACAATAACCAAATTTTGAACATACTGAAAACACATTGAATTTTGAAAAGGTAATGTATTTTATTTCCACTCACTCCCCACTCTAACAGAGTTTTTACAACATATACAAATGTTGACATGAAGTTGTTAAACAAATTAAAGTGCCAAGTAATATAAAGTGCAGAGCAAGAAACGAGTAAAAAAACTAACTTAAAGTGGGACAGGAGGTCCATTGCACAACAAAGTGGGGGAAAACCTAACCACGAGGATGTAGACAAAAACTGACAGGAGGTCCATTGCACAACAAAGTGGGGGAAAAACCCACCCACGACTATGTAAACAAAAATTGAGTGGGACAGGAGAACAAAGTGGGAGAAAAACCCACCCACAACCTCAGGCTATTTTGCCCCCAATTCGTTTTAACATTATACCCCTGTTCCTCACAAAATCGTGTATGTTTTGAAGTGTTCTGTTGGCCAAAACAGCATGCTCAGCACGCTTGCACTGCTCGCATTCAAGCTTTGATGCAAGGTGTCCATTAGCAATATGCGTTTTAAAGTGTTTCATTATAGCCCCAATTTCAGCCTTGCTCCATGGCTTTTTGACGGATCTTCGATGATTTGAGCTCTGTCAATCAAAAGAATATTGTATATGTTAAGATAAGGAAGGCAATAACTGTTACAATTTAATTTATATTTTAATGAACTAACTTTGAAGCGACTGAAATGTAGGTCACAAATGTTTAAGGCTGTCCCCTGATAGTCAAATATTTGAATCAATAATCGGAGATCCCGTTGTCCACTGAGATTTCTTTAGTCGAGTATTCTTTTTTTGTTGTTGTTGTTGTTTTATCAGTCATTATGCAGTGTACTGCTGGGAAAATTTTGGTCTCCAAATGTAGCTGCAAGGATGGATGGAGTCCTACCTTTGGAGCTGGTTACCAGAGTCTGGGTTTCTTTTGCCCTGGAGAACCAATACATGATTTTGTTAGAATAGCTAGTTAGACTAGCTCGGCAAGCTAGGTGAGGTGGTAAAATCATTTACAAAATAGAGATGATCATGGACTGGAATAAATTCATTACTAACTGTAAATGTTAAAATAAAATAAAATCAAACTTAGACAGTAAAGGTAATTAATTTAGAGTAAAAATGAATGTAGTGAGACAGACCCAGACATATACGCAGTACCGGTTCACCCAATACGCACACTACACACACACATTGCGTAGGGCCTCGCAAACCAATGAAGGCCCCGTTACCTCGGCAACGTTGATGTGGGGAGAGAAAAAAAAAAAAAAAAACTGATGACATGACCGTCCGCAGCGCGTGTGTGTCTCCCCGGATTCCCAGCGCATGAAGGGGTTAAACAGGCCACGATGAAGCGGAGTTTTCCCTCGGGGTATGAAAGGGAGCAGCAGCAGGTAACTTCCCTCTCTGGGTGGGAGAGTGGGAGGGACTAGTTCGTGTTTGACCTACATTACAGGGCGGTTAGCCCCCGAATGAGCCCCCCAGTCTCCGTGTGCCTCTTGCTGGCTTCTATTATAAGTTGTAGCGTAGTTACAACTGCAACTAGGCAAACATTATACTACATACATGGAAAGTAATAGAATATTGACTAAGAATAAATGTTATTTGCTTGGATAGTACACAGGCAAATATAAATGCATAAACAGTGCTAAATGAATCATAATTATAGTACATAATATAAATAATTACCTATAAATGAAATATGAAAGTAAATTTAAGTGCAGCCAATTTGATGGAGCTGAATTAATAGTAGCCTTAGACCAACAGGTGGCGTCGTGGCGAAAGTGCAATATGTTTAAAGGGGGGATGAGTGGAAGCACTGCAGTGTCAGGTGCGGCTGTTGAATTTAGTGAGGAGGGCCCCTTTGCAGAATTTTGCCTAGGGCCCCATGGAGGTCTGAACCGGCTCTGCATATACGTGAACATTATGACCAAACACAAACAGTCAGAGGGCCACATCAGCTCTCATTCGTTGAGAAATACCAGAGGCTCCCTTCAAGGAGACGAGTTAAAGTCTGTCCAAAAAGTAACTTGATATGTTGTTGGCCGCTTATTTGAAGGAAAAAGTCGCTAATGCGGTCTGAAAAGACACCAAACATAGTAAGTGGTCCAAAGCTTAAGTCGTCACCCTCTTTGGTCCTGAAAATGCATTTTACCTCATCACAAGGTTAACAAACTCAAGGGTATTCACTAAACCCAATTTCTGGAATATCCCTCTGAATCATTACTACAACTTTAAACAAATAAAAACTGTACCTTTGTAACTCTTGGCCTCATCCTGGCCATCCTAGCCTCGATTCCATTCTTTTTCCTTTCCCTTAAAAAAAATAAAATAAAATAAAATAAAATTGTGAACTTCTTCAATCTGAACTTTGTTTTTAACATCCATTACAAGCAACATATTTACACTATGTTCCTTAAGTTTGATTCCATTCTAACTGCAAATTAACATGTAATATCCAATGAATAACATACTGTAATACTATGACCTGGACAGTGAACAGTAGAGGCAAATTTAACAAATAACATTGAACATATTCTAAGTATATTAAAGTCCCTTTGTAGAACAGGGTCCTGACAGCATTTTATATAATTTACACCCATTATGAGAGCTAAAGGTAGTTTAAAAGCAAAACTTAAATTCTCCCCCCTTTTAGAATACATACAGCACAGTAGCGCTGCCTGCAATATAGCAAGGGCAATGTAAGGCTTTTCCACACATTACCAGAGGAGCTGGTGGCCTCTTCAGGCATCTTCATTTCTTGATTTTCTGGTGAAAGAATACAAAAAAGGCCTTCAGCATCAACTGAAGTTAAATGATCAATGGTAAATGGACTATACTTATATAGCCCTTTTCTAGTCTTATCAACTACTCGAAGCACTTTACAATACCGTTCTATCATTCACCCATTCACACCACATTGATACACTTATAGCTTAAATGCAGAAACCATGCCACATACTTAATTCTTATCATTGTTGATCATTGACTGTGTACCTTGCTGACTTTGTGGTAGTATTAAAACAACATCAGGGAACTTGAATATGGTCCTTACTCCAAAATATACCATGAATGTATATCGGAAGATATTCAATACATACCACTTAGTTCGGACCAATCAACTCCATCATCTCCACTGCCTTCCCCGACTCTACCACCATCGTCGTTCCCACCGCCATCATCGTCACCACCGTCATCATTGTCCTCACCGCCATCTTCATCACCATCATCCAGCTCTGGGTCCAAAGTAAGCATGATTGATGCAAAAAATAAAAATAATTATTGCTGCAAGTTTGTACACCCAACATGTTTCTGTATTATGTACCAAAACGTTGAGGCATATTTACTTTTTATATTCTTGACAGTCTGAATTTACATCTTCCCAAATTAAAAAAATGTCCAATATACGGTTGTATTTCTTTAGTCACACTACTTTGTTTAGTAATTGATAGTGTAATAAAATATTATTCTTTTGAGAAGAGCCATTAAGAGTGTTGTTACCACCACATACCTTCAAGCTCAATCTCATCAAGAGACTTTCCCTGGAATGTTGCAAGAGTTCCTTTCTCCATTGCAAGTAGAAGCTTTGTGATTTTTGCCATTTCAATAGTTGCCTCCGGCAGACGATAAAAGTCTCTATGGACCCGTATATCGTGGCCCAAAAAGTTGGCCAGTTGGTCCAGCTCATTGTTCCTGAGGTTGAGTATTTGGGACACTGTTGCAATGTGCTTGCGAAGATATGTAGACCTCAGATTGTCAGAATTTTTTGCACCGCACATACTTGCAAATTTTCTTATGCAGTCCTGTAATCCTCCTAGTAGTCCTGTTCCCTGTAATAGCTTGTGGAAGGGCACAGTGGCCGTCCAAATAGGAAGGGATTATCCTTATGCACATTACATGTGTCTCTTCTTTCTGCAAGAAGTGTTAGTGCACTGACAGCCTCAGGGTTTAACAAAACAGCAACTTTCCTACCTCTTTTGCCTATTATTTCTACCCTGCTGAAGTGCTGGGCTAACTTTTGTTCAAACGGTGACAAGCTAGCAGCTATGTGACTATGGAGCTCAGTCTGGTCTCTTTTCTTGAATGACTCAAGTGACATTTTTGAGACTTCTCCTGCACAACGTCTATTAAAGAGGATGAGCTGAGCAAGTGTCACCCTAGCAACCCCAGCATATGCGTGTGGAGACTCATGCTCTTTCAGGTCTGTGATGGCGGCAGCCAATTTTTTCTCCAGGTGCTTGTGCAAAAGTTGCACATCTTTTGTGAATGGAATGGTGGATGTTTTATTGTACTTTGACTTGCTCAAAGTAGCCAGTGCAGTGTGGGAGACTTGTCCGGCCCATTCTTTTGTGCAGAGTTGTGTAAATCATTCCGCTGCTTTAATCAAATTCTCCTTCTCTGCTGCGATGGCCCTGCAGAGAATAATGTCACCAATCTTCTTGAGTGAGTGTCCCAATTTGAGGGCAAGACTGGGTGTACAATAAGAGTGCTTCTCTTCATCATATCCAGCAACTGCTCTGACAGCTCCAATGATTTTGTAAAAATTGTTTGGTTTTACAGCATCTTCAAAGCTAAATATAGAATATTTTTTTCTTAAGGTCAACAACAGCCGATTTCCCAAACCTTTGTTCTGATGTACTCATACTTTGTTGGATCATTTGTAACAGCTCTGGGAAGTGAGACTCAGGTGCAGAGAACACACAGGAGGCAGAGAGGTTCAAATGAAAATCACTGTCTTTACTTAAGTCCAAAAAAAGGCAAACACAGGGAGTCCAAAAAGGCAAACAAAAACAGACAGGGAAAAAAAAAGGCACAAAACTATAATCCAATAAATAGGCGAAGTCCAAATGGAAACATGAGGCCTATAACAGCACCAAGCAGCTTCACAGACAATAGAGACAATCTGGCAGAGACATGTGGAGCTGGTGGGGGTATAAATACACAGGGATGGCAAGGAGGGTAATCAGGGGCAGGTGAGTGAGTGGTCTCAGGTGCAGTTGATGAGGGGCGGGAAAACACAGGAAACTGAAAAAGCACAAGAGGTAGTGTTAAAAAATAAAACAGGAAACATAATAAAACCCGGAATGTTACATCATTCCCATGTTTGTTGTAGAGCGACTGGCCCAGCTGCAATATATATGTCATTACAGACTACAGATGCTACCTCATCGTCCCTCATCTTTCCAAGGATCTTCCACACTCCAGGGGACACTGCTTGGCTGTATGTTGACTCTGCAATATCTGCCAGAACTAAGGCTTTGTTCTTACAAATAGCTTCAGTTTCTGAGACCATATTTGACGGGCATCTATGCGAGTGGCACCACAGCTCTTTACGGATAAACAGGCCCTTACAATATGCACAGTGCACATGCGTTTTGGCGTTCAATGAGAGTTTTGATCGTCCTGGTCTTCTTTTTAATTTCAGTTGTCCATCTTGATTTCTCATTACTTCTTGATTATGCTCGTGATTACCTTTGTTCCGCAAGTTCTCAAGTAACCTCTTTCTCTCTTTTGAGTTCTTAGGGAATGAGAATGCTTCAGCGATGTCAGGCTCTACTTTCTCATGCTTTTTAAGGTGACGAGATATTTTAGATTGAGGTGTTTTGCAAACATAGCAGTAATTTTTTGATGTGCAAGAAGAGACTTGTGGTGCTGCTGCAGTCTCAGTAGAAAAAGACTGTTGTACTTCTTGGAAGAGTCTGGGTATTACTTGTAGTAGGATCATCAACATCAGAACAGGGTTCACTATCAGGTATGATGTCATCATCAGTGCCAGAGTTGGAAGCATCCTTGTCCTCCTCTTCCATGCAGGATATAGGTTGCAGGACTTTCTTTGTCCTTTCCTGGGAAGAAAGTGAGTCAGCTGGTCCACTCTTGTAATGTGGTAGGTTTAGATCCTCACTATCATTAAATAGTTCAGTGTTAGTTACAACATCTTCATCAGAGTTGAATTCATCAGAACTTGATGCAGTGTCTGCTGTGTAGAGATCACCAGAGAAATAGCCAGTAACATCCTATGCAGAAAAAAAGACCTTATATTAACCCCCAAAAATCTACTATTGTATAAGTCACAATCCGACACCAAGAACACTTTAAAATCAAATTTAAAATGGAGCCAAGGAGAATGAACATACCAGTGACTGATTCCTCTTGAAAAAGCAGGATTTGTGCCAGGATCTCGAACACACTAAAAGTACATTGAAATGAAAAGTTAGCAAGTTGTGCTAATGCTTTTGTTTTAGTTTAACATAAAAACTGCACTAAAGTAGGACTGCACAATGAATCGCTTTTTCATCATAATTGCGAAATGAACATGCAAGATAAATGCATCGTAAAGCCTGACATGCAATGAATGGAAAATGAATGTTAATACTCATGCATTCACACTCTGCATGTGAGCATTTGGTGAAGCCCTAGAAACAATTTGGCCAATTAGGTGAAGCCTCAGCTACCCTCTCAGGTATGTGTCATTTGCTGGAGGTAAACAAGCGGAGTACTTTTGCAACTTGGAATTATTTTGGATTCAGGAGAGATGTCTTATTCACACGCACTGTCACAAGTCGACAATGCTGAGGACATCTGGAGGATATTTCTCCTTCCTCATTGTATTTCTGCCATTTTCTCCTCTGTTTAAGAATCTCTGAAGCCTCCTCCTCACTGCTCATATACTGCTTATACACAACCTTATTTTCATCGCAATACTGAAAAGTGTTACAGCACATTGCAGATTCTCCTCATATCATGCAGCCCTACACTAAAGACAACAACAAAAACTGTTTTAGTGACATGAATACGAACATTTGCATGTGAAACCAAGTCATTTTAGACCGGAGACAGGTCCTGTGCAATCTTCACAATGGTCCACAGAGCTGACAACTGCGCAGGTCACTCTATGGTGGCACTGAGGAACCAATAAAGTATATATCAGTAATGATCAGTGATAGAAACCCTTAACATAGAATACAAACACTTCTGAAGACTTCTGAGCAGTACCAACTTGTGACAGCCATTATATGAAGAAATGCATGAAGGCCTGATACACATCGCCACCTCAAACCCAATACATGAAGTCCTGGTTAGGAAAATGTGCTCCTAAGTACATTCTGACATAAGTACATTCTGACATAACCAAAAACAATCACACACACAAATCCTACTTTGTCCTGACAGTCCTGTGCTGTGGCAGGTACGTGTAGTGTACAACATCCAAAAGTGTGAAGACGTCTGAGTGCAGTCATAAAATCAAACAAAACAGTATTACACTCAGAAAAATAATCCAGGGTCTTAGTAAATATCACAATAATAAAAAGGTATACTACCTTAATAAAATCTCTGAAAATCACTTAAGTGCTTATTTGAGTTAAACGTACAAAAATAAATGCTTAAAAATCCAACAGCTAATTTTGTCTTAAATTTACATGTGTTATTTAAGTTTATTTCACAAAAAGAAATGAGTGTTTCAGTAACTAATTATGTTTCTCATATATACATAATATTTTTTGTAAATACGAGTGAAAATATTTGAGTATGGAGCAATTATACTGATCAGTTTCAACAACTTTAATTATTACTCATTCTAACTCAATAGTCTTCATATCTAACAACAACGTAAGAAAATGAGTAAGTTTTGCTACGCAGAACGTCATGACGTGCCCCATTCGCGGGCAAAGAGTGGATTCATGGGAAATCTATCCTGCGTTTTGCAGCAACAGGAGGCAAGAAACGGTCTCACAGACGAACACGGTGAACTTATATAGAGGACAATACGACGTAAGTAGAGCACTTGCAATTTTTAAATCAATAGCGACCCTGTTTTCCCTTATATAACGCTGAGTGTTGTTTTTTTTTTCTTTTAAATACTGTCGCCACCATACTGTTGTGCATAAGCTAACTTTGTTGCCAGTTTATTAGCCACCAAATTGCTCAGCTAACTTAAGTTAGCTGAGCAATTTGGTGGTCATTCGGTTAATACACAGTTTCACAGCTAACGGACCATCGGACCGTATAAGTTTAGCTTTCACCGCGCACTCTCTCTCTATGTGTGTATTTGGACACCGTGTTTTACTCGGTTTTACTTAGTTTTTTCTAACAAGAGGTCGCGTTGACGTCAATGGGAATGGGAAGCTCTTGTGGGAACAGCCACGTACTGCCGGAGCTCCGGAGCTACAAGCGTTCCTCACAGAGGCAGCAGCCGCCAGCAGAGCTCGTCGGCCGGCCAGAGCTCCGCCGTTGCCCCGGTAAAGATCGCTAATAAACACACGCACGCAGGTTTTTTTTAGAGGTTTACCGCCGTCTGATTATTCTTTTTAGGAGATAAACGTTGGTCTCATTGATGTAATCTAACAATTGTGGCCGCCGCCGTGACTGTACTCCCTTTGATGTTGCACTGCAGCCGGACCTCGATCTGCTCCGACTGCCTGCTGTCTCCATTGTCAAAGTTTAGCATTATTTACTGTACTGTATCAGAGTTTCAATCAGGGTTATTCATGTAAACTCAGTCGTAGACGTCGCACATTTAATGTGAATGTCTGTGTGAATTTATAACAGTTGTAGATAGACGAAAGTTAGCTTTTCATATTTTCTTGTGATAACATTAGATATTTACACAGCTAAAAGTCATATTTAGCATGGTGAAAAATATTAAAATAATGTATAGAAGTATTATAGAAGAGGTTTTCAACCTCCTTTTGAGAGGTGCAGGGGTTCTCAGCTGTCAAGACTTTTTAATGATATTTTTGGGGAAACACTTGATACCTAGAGCAAGTAAAGGTTGAATCATTTTGTCAAGCATGTTAAAAATGTTGATGTCTCCTTTACAGAACCAACACTGCTACAGCACCAAAACTGCTAAAGGAGAGAGGGTGAATAAAGACATAACAGAGAAGGTAAATGGCATCTATTAATAATGTACAGAAGAATTTGATGTTTTTCATATGCAAAAAGACCTATCTTTTTCCCCATATTTTTGAAATCTGAACTAAATTACAAATATAAAATTATTCATTAAAATTATTTATTATTTCATTTTATTTCATCATTTCTGCTGCAAAGAACATAAAGAAAGCACGGAAAGGAGAAGTGGTATTTCTTCCACACTATCCTGCAGGAGACGGTAAGGAACAACAAGAGCTGAACCGAAACCAACTAATGGCCGAATCAAAGAAGAGAGACAGCACAGTCATCAAGGACTTGATGTGCAGAACTTTTGCACACAGGAGACATGATGTTGTCAGCCTACAGATGAGCATCAGTGACATCAAGGACAGGTGGCCTACCTTGTTTAATGTCTCACAAGTGAGTAATTGGAATTGTTGTAGCAGAGTGTTCAACACATTATGGACTGAAAACCTGTATGTTTCACAATTATACAGTTATACTTAAGTATGGACTTAAGTTTTTGTTGTCACCAGTTCTTTTGTCTCTTTTTTCATATCAGGTTAGCGCAGAGTTTCATAGGCTCACAAAACAGAATCTCGAGCCAAAATTCATGGAGATGTTGGACCTGTATACACCGAAACTGCTGTCCTTGTTTCAAGCAAAGAAAGGCGCTGTAGGAGCAAGAATTCAAGCACAAATGAGTGTTGTACTTCAGGTATTAAAAATTATCCTTCACCTATTCAATTTGTACCTTACCTGCAATAATCATAATTCCACCTGTCTCATTCACATTTCTCTCCGTTAAGTTAATTACCATCAATAATTACATATTAATATCCAAATCAGACTTACTTTTATCCTCTCTGACTCTCCTTCCTATTCATTATTCATCCTATCCTCCAGTCTTCCTTAAAGGCGCTGTATGTATGAAATGCACATCAAGTAAACATGAAATCACACAATATGTCATCAGAGACTAAGAAATCATGTTCATTTGAAATACTGATCTGACAACAATAGTATAGCCAGAATATTTGCATTTAAAAAAAATTTTGCAGCCTGCAAATCATGTTTATGTTTTGATTTTGTGTTTTGGCCTGTTGTGCCACCCACAGCTCTTTCCCAGTCACAGCATCAGTGACATTTCAGCCTCCGGATTGCCAGTTAAGCTACCACTGAGCTGTAGCTATGCTAGGAGATAAAACAGGCTCCAATTGAGATAACGATAAAAAAAATTTGATCAATTATAGTTTATGGTCATATTTCCTTGATATCACACGGGGTCATATCATGTGTTGGCTCATCTACAGTGTGAAGAACATGCACTAAGCCTTCTGTAGATGCGGGGTTACAGTTTGTGTGTGTCAGCGCTGTGCGCACAGACATGGTGTCAGAGCGGTGAAAGTGAAACAATAACCTGCAGATCACCTGAGTGTCATGAACTCTGCTCGTAGTTACTGTGAGTCAGAGTAAAAAGCTAAATATTCATCCATCCAACCTGCTCAAACTACAGAAACCTGAACAGATATTACTGTGATAACAGATATAGATCTACTACTGCTTCATTCCTCTGACTGCTGGTAGTTGCAGTACTGATTTTTTTTAATTTGACTCCAGCAACAGTTTTAGCCACAGTCTTATATACAGCCCCTTTAACAGTTCTTACTTTTTATTCCTTAGTTTTCTGTCCCTCAATCTCTCACATCCTCTGCACACCGCACCACAATATCCATTTATATTCATCTGCCTGCTTTGGTTTCTGACTTGTCATATGCAAAAATTTTCTTTTTTTTTCTTACATCACTACTCTCCAACTTCAGTTAAATTTTTCAAATGTAAATTCAATTGAAATGTTTGACACAAGTTTTTCCAATGAATCAAAGCTCTGCTTCAATGTGTAGTGTTGCATTTTATTAGTTGAAATACTTTCTGTTCGGCAGAGTGGAATCCCCATTGAGCAGACAAGGGAGGTTGTCATCCGATGCCTTATTGACTATCTTGCAGAAGATGCTAGTGCCCTATTCAAGGACTTTGAGGTTAGTATAATACTGTAGTTTTCATGATTTTAAAGGTTTTAACAAATGTAATCTCAAGTGCACGGCTGCAGTACAGTTAATTTTTTCCTTACTGCACACAAAGAAGAAGCTACTTTCCATATGGTATAAAGCAGCTGTGGACATTAGGGATGGCCATTTGAAGAAATCTTTTCGATTCATCATCAGGAAAATGAATGATCGGTTATTGATTAATCGTTAATATTCATGTTAACATTTTTTTTAAATGTGTGTGGCTATGGTGTGAATGTTCATGTGCGTGCAGAATTCGACTGGCAGCAAAAAGGTACACGGGAGGACATGTGCCAGTAATGCAGGGCAGTCCCCGTGAAGGAATGTCAGACGACAACATACACTGATGTCTGTGTGCTTGTGCTTCGTGTCGGCATTAAAAAAAAAAAAGAAGAAGAGGCTGCACTCTCCACCTGGCTCACCTGCAGCTGAATGGAGTAGCTCTGCCGTCCCTCTCTCTTCAGCCTGGTCTTTGGCTGCACTTGTACAAAAAGAATCACAAGTACTTTCAAAATGTGGAAGCGTGTCTGTTTTATTTTTATTTCAGTAGCCTATAACAGTCTGTTGTCAACACACCGTGGACGCCGCTCTGATCAGAGGAGCAGGATATTTACCTTGTGTTTCATTTTTACCTTCATTAAACAGCTTCGGACTAATTGTGATGTTAGATAAATGACTTGTAGCTTGTTACAGAGAGAGTGGAGGCTCGTTTTCCACACCGCTGCTCTAAAACCAAACCTGCATGATCAGAGCCTCTGACAGCTCTCGTCTCTGACCAGTGGCACCATAAGTCCACGACACAAACGCGCCCATCGTACTTTGATCAATATTATGTTACAAATTAATTATTTCACTTGTAAACTGTGCAATAATAATATATAGTAATAATAAGAATAATAATATAGATTTAGTTGGTTGTTATGAAGAAATAAAACGGGGGTATATTTCTCCATAACAACCCCTGCCCTCTACATTATCCCTTACATAATACATAAATTGATAGGAATTTAACGTGATCGATAAAATTCTTAAAGCTATAATGCGTATCTTCTATCGCCCCCCTAGAGAATTTCTGCGTTATTACAACGATACGGCTGGCACCTCACCTGCGCCTCCCCTTGACGCCAGGTCAATGATTGACAGGTGTCATGTCCCACTCCCGTGATTTACTTGTCATTTAGGCTGATTTCATTTAGCCCAACACTGACGTTTACAGACCAATGACAAGATGGGAGGAGGAGAAGAAGGAGAAGAAGGAGAAGAAGAAGAAGAAGAATTTTTATGGATGAAACTACTGAACAGCAACAGTTTAAATAATATAACAATTCATTTTTTATTTACTCTGCTGCTAATGTCGGCCATTGTGTTATTATGTCTCATTAGCTCTCTGTTTAGATTTATAGTTGATTTAAAAAGTAACGAAGGTCCGAGAACAATCCCAAATGGATACTGAGCATGATGTAGCACAGACGGAGGGCCGAGACTCTCCGGTACGGCGTGATGAGCAGTTAAATTCCGTTAACAGAATATGCTAAAACGGCGTTTCAAGTTAGCTACAGCGAGGGTAGGTTTTCTTCCTATTTTCAAAATAAAAGCACCAATTCTGTTGCAGTGGCTTTCCTTATGACGGCAACGGGTATTTTATTTTGTGAAGATAACAGGAAGTGTGATGCTCACTACGGCTAGCTTGAGTAGCACCGAAATCGCCGTATTCGTCAGAACAAAATTGCAAACAGCTGTGTGTCTGTGTGTGTGTGTTACTTTTACTTTTATTTTATTCTATGGCTGTAATTTATTTGTTAGCCCCCCCAATCAATTTCGCCACTAGCCGCCACTGAACCTAACTGACATGTTTTTAGTGTGTTTTTCTTCACTTAATGTCCTGCTATGCTCTTTTATGTTAGTAGGTGGTATTTGTCTTGTGACATGCAGGTTGAAAGTAAGCTCTTAACAGTTATCTTTACAATGTCTGCAGGATGCTGTGGATGGATCAGCCAGCGTTCAAGAGCAGTTGGCAGATGAAGTGATGACGATTTACCTGCTGCGGAAAGATGGGTCAGTTGATGTTGGCATATTGATTGAGGGCAACACCGTCCTCAGCAGTCTTGGGGATCTTAGCAGAGCCTGCTGCTATCTGATGGGACTGACCTATGCATTAGATCTGCGATACCCCAAGAACCTCAAATACAGTTTTGAGGTATTCCAGAAAGTACTGCTGGAGCTGGATTCTGGAAACCTTTCCAACAAAGTTCAAAGACTGAAGAATTACCTCTGTATGTAGTTGCTGGCTACTGTTCAGCAAGATGCTCTCTGATTGAGGGAATTTTTCATTGGCAAGGTTTACCTGTCCAAAGTATAGAAGTTTAATGTGTTAATGTTTACATAAGAGTCTTAATGTCATCAAAATGTCGTTCTTGGTGTATTTCAGCCATATGCTGCATTCATTTCAGCCGGATACTCACATGAACAATGTCATGCTCACTGGTGAGAAAAATTCTGTTCAAAGTCTCAAGAGTTACCTCTGTATGTAGTTGCTGGGTACTGTTCAGCAAGATCCTCTCTGATTGAGGGAATTTTTCATTGGCAAGGTTTACCTGACCAAAGTATAGAAGTTTAATGTGTTATTGCATTGCATTGCATTTCAGCCATATGCTGCATTCATTTCAGCTGGATGCTCTTATGCTCATGTTGAAAATCAAACCACCAGTAGATAATATACCCAGAGTTTATGTACTGCAAGTTGAGAAATCTCAGACTCTGTTCAGAGATAAAGTTGATATTTTATATTTGTCAAAGTAGACAAATAAATGTTTAATGAAAAATGTTGGCGTGTAGAATTGCTTTGTTTTTGTTTTTTTCTTTGTTTCATATATTGACCTGAAGTACTCCTAGATTAAAGAGAAAATAAATTTTAAAACATTAAGTAAATAGAACATATTTTTTCTGATATTTGATAGTCCATTATTAATTACATTCTGTTAAAAACATCAAGTAAATGTAGCAGATTTGTTTTGTTAATAATCTCATTTTCAGTTACATCTACCTAACATTGTAATTTTATCTACTCAATTTTTTGAGTGGTTCAAACTTAGGGTTACTATTGCATAGACTAAAAATTTTAATTATATAAAATAAATTTTAGATTGCATGGTACTCAATGTAGTTATCCAGATCAGCTTAAGTTTTTCAAGTACATTTACTTAATTCATAAGGTAAATCTAACTGATTTCACAGCTTTCAAATTTACTCAATATATTGTGTGTAATATTGTTACACAGATTAAATTGAGTAGAGCGTAGTTAAAGTTTTCTGAGTGTATGTCTAGAAGTAAAATCATGATATTACAAGAATACTGTCAACTTACAATGTCATCCTTTGATGTTGAAGGAGTTTCCTCGACCTCTGTCATCGAGTGACTACTGCTGCACACCTCCTGTGACTGAGTCAATGACAGGCACAAATGTGAGTTTAAGCTGAAATAATTCATTTTCATCCTGCAAACATTGTGTTACAACACTGGCCATGATTATGATACAAATGTCAGTTGATAGTCAGCATAAGGGATTTTCCCTGTTTGTTTTCAAAGAGTTTTTATTCGATTATATTTTGATCGCATACAGCAAACAGACATGATTTGATTTCAGATTGGCAGCATGCTGTGTTATTAAAATGGTATGAGCCAGTCCAGATGTGTTTATTTGTTTGCAATTTTTTTTTACCTGTATGTAAAGGCCTTCAGTTTCTTTATGTTCATGTTAAGAGCGCAGGCTTGTGCAATATTTATTTATTTATTCAAGTTATGCACTGAGTTAATCGATGGGACTCATTTTATTTGAAATGATGAACTTTTCAAAAACAAAAAGATTATAAATTGACATGCCTGTCAATTGCATATCAATTATTTTTAAGCTCAATAATTTCAGATGATATATGACCATAATTACAAACATTTGTCCTGTAATTGAAAACCAACCGGTCACGTTGTCTGGTGCCAATTTTTTTTTAGGGGAAACACATGCCAACCCATCAATCAAATAGTCCTACAATTTCAATCTCTCTGTAAAGTACTTTAATCCAGCATTTATTTTTAAATGTACTCACAAATAAAACTACAACTTCAAATAAGATGAGTAACACTAAAAAAATACATATGAGTAAATGAACAAGCAGCAAACTTACCAGTAGCCCTTCCCAAGTCAAATACATATTTACTTCTGTCGTCTACTCCTGCACTCAGGGACAAAACTCCCCGGTACTCCACGACAAAACTTTTTGCTTCGATGTATTCTTTTGTGAACACACCTCTCCCTGAAGAAAAGAAAGAAAACATTAACGATTAGCAATTTGCTATCACTACCACGGGAGGTTACTTAAGTTCAAACACACCTCCACTTCTGAGCCAACAAACCTCCACGTTTGAGCTCCTTTTCATATGGCGATTACGAAAATCCAAGATGGCGCACGCAGTACTACGGAGGAAGCGGTGAAGCCGTCCTGCCGGAGTATGGCGTGTGAATCGTGCCATGGATAGGATTACCAGGAGAAGGAGAAGTCGACCCTTTCGTCACCGCCAGACCATGTGGATTTTTTGAATGGGTTTGAATGGGAGGGCAGACATTAGAATAGCGGCAACTGCACAGCAAGTGCGTAGAAGGAACGACTACCGGCAGTGACATGATGGCGGCGTATGTTTGAATTCCTATAATCAATTTATGCCTACTCAGTACGTCTGAACTAAGTACATCGCTTTAACAGCATGTGACACATACGTCGCCGCCAGTACACCGTGTTCACAAGTAAAACCGTCGCCATGTGATTTTTTTTTTTTTTTTCCAAAATTAGTCAGTGAATTCATATAGTATTAGAATTAGAATATATTACATATTTTCAATAGATTTATATACAGGTTAAGAGTCTCTTAACAATTGTACTTAACATACTACTCTATTCTTCATGTCCAGTGAAAACCATGCATGTCAGTATACTTACATATCAACATATCATTATCATTATTAATCATTATTATCAATCGCAGTGTAAGAAATAAAAATAGCTACATGTCCGTTTATTAATGAGCCTAGTCCAAGCCCAGCTGACCGCTACTGCAGCGGCCTGTGGTGCGAGAGGTTACTGGTTCGATTCCTAGTCTACACATCCCTTGAAGTTTTGACCTTTGACTCTTCAGGGTGGGCTCTAATCAAGCTGGGGCGTTACAATAATTTATATATAATATCTATTTTTTATTAATAATTTCATTTTTATTCAACAAAATATATAAATGGTGATAATGTGATTTGACCTTCATCAGAAAATTGCAGCTCCAGCGATTCGGATATTACACTTGGCCATACTGTGATTTCGATAATATTTTTGATGTATTATTCAGCCCTAGTGTACAAGCCTACGGGTGTCTAGAGCAGGCCAGCCTACCCGACTGCATAACTCACAGTGGTGAGTTAAAGCTTCACTATTAGTAATAATAAACTTGCATCAATTTGATAAGTTCTCAGTCCTGGAGGGCCGGTGTCCCTGCATGTTTTAGATGTTTCTCTACTCCAACACACCCGATTCTAATGATCAGCTGATCATCAAGCTCTGTAGAAGCCCGATAACGATCCATTCATCAAAATCAAGTGTGTTGAAGTAGAGAAACATCTAAAACATGCAGGAACACTGGCCCTCCATGGATTGAGTTTTACACCACTTGAAGCAGCTGTAAGCAGTTTGATGGTTTGGGATAACTTTCTATCACAGTGTTTCCCCTATCCCGCCCCGCCAACGCAGCCCCCTGCCCCCCTGAAGAAAGGGGAAAATTTAGGCGCCCCCGCTTTGCGCATGATATGATGCTAAATCAAAAAGCGCGAAAAGTGACAGCCGTGCCAAAGAGCATCCCATTGCATGACAAATTTCAGTCACCATGTCAAAGAGGAAGGCCGGTGATCCCAAACAGGGATCAATTACATCCTTCTTTAAAAAAACACCTGCTGCATCAACCTCGGTGACGGAGAACGACGGTGAGAGGAGCAAGGTGTGGGACAGCAGCTGCAAAACACCACACATCTGGATGGGACCCAGATTGGGCTGCCGACCCCAAGTACAAGGCTTGGCTGTACAAGACGGATTTAGGTGAGTTTCTAATAATAATGTTACAGTTACATTAGTTTGCAGCTAGATGAAAAATGTTTCCTATCGTCCTCCTATTGGCGTGTGTGCTTTTGACTCTGATGTGCACGCTTGTTGTCTGTTTCTCTGTACACTGTTGGATGCTATTTACATTTTACACTTTTCATTCAAATAAACTAGCTGCCACAGATGTTTATTTTCATCTATGAGACATACATTTATCTTCCGAAATGAAGCTATCCAGCCCGTGTTTAATCTACAAAAAGCTGCAGGTACATTAATCGGCTCTTGTTCTTCTACTGGTATGACGGTGAAGTTTTGACCGCAGGTCACCTCAGCAGACCCGGGCGAGGCTGCTCCGCCGCTCCGCTACAGGTGCCGCTGGTCTGGACTTCTCCCACCATGTCAGAGCAAATGTGCAAACAAGCGTTATTTGGATAAACTCGCGGCACAATGGGGAACTAAACGGCTACTTTCTCACACGAGAAAGCTTTAAAACCTGATTTTTCCCGTGCTATAGTGGAATTTAAAACACAGTTACGGCGGTTTTAAGTTAGCTATAGCGAGGGGAGGTTCGCTTCCTGTTTATAAAATAAAAGCGCAAATTCTATCCTTATGGTTTTCTTTATAGTAACAGACAACGGGTGTTTTATTTTTGTGAAAATGACCAGAAGTGCGTTACTCACTACGGCTGGCTTGGGTAGCGCCGATTTAAAAAGCAAAACTTTAAACAGCTGTTATGTAGGAGCTTGTATGATCCTTGCAAGATAGCAAGTCAGCTGGCCTTGTATTGATGGCAATTTTTTTCATTATATAATATAATTGATATACATATAAAGATTTTATTTTTTAATTCAGGAATGTTCTGTAGGATCTGCCGGCCTCACAAACAATCTGTGAAGAGGGGTGCCCAGACACGGCCATTCATTGAGGCCCCATGTGTGTCATATACAGGAAGCAGACACGCAGCATCCGAGACACACAGAGAGGCCTTGAAACGGCATGTTGAGCTAATGAAAGGTAGCCTATGTTGTGCTGAAATCTGTGATGATTTCCATTTATATTTATTATGTTATATATTTATTATTGTTATTTTTGTAAAGCAAAAATTTAAACATATCCATTCCAGGCAACACTGTTGTTGCTGCCTTCGATCCGTTGGTGTCCCTGGAACATGAGGCTGTGATGGGCGGTTTCAAATGCCTATATTGGCTGGTTAAACATGAAATAGCCCATTATACCAACTATTCAGCCCTGCTTGATCTGGCCCAGCTGCTTGGTTGCCAGTATTTTGAGAAGTTGAAGGCAAGTATTTTGAACAGCATTGCTGGTTTGCATGTCCATAATGGTAGATGGTTCACCTTAGGGGTAAATTTAACTATGACTTTAATCAACACCTCTCTTTTGAGTGTCTCCCTTTCCTTGAATTGTTGTGAATTGCTTTGTCATGTTTGCATTCTTTTCAGATTGGCCAGAACACCAATTACAGATCACACAGAATCATAGATGACATGCTAGACATTCTAGCAGCTGTCATTGAGAAGCCTATCCTGGAAGAGATTCGGACTTCACAGGCAGTTGGACTGGAGCTGGATGAAAGTACAGATGTCTCTGTACTTAGGCAGCTTGACATCCATGTCAGGTATGTAAACCTTTAAGCAGAATATTGTTGGAAATCTACTGGAATCTACATATTGAATGTATATAGATGTTCATTTTATTTATTAATGTATTGTTTGGTAGATATCTGGACCAAGAAGGCAAACTCTGCTGTCACTTCCTTGCACTGGTGCCTATTCAGGATGGCAAAGCAGACAGCATTGTGGCAGCTGTTAGAGAGGTAGTGGAAAAGAAGGAGATCCCTCCACACCTCATCTGTGGTCTCGGGACTGATGGTGCTGCAGTAATGACAGGTAGCTAAGTGATTATCAATATCTAATTCATGATGGCGCCACGTGAGTGGCGTCCTGTTACAGCAGCTCTGAAGTTTCCTAATACTTTATTTATTTATTTTAATTTTTATATAACAGGCCACCTTCAGTACTTGTTTGTGCATAGTGCCTGAAGGTTGTTGTTGTTATTGTCGTCAGTGTTGAATGTGTATTTAACCCTGTCTACTTTCTTGGGCTGTTGTGGTAAAAAAATTTCCCCATTGTGGGATGAATAAAGTATATCTAATCTAAGGAGGCTCAATCATCTCTTGGTGCCATCATAATCATTTTTTTGTCAACTCCTTATAGGCCGAATAAACGGAGTGGCCAAGCAGCTGTCAGAGATCTGGCAAGGGTTGCTCTCTACCCATTGTGCTGCCCATCGGCTGGCATTGGCCTACTGACGAGGTCCCCTATATGAAGACCTTCAAGGGGCACTTGCAGCAGCTGCATTTGTACTTCCGAAAAAATGCAAACCGCTTGGCTGCTTTATCATCTGCTGCAGCCGTGCTTGGGATCACTGACTTGAAAGTCAAGGTGAGAAATGTGATTGATCTCCTATCTAGTCTGTTTGCATATTATTCACTGTATCATTTGCTTAATCAGTTAAACTGTTCTCTATTTTATTGTCAAGGAGGTGAAGGACACCAGATGGCTCTCACAGCACTTAGCCATCCAGAACCTGCAGAAGAACATTAGTGCAGTACTGAATGTACTGGCAGAGGAAGTGGAAGTGAGGAGATGTGCTACAGCCAAAGGCCTCTACTCCTTTCTCGCCACGTACCGCTTCTTTGCTGCACTTCACCTGCAGGCAGATGTTCTGCCACACCTGTCATGCCTGTCCAAAATCTTCCAAAAGGAAGACTTGAACTTCCTGGCGATCAAGGAGCAGGTAAATTCTGTGCTATTATCAATAGCAAATATATTTTTAATGTATTGAATTGCAACACATTCTGATTTTAAAATATGATTTGAAATGTTTCAGGTTCCAGTCACACTGACCCTCATCTGCCAAATCAAAGATGCTGGTGATCAGCAAGCAGCAGGATCATATTTGTCTAAGCTAAACCAAAACCTGGACAACCCAGCTGGCTTAGGTCAGTTCTCAATCTCTGTGGAACAGGAGAGGGGCAGAAGGGGCCAACCAGAGGATGGGGACAGGGAGCACTTCTGGAGGAGGTAAGAATAAAATCTGTATCACACACATGAGAAAATAATGTTATACTGCACAGCTGTGATTCTGTTGTAGGTATGAGTATGAAGGCCAAACATTAAAAATGTTGGTGATGCTTTTCTGTTTTAATTTATTGATTCCTCCCTGCTTTATCAGGTGATGGACCCCTACCTGGATGGGCTCATTCATGGGTTGGAGGAGCGGTTCCCTGACCTGGAGGTGTTTGGGGCATTCAGTGCTCTCAGCCCACAGGCAGCACGATCATCTGACCATGAGCTGCACATGGTCACCTCAGGACCCTGGCAGGACACTTTCCCTCGGTGGATGCCAGCACTGCAGTGGAGGAGTGGATGTCCTTCAGAGAACATGTGGTCTCTGGTGCACTCCAGGTATGACATATTAAGTTCTTTTTAGGCTTGTTCTGTTAGCTTGGGTCCAAAAACATGAAACTGCATGTTGTTATCTTATGCCTTGCCTTATGATTTCAGGATAAGACACAGCTGGACATCATGAATGACCTCACCTTAAAATACGAGGAGTTTGGAGTGTTGTACCCCAACCTGTGCAAGCTGGCTGCAACAGCACTGACTGTACCCCTCAGCAGTGTGAACTGCAGGAGGGATTTCTCCACCATGAACAGGGTAAGAATCCTTTACTTTCTGACTGCTACTAAATTTGAAAACAAACAACTTAGTATGTAAAATTAAATTTAGTTTATTTAGGACAGTCTGCACTTACATTGATTGTTTGCCAAAATAAATTTTCTTTTTCATCTGCTGCTTGCAGGTGAAGACAGACCTCCGCAACAGACTGCAGGGGGAGCATCTTGAGGCATGTATTAGGATTTCTATCAGTGGCCCATCAGTGCAAGACTTCCCCTACGAGGAGGCTCTCAAAATCTTTTTCAGAAAGCCAAGGAAAATCAAGTGCTCTGACCACAGCTGCACAATGTGCCATTAAGCTCAGCCCAGCCCAGCCCAGTCCAAGCAGGCCCTGCCCTTCCCAGCCCCTACCTAACCTGTCCTGTCCAGCTCAGCCCCACACAGCCCAGAAGTTAAATGAAGTTTGAGTGTTCCTGTTTTGTTAATGTTGTTCTGTTGTGTTTTAATTAAACTAAATTATTGTATTTATTACCTTGTGGTTTGAGGAGTCCCTGAATGTTTTTCATAATTTTCGAACATTTTCAGCTGGACATGTCCCCCCTCCCAACTGCAAATACCACCCCACCAACAAAAAATTCTAGGGGAAACACTGTATCAGCCCATTGTAGTTTACAGTAGGTGCGACTATCAGCACTTTTACACTCACTAGCTTTATCCAAATCTCATTAACTCTCCAGCACAGTCATTAGGTTTTTAGAGCTTACTGTTTAGTAGTGTTTTCTGTCTGTTAGCACAAGAATCATTAGCTTAAACCACTCTGCTGCCGTTGGCGAACAACAGAAATTCAATTAAAGGGTTAAACGGTATACATGCACTGAATGAATGGATTATTGGGCAAAAACAAAAAAGTGTCTGATTTTTCTTAATCTGATAATGCCTGTTATCTGATAAAACATACTGCATTATGCTGTTTACACAACTTGAGTATTCAGTTAACTCCTAGTTAACCATCTAGAAATCAGATAATGATTAGTTTATTAGTGTGCATGTTAATGGATTCACTGTGATCACTCTCAGAGTATAGAGCTATTTAACACTTTCATTAACAAATACACAACAGAGTATCTTTAACTACGACAGTAAGGTGACTACACTAAGAGAGATGAACAATGGTATGCTGGATGAAAACTTACCTTTAAATGTGTTGATAAACCTTCCTTCTAAGAAGGGTTTGTCTTCTCCACGAATAATGTGCTCTACAGCATCCTTATCGGGAGTCTTTCTCCTCCTCCTCCTCTCAGTCATCTTTGCTGTAATAATGCCCAGACATTACAAACTTTAATAAATATCATGTCACATGACTGTCCTTTGAACACTGAAACTGTTAAATTAAGCTATATTTCATGCCAAATCACATCAGATATTCTGTGTCAATATTCAATAAGAGTGCAATGGATCACAAAACTCAGTTTGGATCATATCAAGCTTTCTGAGTCACAGATCAGAGTATTTTGTGGTTATTGTCAGTACAAGCAGAGCGAATCACAACTTTAATGAGTGCGGTTCAGTTCGACATTATTGTCAGTCTGTTAGAAAAACATTTAATTTTATTAAAATCAAAAATTAATATTTATAGCCTATAGGCTATAAAAACAATAGTCATTAAAATAGCCAGCTATATGCCTGCCAGCCGGCGCTTGTGGAAAGCCCTGAAAAATGCCAGTGTAAAATATTATATCTAAAATATTACTACACACTCCATGGGTATGGACTAGTATCTAAAATATTCAAAACTCAATTTTATGAGGCATGACACGTTCTTCCCTCAAGAAGGACCTCTAAAACTAGGCGATACCAATAGCTGTGAATTTCTACTACTTTATTAAAAACTATTTCAAACTTTCAAGTATTTAAGCTCACTTTGCTTCAACAATTTCCCAAATTGCACAGAATTTAAAATGCAGCAACCGCAGTGGCATTTTACCAAAAAATACTGTGGATTTATTTTGCACATAATCTTACACAACTCCACTTTCATCTGCCTTAAAATCTCTCCATACAGACATGGTGAGTGCTGCTGCCGTTGTTAACAAGACAAAGCTCCCGTTTAGACATATTAAACCGTATTACATTGTTAAACGTTTACCTGGCCGGCAAGTCAGTGACGCACATGTTAGCCATTTAACTGTTATCAGCCACGTTATCGATGACCAAACGGCTAGTAGCAACACTTATAATAAAAGACGTTCTTCTTCAGCGCTAGCCTACAGCTAATTTTACTTAGCCATTCGCGTGCGTGATACGTTGAACCACTATTTTTTAAAGTAAAATATCAAACAGTGTTGTCTTGCCTGCTCATTTTTTGCTTCTCCTCCAAAATGCCTGTGACTCACGTCTGTTTCACCTGCAGCCGTACATCTCCGGAACTGAGCAGACATCTGCTGATTGACATCGGCTGCAGCCAATCACAGATCAGATCTGCCTGATTGACATCGACATTCCGGATCCAATGGTGCCACCATCGAGTCTCTACGAGGTCGGGAAGTGGGTCAACTAGAACCTTGAGGACTCTGGTGCATACCTCAATGGGTTTTCGGAGGATAACTTTTGAAGGGATGGTGGTAGAGACTTGAAAGCAAGCTCTGCACCCCCATTTTTGGACATTCCGGATCCAACGGTGCCACCCTCGAGTCTCTACGAGGTCGGGAAGTGGGTCAACCAGAACCTTGAGGACTCTGGTGCATACCTCGACTGGTTTCGGGGGATAACTTTTGAAGGGATGGTGGTAGAGACTTGAAAGCAAGCTCTGCACCCCCATTTTTGAGCATTCCAGGTCCAACAGTGCCACCATCAAGTCTCTATGAGGTCGGGAAGGGACTGAACCAGAACCTTGAGAACTCTGGTGCATACCTCAATGGGTTTTCGGAGGATAACGTTTGAAGGAAAGGTGGTCGAGACGTGAAACTAAGCTCTGCACCCCCATTTTCGGACATTCCGGATCCAAGGGTACCACCATCGAGTCTCTACTAGGTTGGGAAGTGGGTCAACTAGAACCTCGAGGACTCTGGTGCATACCTCGACGGGTTTTTGTGGAATAACTTTTGAAGTGAATGTGGTACAGACTTGAAAGCAGGCTCTGCACCCCCATAACTTTGTCTGTACACACACACCCACACACACACCCACCCACACAAACACACACACACACACACACACAAGTGAACACATCAGAATGTTAGGTGGCTGTGATGTCATCAAAGGGAATGTCATGACGTCACAGACCCTGTGCTTTAATCTAGCATGGGCTCTGTGATGACATCAGCGTTAGGTTATAATCCTACAACCATGTCATTATCATACCTCCACTGGTTTTCGGGGGATAACTTTTGAGAGAATGGTGGTCGAGACGCGAAACTAAGCTCTGCACCCCCATTTTTGAACATTCCGGATCCAAAGGTGCCACCATCCAGTCTCTACGAGTTCAGGAAGGGGTTCAACCAGAAACTTGAGGACTCTGGTGCATACCTCGATGGATTTTCGGAGGATAACGTTTGACGGAAAGGTGGTAGAGATGTGAAACTAAGCTCTGCACCCCCATTGTTGAACATTCCGGATCCAAGGGTACCACCATCGAGTCTCTACAAGGTTGGGAAGTGGGTCAACTAGAACCTCGAGGACTCTGGTGCATACTTGGCGGTCCTATACTTGCAAAGTCTGCTAGTCATATGTTGCAAAGACTGGGCAATGGATTGTTCAACTTCGTAGGTCTTAGTCAGTGGGCTGATGGCTATTGCTGTTCCCTGGTCAGGTTTAGCCATAGATGAGGATTTTTAAAAAGCTTTGGCTACAAAGTAGTTGACCTGGTCAGTCTTTGCAACATATGACTAGCAGACTTTGCAAGTACATGACCGAGGCCTGTTCAGCCAAATATGAGTGTACTGACTTGCAGTAGCTTTTGTTAAAACTAACGTATATGGTGGCCCTAGTTCACCTGACTCGAATATCTACCACGTGAGGATGTGCCAAGCCACTGCTACTGACTTCCTATTTCCTGTCACGTACTGAATGTGTGGGTCAAATTTTGTCTCTATGAATCAAGTGGAATTGTCCCAAAACGCTCCTCAATGCTCAGAGTTCCACTTCCAAATTTCAATCTATTTAGCTGGGTGTGACTCCAAATCTTCATCTATTTCCATTCTAATTCTTAATTAATGCTTCCAAATGTATTTCAGCACTCTTGACCCTCCATAAAACATGTAAACTTACCTAAATAAGTTTCTGCAAGTTTGGTCACAGTGTTTTGCAAAATTTGCACTTAAATCAAAAATTGACTCACCATGCCTTCTGACTGCCAAGCCACTGCTACTGACTTCCTACTTTCTGTCACGTACTGAATGTGTGGGTCAAATTTTGTCCCTATCCATCAAGAGGAATTGCCCCAGCAGTCAGGGAGTTTAAAGCCAGGTGGCCTGCATCCTTTCATACTGATGAGGTAAACACATGCTTGCCTTTTCCCCTCTCCTTATTATGCAATTTCAGTGTGCAGCTGTTAAAATGTAAAGTCTGATAAGGTTAAACAAAAGATGACTAACATTTGGAGAGAGACAAATCTCCTATAGAGGAAGCAGTTCTTTATTTTGGCCACTTGGGGGCAGAAGATGGCAAGCTACTCTTCTAACTTCTACCAGATAAATGTTGAATTCCAGCAGATTACAACACTTCCACTTGAGACAAACTTCTTGGTACAGTTGGACAATATTTTACCCCAGCTGACATCTGTTTTCCAGAAGAAGGGAGATGTTTCTGGTAGAAACTACCTGTAAATTTATGTATACGATGTTATGGATTTTTTTTTTCATACATACTTCATACACTGTGTAATTGTATTATCCATATGAAGCCCCAGTTTGCATCATCAGTAAGTCTGGATTATTTGCAAGATGCAAAAATAATTTCTAAGGAAATATATCGTCTTTTTAAGGCAATAATACCATATGGGTTAGAGATGCAGTCATGTGATCAGACAGGTGCCAGTTCAATCCTGTTTTCTCAGGTGGTGATAATAAGATTGGGCTATAGTTGTACTAAGCACCTATGTGTTAAGAGGACAGCATTGTTGTCAGCTGTACTGTATGTCCCTGAATAAACAGGAGTTAAAACAACATGTTCATACCTCACTTTTTTTAAAAATAAAAACTAGTCCATGCTTCACAGTTATTTTGTAGTTAAAAAAGTCACTTTTACAGTATGTTTGACATAATATTGAGCTATATAGATCAAACTTGACAAAGCTGATTGGAAGTCAGTATTTGTAGGTTACCACAGGTTGGAAATTGGAAATATTTTTTGTAGTTATGTGTTTATGAATGTTTTAATCGGTGGAATCTCTTCACACAGGCTTCACACAGTGATGTTAATCTCAAAAAGGCAGCAGTTCTCAAGGCACTTTGCCTCTACCTTGGTGAGGATAATGGACTTCTAATTCGGGAGTATATGGTAAGTCAGTGTAATTGCTTTTTTCTCGTCAGATATATTGTAACTTAGAAAAGTACATGTTTATAGTGGGTTAGAGACTTACTGTGTGCTGTGTCTGTGGAATACAATATGACATTTGACGAATTCTGATGTTTCTAATGCTCCTCTAGAGATGTCTTTGTATCTAGATACATTAGATACGGAGACAACAGCTCTGTGACAGAGTTATTATTACAAGATCAAAGCAAGGCTAGTGGAGTAAGAAAAGCAGACATTGTTCACAGGGCTGAACAACGTTAACATTTTTAGGCAGCATAGATCACAGCTAAGAAGCTGAGATGATAACATTAGAAGACAGGGCAATTGATTATCATAAGCCCTAGTGCAACCAAATATTACAAAGAAGTTTTATGTCTGTGCAGTACTGGTTTGCCAACAAATGAATTGTCCTTCAACTTAACCCATAAAGGGGTCTAACTTTAATATCAGTGTTCTCCATTAATTACCCAGAATGTGGCAACCCCCCACAGTCTAATTTATCTTGCCATAGTCTCATTATGAACCAGAAATATTTTAAGACTTCTCATAACAACATTAAACATTATGCCATTGCTTCAGCAAGATATCTTTCAAATGACATGCACAGCCTTTGTGGAGACCAGTCAGTCCAAACAGTATATTGGTGTGATGTCACACATAATTTTACAACAACATTGATAATCTGGTGACTCAGTCAAGGTTTAGTTATGATTCTCAAACAATGCAAAATGAAAATCAAAATTGATTGATACTGCCAACTGACAAAAGATAGGATTTATGTTTATTTTCTGTAGCTAACTACTAATTATCTGGCAGCAAAGCCAAAGCTCAGTTATATTCAGGGTTTTTCTACATTGTCTATCAACTTGATCCAATCAAAAGATACCATGATTTTTAGTTTGATACAGGAAGGTTTTTCATAACTCAACACTATTTACGTGCTACCTTTTGTATCTTCACTTGTTTATTGTTGTAGAAATGGAATTGTTGATCTGTTGAACTTGGAGGTCAGAGGACCACTGACTGTCTGTCAACTTGTACAGTAGATATGTTCTGATGTTAGTGAGACCAACTGATCTTGGAAATGTACATTATTGTTTATATTACAACTCAAAACCACTTTCTCTCTAAAAGCTTCAGTTTATAAACACATTCATCTTTATGTTCTTCATTTTCAACATTTTCTTCTCTCAGTTTATACAGTTTCAATAACACCTGATTTACTTGTAGTTTATGAAACTGGCTGTAATGTGAGTGTAAAATATTCTCATTGTGTAAAACAGGAAATAAAATGCAACATCATACGATCATTTTTGCTCTTTTTATTTCAAAACAATGTTTAATTTTAAATATTTTAGAACAGAATCAAAACATTTTCACTTTTTCTTTACATCATCTTTTTCCCTCTCACATCTCTCTTACACTGTTTCAGCTCTCCTGCTCCATGTTTTCCTCTGCTCCTCAGACACCTCCCCTCCTCTTTCACTGCCTCTGGTCCTTTTCTCCTTGAGCGCACTCTCCCCTTTGTCACTTCTTCTCCATGTCGTTCTTCTTGCCTCTGATGTTCCTTCTGCTGCTTCTCTCATTCTTGTTCACCGTTCTTTTTCTCTTCCTCCTCTGATGGCTCCTCCTGCTGTTTCTCTCTTTTTCCCTCGCAGATATTTCTTTCCTCCTCCTCACATGCTGTCACCTGTTGCTCAACTTGTTCTTTGTTGCAGGTCTTTCTCTCGAACAGCTTGCTTTGATGAAAAGTTAATTCCATTACCGATGATGGCTTTGGACAAATGTTCTGTGAATATTTTGCCAGGACTTTAGCTGTGGCTGGGCTTACATAAGCCTTATTCATCTGAGAAAAAAAATAAATAAATCAAAAATAAACACTAACAGGTTCTCAAGTAAAATACACCAATACTGATCTTCAGATTTGTTAGTGTCAAGTGCACAGGAATTTTAGCTTTATATAATATTTTATTTGCATCTTCGTATTTTATTTGTATCTTCGTTATGTTAGTTTCACCTTTATTTATCTGTACTATGAAATGGAGCACTGCAATCCAAGAATTTTCCTCAAGGGATTAATAAAGGATTCTGATTCTGATTCTTTCTTAGACATGATAAACCTGTCTCTAGTTACAGGTTATGTACCTCAGTCAAATTAGCTGTAGTTAAACCTCTTCTGAAAAAGCCTACTCTAGATCCAGGCATATTGGCAAACTGTAGACCCATTTCTAACCTCCCCTTTCTATCTAAGATCCTTGAAAAAGCAATTGCTAGTCAGTTATGCAACTTTCTTCAAAACAATAGCTTTGTTTGAGGACTTTCAGTCAGGATTCAGAGTGCATCATAGCACAGAGACAGCACTGGTAAAATCCTACTACAGAGACTAGAACATCTACTTGGCATTAAAGGAACCGCGCTGAGCCGGTTTAGGATGTATCTCTCATCATCAGTTCTGGTTTGTACTTGTCAATAATTTTTAATTTTGTTTATTTATATATCCACTTTTATTTATTTATTATCAAAGATGGTGGCGCCCTGTATGGCAGCGGCTACTTCAGCTCCCGATAGCGATGTATGTTTTTTGTTAAATATGTTGTCTGTACCGCCGCAGACTTGCACGAGAATAGCCTATAACAGAAGCTCATTACTCGGACTATGAAACTCCAACTTTGCAAAAAATCTTTCTGGAATTAATCTGGTTGTGGAACTCGAAACACTCAGCGAGCTAGGCATCCTACATCGGGAAGACCAATGAGCCTGCAAGGCAGCAGACTCTCCTCCCACCACCGGCCGACACTGGAGGTGGCGAAAGCGGTGTGAGAGACCCAGCACATCCTGCAAGAGGTGTGCTAGACCTAGCAAGTAGGGCAAACGAGCAGGTATCAGCGCCAGGCTAAAAGCAAACCCATACAGACCTGCACTTCCTTCCATCCTGCTATCCAACGTACATTCACTGGAAGTCAAAATGGACTACCTCAGATTGGATTTAACCACACAAAGAAAGGTGAGAGACTGCAACGCCATCATCCTCACTGAGATGTGGCTTAACTACACCGTTCACCGACAGCGCCATTCAGGTGGACGGACTAACAACATTCCGGGCGGATAGGAGCCAAGCTCTCAGGGATAAATCTCGGGGAGGTGGAGTGTGTATTTTCATCAATAACAACTGGTGTACAAACGTTGTAGTTGTCACAAGCTACTGTTCTTAGGACATTGAATTCCTAACATTTAAATGCCGACCATTTTACATGCCAAGAGAATTCACTGCCATCCACATCACAGCTGTTTACATTCCTCCCAGTGCGAACACAAAGGACGCACTGTCCGCATTGTATCAGTCTGTGAACTCATTACAGAATCGTAACCCGGACTCGGTCTACAAAATCGCTGGTGACTTCAATCAGGCCAAACTTAAGACAGTACTTCCACACTACCACAAAACATGTGAACTTCGCGACCAGGGGAGAAAACACTCTTGACCAGGTCTACACCAACATCAAACAGGCATTCAGAGCTATTCCCCACCCTCACCTGGGGAGCTCAGACCATCTCTCTGTCATGGTAATTCCAGCCTACAGACCACTGTTAACCAGAAGCAAGCCAGCTGTGAAACAGATCAGAACATGGCCAGAGGGAGCCACCATAGCTCTCCAGGACTGCTTCGACTGTACAGACTGGTCTGTTTTTACGGAAGCTGCCACTACCAACCAACACGTCAACCTAACAGAATACACAGAGTCTGTGACGGGATACATATCCAAATGCATGGATGATGTTACCGTCATCAAAAACATCACCACAAGAGCCAACGAAAAACCATGGTTCACCAGGGAGGTACGTGAGCTCCTGAGAGCATGTAACACTGCCTTCAAGTCCGGGGACAAAGACGCTCTCAGATCTGCCAGGGCCAACCTGAACCGGGGCGTGAGAGCAGCCAAGTGGGCCTATGGACAGAAAATTCACTCCCACTTAACAGACACAAAAGACCCCAGACACCTGTGGTAAGGCATCCAGTCAGTCACCGACTACAGGCCAACACCCGCGCCGTGGGAGGACAACACAGACTTCCTCAACTCACTTAACACCTTCTTCAGCCGGTTTGAAGAAATCAACACCACCACATCAATAAAAGCCCCCCCCCAGCTCAGACGATGCAACATTTACACTGGACCCAGCTGATGTGTGGAGGACCCTACTCAGGGTGAACCCCAGGAAAGCTGCAGGTCCTGACAACATAAGCGTGTGCTTAGAGACTGTGCTGACTCATTTACAGACGTTCTCACAGATATCTTCAACACCTCTCTGAGTCAAGCCATCATACCAGCAGGTTTCAAAGCCACCACCATCGTACCGCTACCCAAGAGATCCCCAGCCACAACACTGAATGACTACCGACCCATAGCACTCACTCCCATTATGATGAAGTGCTTTGAAAGATTGGTCAAGCCCCATATAACATCCAGTCTCGCCACTACACTTGACCCATTCCAGTTTGCATACCGTCCCAAGCGCTCCACTGACGATGCCATAGCAACAGCACTCCACCTATGCCTGGATCATCTAGAGAACAAAAACAGTTACGTGCGGATGATGTTCATCAATTTCAGCTCCGCCTTCAACACAGTCATCCCTCAAGACCTGGTGAATAAACTCGGTGACATAGGCATCAGCACTCCAACAGCAACTGGCTACTGGACTTCCTCACTGACAGACCACAGACAGTAAGAGTTGGAAACAGTTCCTCTGAGACACTATCATAAACACCGGGGTCTGTTGTGTAAAAAAAAAAAAGGAAAATGCACTGAGCTTCAAGAAAGTAGAGAGAGTGAGAAGGGAGGGGTGAGTGTAGATAGAAAAAAACAAAACAGAGCCCTGTGAAGAGAGAAGTAGAGAGAGAGTAAAGGGAGGAGTGAGTGTATGTGGGAAGAACCAAAACTCAGCCCTGTGCAGAAAGAGAGAGAGTAAAGGGGAAGGGTGCGTGTCCACTGCTGGGAAAGTACCAAGAAGCCTCAAGGTCACAGGTGCAGAGGTGAAGTGTGCCAACAATGACAACACAAACTTAGAAAAAACAATGCACGAGTAGAGAAAACATGATATTAAAAGATGGCTGCGCCTGTTTAGGGCAGGGGCCTAGTGCGAGAAAAATTACACCATTGGTGTTTGGACAAATAAAATTAGTTTTAAGGAAAATAAGGGAGGGAACCTCCCTTAATTTAAATAAAAAGGTTGTGCACTTTGGGGGGTATAAAAAGAGGGTACAGAGACCTCCGGGTCAGTCTGATCCGGATCTGACTTGGGTTTTGACCTCACTGTATAGTAGGATAGACTCTACTGCACCAAGCTCTGTCTGTCTTTTCTGATCATTTTTGAAGGGATGATCTCCACACTTCGTTGATTTTTTGTGACCTGTTGAAAAACCCTTCGAGACCTTGATTTTTGTATCATTTAATGTTGGAGAAAAATCTTTGATCACAACTGGCCCATTTTTGGACCTTTATTTTTGACCCAACAGGTCCCCCAAGGGATGTGTGCTGAGCCCTCTGCTGTTCACATTGATGACACACGACTGCTGTGCCACATACACTTTGAACCACATCATAAAGTTCGCAGATGACACAACAGTGGTGGGCCTCATCAGTGACGACGATGACTCCACCTACAGAGAGGAGGTACATCAACTCATCAACTGGTGTGACACAAACAACCTACAACTCAACATCAACAAAACAAAAGAGATAACAGTGAACTTCAGGAACGAACTCCTGTCACACACCCCACTCACCATCAATGGCAGCGCTGTGGAGTCTGTGAAAAGCGCCAAGTTCCTGGGGGTGCATATCACAAACGACCTGACATGGACAACCAACACCACCTCCCTTGTCAAAAAAGCACAGCAACGCCTCCACTTCCTCCGCAGGAGGAGAAGAGCCAACCTCCCCCCTTCTGCACTCACTACCTTCTACAGGGGTGCCTTTGAAAGCATCCTCACCAACAACCTCTCAGTCTGGTACGGCAGCTGCACTGCTGCAGACAAGAAGGCCTTACAGAGGGTGGTGAGGACAGCAGAAAAGATCACCAGATCAGCCCAAGAACCCATACAGGACTTATACACATCCCGCTACTGCAAGAGAGCCATCAATACCATCAAGGACAACACCCACCCAGCACACAAACTGTTCTCCCCCCCCTACCATCTGGCAAACGCTAGGTGCAAGACAACCAGACTCAGAAACAGCTTCTTTCCATAGGCCATCAGACTGCTCAACTCACTCAAGATAATACCATGAACATGTCAACCCCTACATCCACAAGACGTTTTTTTGGGGGTTTTTTTTGTCTTTGCTGCTTCTGCACTTTGCACTTTCATATTGCACCTTATTATCACTACATAATATCACTGGTAATGTATGTATGTATGTGTCCATTGTTTTGTCTGTCTGTGTATCTTGTGTTTATGGAAATAGTGTTGATGCCACGTGCACTTTATGCTATATGTGTGTTGTAAATATGTGTTGAATGTTAAATTGCACATTTGGAGTTTTGAGGAAATGCAATTTTGATCCTGTGTGTAATGACTGTTACATAGTGTGATTGACAATAAAGTTCACTTTGACTTTGACTTTATTTAAATGGCGCCTCTATCAACCCAATCGGTCGAGGCAGATGGCTCCTCCTGCAGCTTTCTTCTTTCCTCCTCACAGGTCTTTCTCTCCTCCTGTGATGGCTCCTCCTGCTGTTTCTCTCTTTCCTCACAGGTCTTTCTCTCCTCCTCTGATGGCTCCTCCCGCTGTTTCTCTCTTTCCTCCTCACAGGTCTTTCTCTCCTCTGTGGTGTCACACAGCTTTGTCTTTCGATGAACATTCCGTGAAGGTTGTACCAAGGTTTTAGCTGTGACTGACCTTACATAAGCCTGCTTCATCTTACAAAAACACATAGTCGGAAGAACTACATAGCCTGAGCACGCAAGTCCAACACTAGTTTGACTTCACTTCCTCTCCTTACTTCCACTGTTGTCAGTTATATTCTTATCACCCTTTTATTGTTTTTAACACTGCCTGAGCCTGTACAGCACTTTGGTCAACATTGGTTGTTTTTAAATGTGCTTTATAAATAAATTCAAGTTGAAGTTGAAGTTATCATATCATCATCATGAAATGCTATTGTCATGGTTATGACTGGGTGGATCAGAGAAGTTCCAGCTCCCCCCATAGTCCAAACGACCTTTTTCTTTTGTTTTTTGCCACTGACACAGTCAAAACAATCTGCAGCAACACCAACAAAAATGCTGCAAAAAAACAAGGAATCAGGGAAGAAATACAAATGGACAGAAGAGGGACCTGTATGAGTTCTTTGGTCTCCTGATCTACATGTCGTTGGCGTCACTGCTAAGTCTCCAAGACTACTGGAGACAGAAACACATTTTGTCTCTGCCCCTTCCAGCCAAAGTGATGACAAGACACAGGTTCAGATCCATACTCTGGAACATCCACCTCAGTGATCCCGAGGAGGATGTAGAAAATGACAGGAAGAAGGGAACACCAGGCCATGACAAACTATTCAGAGTCAGGCCTCTTTATGATGACATCCTCAGTGCCTGCCAGGCTTATTATCACCCAAGGAGGGAGCTGTCAGCTGTCAGATGAAAAGGATGGTGGCGACTAAGGCCAAAACTGGCATGACACAATATATGAAGGACAAGCCAACTAAATGGGGGATGAAAATTTTTGTATTGGCTGAGTCAAGCAGTGGCTACACCATCAGGTTCAGCATATACACAGGGAAGACTCAAACTGCAAGTGAGCATGGGCTGTCTTATGATGTGGTCATGGACCTCATTCAACCATCCTGTCTTGGCACAGGGTACCATATTTACATGGACAATTTTTACATCAGTCCCAAGCTGTTCATGGACCTGGCCAGCATGAAATTTGGAGCCTGTGGCACCTATAGGGAGACCAGAAAAGGATGCCCCAGAGGGAGGCCAAATGCTCTCACCAAAAAATGTGGAAGAGGATCTGTGAGATGGATCAGAGAGGGCCCACTTGTGTTCATGAAGTGGATGGACACACGGGAGGTGTCTGTGTGCTCCACCATCCATCCTGCATTTTCAGGTAAGACAGTGCAGAGAAGGGTGAAGGATGGAGATGGATACTGGGCTGTGAGAGACATTCCCTATCCCACACCAATCATGGCCTACAATAAGAATATGGATGGGGTTGACCTGTCAGACCAGCTCATTCACTACTCCTCCACTCACAGAAAAACTGCTCGCTGGTACAGGACCATGTTGCTGCACTTCCTGGACATTGCAACAACAAATGCCTTCATCTTGCACCGTGAAATGAGCAGAGCCAAGCAGGTGCAGCCCATGGCACACAAAGACTTCATGGTGGAGCTGGTGTGTCAGCTCTGTGGCATGGACAAGGCAGGTGTTCCCCAGAGCAGGAGGGCTGATCACATTCCCGTGCCTATCGCCAAAGCCACAGATGCTGGCCAAAAAGCCACCAAAGGCAGACTGAAGTGCAAGCGCTGCCTTCAGGTGGACAACAGGAGGAGTGACACACCCTGGAAGTGTCAGGCCTGCAATGTGCCCCTCTGTCTTGTGGTGGACAGGAACTGCTTTTTGGAGTGGCACAAGTAATTTGTGTCGCATTTGTGACACTTTGCATCGTTTTGTAAATAGTTGTACAAAAAACGCCTGAAGTATTGACTGAATTTTAATGTAAATAGTGGTAAATAACGTTGTTTGCTAAGATTGTACATACGTTTTGAAATGTACCATTTATATTTGCATTCTAAGTTATAAAAATGGTTCGTTAAACATATTTGTGGTTTTCACAGTAAAAAATCTAACTTTTTCCTACTTGGATTTTGTGTTTTTTGTGTGATTTTAGGTCCACTGTGTTAATACAGTGTGTGAAAATGAAAATATAATTATAAAGTCACACATGTGAGGTTGTGCAAGGCAAGGTAACCCATTTTTAAGGTGAAATATAAAGATAAAATCAAAAGTATTAAAAAACGGCCAATTGTGCCCATGACCCCAGAGGGTTAATTATGAAAAAAGACACTCTAACATACCTTATTTGTGAATTTGGGAACTCTATGATGAATAGAATTGAAATAGATGACAATGGAAAACTTGAAAACTCTGAACATTTTATCATAATTCCGCTTTTGATCGTTGCCGCATTGGGTCGAATCAGTGGCGCATTCATTAACATCAGGTCAAATCTAGGGATGGGCATTTCAAGCAAAAGCACTCTTCGATGATCCAACTATTCGACCCCCCTAACACATACGCACGCATGTTGTGTCACTCGTCATTTGAAATGAGAAGCGGCACCAGAGGAGCAGTACTGCCAGTCGATCATTTAAAATCTCGGACTGAAGAACAGCTGTCAAAATCGTGGACTGCAATGACAATCGGTACAGAAGAATACTGTAACGATACCGCTTCTCATCACGTCGGTACCGTTCAATTTAGGCCTCCTTACTGAATGAGAGCAAAGTCTCCTCTCGCGGTGTAAAATGTTCTCCTGTACCGCTTCTCATCACTGTCCACACCGTGCACAGTTTCCACTTGTTTCACTTGTTTTTATTTGACAGTTTCACACACAACTTTCTGATTGTTGTAGGAATCTTGACATGTTTCTCCTTCTCCTCCTCTCCATTTACATTTTTTTTCAGACAAGACGATAGTCTCATAAACAATCAATTTTTTAAAACTTTTTACATTTTTTTTTTATTTTTTTTTATTTAATGACTATTCAAATATTCGAAAATCATTGCCCATCCCTCGTCAAAACCAGGTCATCTATTGTGGGTGGGTTTGTCACTAGGTAGCAGTCTCGCCTACCCAGAAATGTAAGTGTCAGAAGAGCAACAGGCTAAACCAGTGCATATTTCATAAAAGACACTATAGCTCCATTTCTAGAAAAAAAAAAAACAGGGATTTTGATGAAAACTGGCCACTGTTTAGCTTGGGATTCTTCAGGAATGGAGGCATGTAGAAATAAACGGTTTGTCCCCACTGAAAGCATAAAGTTTCACCTTTCAAACGGGCCATCGTATGTGTCCATAGCTATAATATAGAATATGCTGTGCCTCTACAAAAATTGTAAACAATGGTCTATGTTGCTGGCACTCATGACTAATGCTTCGGAAAACAGCACAGCACTCAAGGGAAAGGGTTAAGGGAAAAATGTAGAAATATTGCTTGAGATCTACGAGAACGAAGGGGTGAGAGAGCAATGTTCACTGATATTGTTGGTTTTATTGAAAGACAAGTCAAAATTGCTTCAGATCCAGTTTTTGGTAACATCCACGACCCACAGCTCACCAACTCCCAATGAAAATGGGGAGCAACTTTGCTACCAATGTCACTGCAGTCAAGGAAGGAGTCATAACTCAACATACAGCAAACAGGGCCAAGCCCTCCACTCTCAACTGCCTGTTCTGTTCACAAGGTAATCATTCACTGGATCAATGCTCACAGTTCAAAATGAAAGTACACAGGGACAAGATAAATTTTATTAAAGAAAAAAACAATCTGTTTTGGTTGCCTGAAGATAGGTCACACTATCAAAGACTGCAGGATGGCAATGTGTGTCACCAAAAGCACCCAAGTGTCCTTCATATAAAGCGGCAGGATAAAGGAACACCTTCTGATCAACAGTCTGTGAGCTCTTCAAATGTTTCACCTGCAATGTCTCAGACTTATGGGCATATTGGGGCCATTTTTTCTGTTGTTGCAGTCAAAGTCAAGAGTCAGAGTAAAAAAAAACTGTGCAGACATATGCTTTTTTGGATCCTTGTACAGAGAACTTGGCAAGACAATTGAACTTGAGGTGTAAAAGTTCAAGTAGTCTGTCAAGAACAATGAGGCAAAAGAAGATAGTAAATGCTCATGTGCTCTCAGGTCTTGAAGTGTCTGGTATCAATATGGATGACTTTGAGTCATTGAGTTACCTGATGTTTTAACTCAATGCCTTTCTCAACACTCAATATTCCACGACAAGAGGACATTGTTCAGTGGTCTTATCTCAAGGATGTTCAACTTCATGACATTGATGAAGGTGTTGATTTGCTCATTGGAAATGATGCATCAAAAGTGATGGAGCCTTGGGAGCTGATAAACAGCCAGAATGAGGGACCTTATGCTGTCAGAACCACAGTTGGTTGGGTCCTTAATGGTCCACTTTGTGGTGGGAGCAACAGGAATAAGAGTGACTGCTCTGCTGTAACATCCAACCGGATCTCTGTTGAACATCTTCAGGAAATGCTGGTTCAACGGTTTAACCATGACATTAATTAGAGGTCATCAAATGAGCAGCTTGAAATGTACAGAGAGTATGTAAAGTTTATAAATGTTATGAACAACACCACAAAGTTAATTGGAGGCCATTACTGCATAGGAGGAAAACCCGCTCTTGCCAAATAATCGCCATGTTGCAGAACAGCGCCTCTAGAGCCTGAAAAGAAAGTTTGCCAAGAATGGTCAATTCAAGAAAGAATACATCACATTCTTAACAACATGGTGGCTCAAGGATATGCTGAGCTGGTGCCATCTGCACAGCTAAAGCAGAGTGATAGAAAAGTGTGGTATATCCCTCATCATGGGGTTTATCATCACAGAAAAAGAGAGATTTGACCAACTCTTTAATTGGGGTCCTTGTTCAATTTAGACGAGAGCCTGCTGTAGTAATAACTGACATTCAAGCAATGTATCACCAAGTTAATGTTTCTGAAAGGCAAATCAACTTTCTCTGCTTTCTCTGGTGGCCTGGGGGAGACACTTCACAGTCTCCAGTGGAACATCGCATGAAAGTACGTCTGTCTGGAGCTGTGTCATCACCAAGCTGTGCAAATTACGCAGTGGGGAGAACTGCAGATGACAATGTCTAACATTTCCCTCATTAAGTGGTAAATACAGTCAAATGTAATTTTTATGTTGATGACTGCTTGAAATCAGTGGCCTCAGAGGAAGAAGCAGTGCAAATGGTTAAGGATGTCACTGCGCTTTGGCAGAGGAGGATTTAATCTTTCCAAATGGATCAGCAACAGCCAAACAGTGCTGCTGTCAATTGCTGAAGACTGCAGTACAAAAGAAGTGATGGAGCTGGATTTGGATGTGGACCAGCTTCCAAAGGAGCGAGCTTTGGGGCTACAGTAGTGCATTGAAACTGACAAAATTACGTTTAGGAACAGCCACAAACTAGACGAAGCATCCCAGCCCATCCACCATTCCAGCCAAACTGTTGCTACAGGAGCTTTGTAGGAGAAGTTTGGGGTGGGATGAAGCCATCTCTCATTCCCTCTTTAAGAAGTGGTTTGAGTGGTTGGAGGATCTCCAGAAGGTGGCTGAATTCAACGTGGATCGCTGTATTAGACCCAGAGACTTTGGAGACCCTGCCACAGCACAGCTTCACCACTTCTCTGACGCCAGCCAAGTTTCATATGAAACCGTGTCCTGGGGCGCCGCGTGGCGCTGTGGGTTAAGCGGGCATCCCATATACAGAGGCTATAGTCCTCGCTGCAGTCGGCTCTGGTTCGAATCCTGCATCGGGCACCATGTGCTGCATGTCATTCCCCCTCTCTCTGCCTTCCCTTTCCTGTCACTCTACACTGTGCTATCTAATAAAGGCAAAAATGCCCCAAAAATATACTTAAGAAAAAAAGAAACAGTGTCCTATTTAAGACTGGAAAAGGATGACAGAGCTCAGGTTGCATTTCTGTTGGGAAAGGCCAGAGTTGCTGCACTGAAGAAGACAACAATTCCTCGACTGGAACTCACAGCGGCAGGTCTTGCTGTTCGAGTTGATAAAATGCTTCAGAAGGAGTTGCAACTGAAGCTGGGGAAGTCAGTTTTCTGGACTGACAGCACAACTGTTCTTTAATACATCTGTAATGAAACCAGGTGATTTCACACTTTTGTAGCAAACAGACTCTCCATCATCGGAGAAGCTGCAAGCGTTGATCAGTGGAGATATGTTGGGTCTAAGGAGAATCCGGCAGATGATGCATCAAGAGGAATGAGGGCAGAGACTTTCCCAAAAGGCAGGAGATGGATAAATGGGCCAAAGTTTCTCTGTGAGCCAAAGGGGGTTTGGCCTAAATTGGATGCTGATCTTGATGTGATTCCTGCAGATGACCCAGAGGTCAAAAGGGATTTGACGGTAAACTCTGTTGTTGTGGATTTTGAAAGTGCCTGCTCTGTTACTTTTCATCTCGGATGAGACTGAAAACGTCTGTTTCTTGGTTTCTGAAGGTCAAGAGAGGTCTTGTGTCATTGGGGCAGAAGAGAAAGGAGTTGTGTGCCCCTGCAGACATTAATAAGGATGAGCTGGAGACTCAAGAACATGCAGTGGAAAGGAAAATTCACCAAGCTGAAAGGACAGAGTTTAACTCCTGCAGATCTTAAGAAAGCAGAACAGTCAATCATTCAGTATCTACAAAAACACAAGTTTAAAACCGAAATTGCATCACTGAAGAATGGCTGTAAAAGGGTTTCCAAGGGAAGTCCGCTGTACAGACCAGATCCTGTGATGGATAATGGAATCCTTAGAGTAGGTGGTCAGGTGGATAAAGCAGCAATGCCAGCAGAGACCAAACATCCAGTCATTCTGTTCAAAGATCTGCATGTATCCGTACTGATTCTGCTCCATATTCATTATCAAATGGGACATGCAGGAAGAAAACACATGCTGCCCAGGCTGCGACAGAGGTACTGGATCATCAATGCAAACTCTACTGCAAGGAAAGTAATATCTGACTTTGTTGTTTGCAGGCACAACAGGGGGAAACTTATCGAACAGAAGATGGCAGACTTACCTGAGGAAAGAGTGTTGCTTGATAGATGACAGATGTTGGAGTTGACTATTTCGGGCCCATTGATGTTAAAAAAGAGGAAGAAGTCATCTTAAAAGGTATGGAGTGCTTTTCACCTGTCTGAGTAGTTATGCTGTGCATTTGGAGGTGGTATATATGCTGCATACAGATTCCCTATATCCGGAGGTTCATCTGTAGACGAGGCCCAGTCTCCACTATTAGGTTTGATAACAGCACAAACTTCGTTGGAGCCAATCGGGAGCTGAAAGAAAGTCTGGCAGGTTTAAATCATGGAAACATTCAGAGAGCTTTGGTCCAGGATGGCATAAGCTTTAACACAGCAGCAGCTTCCCATCATGGGGGTCTGTGGGAGTGCTTGATTTGGTCAGTGAAAAATGTTCTCGCTTCAGTTCTTAAACAGCAAATTCTGGACAATGAAGGGCTCCAAACTGTTTTCTGCGAGGCTGAGGCCATACAGAATGACAGGCCTATCACAAAAGTCTCTGATGACCCAGATGACCTAGAGGCGCTCACACCTAATCACATTCTGATGTTAAAGGGCAAGCAAATTATGCCACCAGGACTGTTTGATCACAGTGATCTGTACGTCAGGAGTAGGTGGAAGCAAATACGTGGCAGAACTCTTTCGGAAGAGATGGATTTCTGAATACTTACAAATGATGCAAGAGAGACAGAAATGGACAAGACCAAGAAGTCTCATTCCTCATTACAGATGCCACATCCCCAAGAGGATCTTGGCTGAAATTTTGGATGTGAGAGCAGATGCAAAGGGCTTGGTGCGCTCTGTGCGCCTTCCAACAAGAACCAGCATTCTGGAGAGACCAGTGGCGAAGCTCTGCCTGATGCTGTAAGCAGGAGTGTAACACAATGGACTCCCTACCCCCACCCCCTCTCATTTTCTCTCTTTCTTTTTGTCTCTCTCCCTCTCTTTTTTGTTGTTTCAGGTTCATCACAAAGAAGAAAGTGAACTGAAGCTAATGTGTGACATACTATGTCTAGTCATAGGCTGGGTTGAGGGAACAGCTCCTTTGAGAAATTAAAGTTACTGTGATTTAATGCACAATTAGGAGCCAGAGTGTTGGAGCTTTTTATTTACTGTTAGTATTTAGTGTTGTTTAGTTTAGTATTAAGTGTTTGGATATGATTATTCTAAATCAATTTATTTTGATTTCATTATGATTAAATTTATGTTAGTATTGTGTTAGTTTATTATTTGTTTATTTTAGGTGTTGTGTTGTTTATTATTTGTGTTTCGTTTCATTTGGGCACGTTAGGGAGGCACCTGAGATTATATAGGGCCAGCATGCACCTGGGTGGGCTCATGGTTTTTTACCAGAGCGGGAGAGGCACAGGAATTTTCTTTGTTCTTTGCTTGCTTGCTTTCTGGTCAAATAAACCATGTTTTTGTTGAAATTGGACATTCGTTTGGACATTCTGTTTATTCCCATCCATGTACGCCACAACCCATGGTACAAAAGTGGCCCTTTGATTTTTATGATTTGAAGTTTGATTTGAAACTTTTCGCTGTTTTTTGACAAATGGCTACTACACTTTAGGCTATTGCCTCTTTGATGTACTAGCCACTTCACTTACCTCATTCTGCAACATATCTTCATCACCACTTCCCCCCATATTTCCTTTTGAGAGGATTCCCCTTCTTTCTCAGGCAGACATGGACTCTCTACTCTTGTACACTCCTCTTCTGAGTCCTTTTCTGTTACTCTCAGTGCATGGTTCACTGAACCAACCTGCTCAACTTCAGATGAGCTCCTCAGCTTGTTTTATAAAAGACAAAGATAGTTTGTTCATTTGGACTGAAATCTTTCACTTTTTTCCAAAGCATTTACATTGATAATGACTCACCTCTCTTTGCTCTTCATCAGAATCATTCTCCAATTCCTCCTGTGAGATTTTCTGATCAGATCGGCCCTTTACCTGTTTTAAAATAAAGAGATGTTTTAAAGTTTAACCCATTTAGCGCCAAAGGTTTTCAGTAGTTTTAAAGTCATTCAGAAATGAAACATGAATTTGATCCCACTGTGGGTCTTAAAATTAGTGTAATCACTCATCTATCAGACGATGTAGCCCAAACTTTGCAAAATTCTACTTTTGAGTGAATCTGAGGTGAAAGTGGAGTATTTTATTTCTGCATTAAAAATGCAGGTGCATGAATTATGCGTCATGTTGTACATGATTCATCAGCCGAATTATATCAAGACCCGAGCTGGACAACATCAAATTCTGCCCCAACATTGAATATCCAACCCGCTTCATAACGGCCAATCAAATTAGTTTTCCTCACTCGTGGAAACTCGTGCCTAAACTCGAGGAAGGAAGCAGGACAAACGGCCATTTCTGAACGACTTTAAACATTTAAACTGATGATAGTTCTCACCTCTCTTTGCAGGACAGGGCTCTCAGATCTCTTTCTTTTGACCATCTTGTGAACCCTTTGTGTGATCTGTTCCTCCTCTTCTTCAGAATCATCCTCCGATTCCTGCTGTGTGGGTTTCCATTCATCACCAGAGCCATCACCTTCAGACGAACTTAAGCACTGTTTTCAGGTAACATAAGATTCATTTTACTGATTTTGAATTGAAAGCTAATAGAATGTGGGAAAGCACTGAATCTAATTATTACTCTCACCTCTCTTTTCTGGAAAGGGTACTGAACCTCTCTTATATCTGTCCCATCCTGTTTAAAAGAGATCACCGTCTGTTTTTTTGTTTTTGTTTGAAAAAAATCAAAAGAATATTAAATGCTTTGTAATATGTGGAAGTACTGAAAACTGTCAAAACTCACCGTTTGTTGGTTCAAAGGCAAAGATGTCCTTTTCTTACGCAGCTGGTAAGTCCTTTTTGGCACATGTTCCTCGTCCTCTTCAGGATCTGGTTCTGTTTCAGTTAGTGTGGTTTTCATATCACCTGCATCATCATCATCATCGTCATCATCATCATCATCAGATGAGCTCACCACCTTTTAAGGAAATATAAAGTGTATTAAGCTCATTTCAGAAGGACATATTTTAATTTGTGTGTGGAAACACTGCAGCTACTCACATATCTCACATGCTGGTCTGACGGCACAAGGGTGTTGTTGCTGTACAGCTGGTTAAGCCTTTTTCTCACAGGCTTCTCTCGGCCCAATGGTTCCTGCTCCTCCTCTTCAAACCCCTGATTACCTTCATTTTGTGTAGGTTCTTTGCCCTCCCTTTCATCCTCCGAAGAAGCAATGGCCATGGTGTTGTCTTTCTTGTGTTTCTCCCTGTGTTTCCTTTTCTTCGCTGCATATGTAGAAATTGCCATGACTGACAATTCTCTGCTCTGCAGTGTGACCTCTGCTGGGTCCTCCGCTGTACAAAGAAATGGATAAAATGAATACAGGTTGATGGATACTACCAGAAAAAAACAGGTTTGGCATTGATTTAGATTGTTTAAAAAACCTTGATAAAATCTTTTGGCTGTGTTTGCATCATGACACATAAAAGTGGCCACTCTCTGGTAGGTTTTATTGCCCAACTGCCACTTGGCCTGGAGGAATGAATGTAAAAAAAGAAATATATACAAGTGCAAAATTCATTAACTTTTCACCACACTTAACTGTTTCCACTGGTCGTGTGAAAGAAGGTAAAAGCTTCTTTGCCTCTTTCGATTCTGTGTCGAAGCAGGTTGTAACGCCGCAACCAGGAATACTCGTGTGGCTTGAGGCTGTTTCACCAAAGTACCTTTGAGTCTTGTGCTGTCCAACCTAATAATTCAGGAAAGAGGTTGAGTCTGACCAACTGATATAACATTGTGTAGGTCTCGTGTCCTTTCAGTTTTTGTAGTAATGTTTGCACTTACACAGATGATGTGGGCACCCTGCTTAGTCTTTTCTGCTTCCTTGACCTCCTTTGTGGTCATGTTGATCACAACACCCTTTCGGTGGCCTGTTGTTGCAATAACATATCCACCCAGCAGTCCAAAAAACTCTTTCAGACGTGCTCGGTTCTCTGGATGCTTCTGGAGGTCAACTGTAAAAGCAGAGGCAGGACCTTGTATGCATTAACTTGCAATGATGATGCTCTTCATAAGGACCACACATTATACCATGGAAACTGGTAGACATCCAATCCACCAGACCACCCCATATATAAAGATCCAGTTTGTAGATTCTAGTCACTGTAATGTGAAATCTGCAGAACGGTATCTTAACCCAAAGTTTGAGTCTGGAGCAGCCCTTTAACATTAAATAAACCTTGTTTTTACAAATACGAAACTTATGCTAAGCACTGATCCATACCCAGTGCTGCAGTGATGTTCTTCGGAGCCTCATCTATAAACTGTGCATGTTGCTGTGCCTTGACCAGTCTCTCTGAAATTTTTGAATAGCATTTATTATATGCATGTTCCCTGCTTTGAATGATGTTAATATTTGGATGTGGGATTTTGAATGTTAAACATACCAGATTTGCTTCACCTCACACTGAGCTGGTGCCCGACCACATCCATCCAATATCCCTGATCCGGACCCTCAGCTCTACTAAGATGGCATTGATTTTTTTTGTTCCCAGTCTGACAGATGGTGGTGCTATGTTTGAAATGTATTTCATAAAGGCCACGACATCCAGCAAATATTTTCTCTGGGTTGTTGGTTTGAACTTCTTTTCTTGAAGGACTGCAACAAAACTTGAAGACAAAGATACAAATACAGTCATGTCCTCTACCCTACGATTCACTGATGCTTCTTACAGTGTGGTACTTACCCACGGATTCTAGCATAGTTAGACAGGAAAAGAAGGTCAACATTTGGGATTGCTGAGTCTGCCATGTACTCTAGAAAATCAATAACATGTTTGGCTCGCTGCTTGGCATTTTCAGAAGTTTTCCTTCCAGGGTTGGCACCTTCGGTGTGGCCCGTAAATTCCTCGACCAATCTTACTGAAGAGGAAAGAATATAAAACAAATCATTTTTTTTGCATGGTCTTCTTTCTTAAATCATCAACCTCAGGTGTCTTTACAATCTGCACATTATCTTTCAAGTTCAATACAGAACAGTGACTCTGATATGAGGGTATTTTCACCATAGTGAGGGGCTTTGCTGGGGGAAAATGGTGCACATCTTTGATGTTTTACTGCCTGAAAAAAGCACATGAATCAGATTTTTTAAATCAAGAGTTACTGAAAAGTGGTCACATTTAAAAAGTACACCAGAGGAACAACTCAACACTCACAGTTGCACGCATTGTTAAAGAATGTAGCTGCTTGAGCTCATCGTTCCTCTCAATTTCAATCTGGAGCAGGTCCTTCACCACCTTTAGTTCAGCAGAGAGAAGCTGGCAGTTCCTGCACCCAGAATCAGGGGTCCTCAGGACAGAATGCCTTCTACTTCGCTTGGCCTGTTGGTAAGCTGTTCTGGCTGGGATAAGCTTAATAGGCGATAACACTGATGTGCAGCAGGAAGCCTGGCTGGTTGAGGGAGAAGGATCCTGCATAGCTGGTGTTTCTGGGTCACAAGAAGCCTGGCTGGTTGAGGGAGAAGGATCCTGCATAGCTGGTGTTTCTGGGTCACAAGAAGCCTGGCTGGTTGAGGGAGAAGGATCCTGCATAGCTGTGTTTCTGGGTCACAAGAAGCCTGACTGGCAAGGCGACAATTACACATGGGAACCAAAAGAGGAGGCACAGTGGCAGAAGCAGCAGCTTGTGATCTGGCCTCTATCTGCCTCCTGATACACTCTTCAATTGCTGCATCATCCACCTTGTCAAGATGTGAGACCATTGGTGGTGTGGGCTTCGAAGCACGCAGGAGGGCCAGTTCTCTCGTGATGTATCTGTCCTTCGCTTTTTGGATGTTAAGTGTAACCATGTGTTTCTGGAAAAAAAAAAAAATACATAACAGAGTGTATATTTTGTAAATTATTTAATTCTGGCTGAAAAAAATCACATTATTAATATCTCACTACCTTTAGAATCATGCATGTATTTAACCAGCAATTTTGTTTCTGTGGGATGTGTAGCACTAACATGGACAGCATTTCTGAACCTATATCAACCACACGGGGATCAAATGAAGACCACAGAACCACCACACAGCAAGGAAGAACAAGAAGCAATACAAGGACCAAAGTTGCTGGGTTTAAGATCTAGACCTGACTCAACAACACACAGAGGGACTACCTTCAGGCTGTGGATCTTTTCCAGATGCTTGTCGAGTCAGTTAAGAAATTTAGACTGGCAGAAACGCACTGGGCAGTCCAGATTTACCTTAAAACTGTAGAAGCAAAAAGAGACTTTGATTTAGTAGGAGAAAAAATGTTTGTAAGAAGTGTAGAAGTGAAATGAAAGAAAGAACTACTCATATAAAATAAAATATGCAGGCATTTCTTGGTAACATGTGTAACCACTTAAAAACGTTAAAAATATTTGAGACTTGCTAATACAGATTATTCATGACCTGCCTTGCATCTATTTTTGAGAGACTTTTGCAAAATCAGTTGTAACCTTATACCTTATACATAGACCAATATTTACATTTGCATTACATTACTTGTTACTGAAAAAAGTACTTTATTACAGTGATTCACTATACAACACTGATTACCAATATTGTTTTGGACCTTATTTCGTTGATAGTGAAAAATTACCAAGAAGCCTCTTTAAGAGCATCCTTGAGATAAAATGGGACACTTACTGTCGATGGGAAAACTTGCTCGGAAGACTAAACTCTGTTTTGTTGACCACATTTTCTGTGTATCTCAGGTGTTGGACTATATCAGCATACAGTTCACCACAAATGGGACACTTGTGCTTGCTCCTCACATATTGCTTGCTTGGAGGGTTGCAGTCAGAAGAGTCCTGCTGCTGTGGTCCTGCTGTCTGAGGCTCTTCATCAGGTTCCTGTACATGGACACAAAAATACTGCTCATAGAAGCCCAATAGTAGATATTGGTCACAAGAAGCATGTGAAAACTGCATGGAACAGGAGAATAACGGGGATTTTCTTGGTTTAAAATGAGGTGATGGTAAGCTCTGATATCATTTAAAAACATATTTATATTTTTGTGCTCTGCGTTTTAGAACAATAACACTACATTTTCCTGAAGACCTGAGGAAAACCCCCATGGACCCCTTAATAATGTCAGACTGGCTAGTAGAGAGTGAGAAGAGTAAGACCAGTGCAGTAGCCTGCAGTAGCGACGGGGATGTGAATGTGTTTAAATCAATAATGGACCAGGGTGTAATTATTTTTTCACTGGCCAGTGTGGCTGGTTAGTCAGCTTCATTTACCAGTCAGAGAGCCAGAGGGAAGAGATCATACATTGTTGCAGTTAAGTTTTGGTCCGCTCTGTGTTCACACTGTCCTTTGTCAAAACAAACCTTTTTTTTGTAAATGACGTGCGGTCTACAGGTCGTTCATCTATTGGTCAGAAAGTTTGCAGGGGGAAATCACTTTGTCATTGTCTTTCCATCAACAATGGAGCAGCAGCAGCTCACTGCATTAGCTGTGACAGCTATTATATTGATACAGTGTTGCAACCAGCACAGATCAAGACGTGTGGGTCATGACAGAATTCTGAGGACACATGCCACACGGTAACGATGGAGAAGGCGGGCCTTTATGGATGCCTATATTTCTGTGTATTTATTACACAGAAGATGAGTGAGGTATGTTTTCAACGTTACATGAATTAAATAGGCAAAAGATAAATTCCAGCCAGTAGGCCTATGGATGGAATTTGAATCATTCAAGACTGTAGTATTGATCTCCGAGGTAACCAGTCCTTTACCGGCAGTTTTTACATTTTGGTGTGATAAATTATAACACGTCAGCTGCTGTTTTGGTTCGCTTCCTGTATTTGATCCTAGTAAAAGTCCGACTACGTTCTCACCTGAAGCAAACCGGACCATGGTTCACTTCAAACCAGACCCAGTCCCGACTTTTGGGGGGGACCATGGTTGTGACTTCTCTGGACAAAAGTCCGGACCGTGGTCCGGGGAAGTGTTCACACATGGAATTTTGGTCCGGACCAAATGGAAAAGTCCTAAAGTCCGGACCAAACGAGGCTGGTGTGAAAGCGAAAGTTAGCGACTGCTAACTTTGACTGCGGTCAAGTGAGCCGTCTTTCGTCATCGCTTGGTCAAGCCAGCCGCACGAACATTTTCAGTGTGCCCGTATTATGAAACTTACGGTTAATGCTTCGTGTCCACTCAGAAAGTTAGGGCTACTTTAACACAGAGCGAGCTAACTATTTTACCTTACAGTAACAACACTTTAGTCCATAATTTCAGACAATGCTGGATGCAGTTGACTTCAGTACCATCCTGACTACTCATTCACTCAATATCAAGCATTGTTACTGTATCATTTTTGTGAAATAAAGCCTCCAAGTTGCATTTTTGGCTCAGAAGAAGGTATTTTGCTCCATTTTTGCTGTACAGTAATGACACTTTGGTCCATAATTTCTGACAATGGTTGATACAGTTCACCTCACCACCATCCAGACTACCCACTCACACAGTATCAGGCATTTTTACTGTATCATTTTTGAGAAATTAACCTTTAAATATCCATTATCCATCCAAAGACATCGACCTAAATACCCAGCTGTGAAGCTATCACCATATGTAGAGCAAGATGATCATGTCTTATAAAGATGCAAACAGCCAAATGTAGTATTAGACAAGATAAGATAAGATAAGATAAGATAAGATGAACTTTATTGATCCCACACCGGGGAAATTCACTTGTCACAGCAGCTCAGCAGTACAGATAGAAAGTGACAATAAGTACTTAAAAATATTAAGATAAAAAGAAGAAAGATATGTATGTACATATCAGTTCAAAAATATAAAATCTAAGAAATATAAAATTTAAAGGGGACATATTATGCAAAATGCACTTTTTCAAAGTTTTCCAGTGAAAATATGTGTCCCCGGCCTGCCTTCAAACTCCCCTGATATGAGAACAATCCTCTCTCTCCCTCTCTTGCTTGCTCCACCTTTCAGTGAATGTAGGCCAAAACGCTCCGTTTAGATTTGCGCCTCCTCTGAGCCGGAGACACTCCCTGTGCTGCCTGTCTGTGCCGCCCACTGAAAACCAACGAGTCCGCCTCCCGCTCGCCATCATTTTCTCCGGGAACGCTACACAGGCAAACTGAGCTGTTGAAGGCACTAGGAAAGAACAACAAGTCCTCTGTTGTTGGCTGCAGGAACGAGCACAAATGTCTGCATTTACTCCCGTCATCTGACCCACAGAAGACCCAGTGGATTAATTTATTAATTTTATTTTTAAGTAAAATGTCCTCACAACACCGGTAAAGTGTTGCGTGTGTGTGCGGGTGCTAACCATTTTACTTCGGACTGCTCCTTCATCGACGGTCGGTACAAAGCAGGATTCACTTCAAATCTGAAGCTCAAGGATGGATCAGTACCGACTGTGACATAACTGCAGACATGGCAGCGGTAAGTTTTATCATCTTTATGCTGCTTTACTGTGTATTTAGCCGCTCATCCTGCCGTTAGCATCGCGGCTAATATGTGTAGTATCTACTGTGTGCTCACACGCTGGAGTATAATATTGAGGGAGAGTCAAGATACTCTGAATGTTAAGCCTCATATGAAGCCAGTTAACTAAACAGAATAGTAAATTGGATGCTGGTGACTGTTTTTCATGTCAGTTTTTGTGTGACTTCATGCTGCTGGGTTTGTGTTGTCGGCTCTGTTGTTATGGACGCTTCCTCTCTCCTCTGTCTGCTGTGTAACTTAGATTAGCATCAAGCTGCTAACTGTCTCATACCTGAAATGTGTAGCGACCTGCTGCAAAATCAAGCCGAGAAACTTGTGTTCAGACTAAATCAGGCGTTGTGATTAGCGCAGGTATGCAGTTGTGTTTATCTGTGCTTAGAATGTAAGAACCAAAATAATAAGAAAATAAGTTTAATTTCTCCAGTTCAACAGCTTCCTCACCAACATCACCCACTCATCTATTCAGTGTTTACGGTGCTTCAAAACTGATGCGCTAAAGGATCGACAGTACGGTAACAGTAGTCCTGCATTACATTACAAACAACACAGTGGGGGTGCAGGACATGCAGGAGGAGAGGTACACGTCCATAATGACGACTGTTTTGCTTTGATATCAATACAATTAATAAAATCATGTGACTACTCACTATTTACTCACAAAAACGGCATAGTAACAATGACCAAGTCACACACATCAGCTGTTATTATAAATATATTAGGCCATAGCAGTGTATGATTGCATATATTGTCTCAGTGGTATTTGAAAGACTCTTGGTGTTTCCATTTCTTGGAATGCTGTGCAGGTAAATGAAAGTGTGGTTACATTTAATTTGTAAAAAATATTTATTGTTGTTCATTATTTACATCTTTGATTTTCTCTGTACTGCTGTACTTTCAGACTTTGCCTGGCTGTCATGTATTACAGTGAACGTGCTGACAAACCACACATCACATCTGGTGGAGACCAACTCTTCAAAGTGCACTTCCCAAAAACCATGAGAGGAGCCTGTAGAACAAAACCAGTGAAGACTGAGCCCATGTTTTGTAAGTGTTACATTCTTTTATTTGTAACTAAAATTAAGTCATGTACATGTTGTATTTACTGTATCACTGTAACAGTTGTTGTAAAGGTTTCAACAAAAAAAAGAAATAAAATAGAAAATTAATAACTTATATAAATACACACATAAACATAATGCACTGACTTTTTTGAAGTTTAAACAAAATCTTTCTGCAATATTGCACAGGATATGTGGCCAACTTAATGGACCCCATCTTTGAGAAAATGTTTCCGGACCCGGTGCCAGACAGGGATGAAGATCCAGAGGACATGAGTCCACAGTATGAGGAGCCAGACAAGGAGAAGGTCATCGCCAGCTGTGTGTCCTGGTTCAACTAAGAGGAGGTCTGAATCCAACATAGAGGCCCTGGGCGTCAGGAAACATGGCGCAAATCCTAAGAACCACACAGGCTTTGACAAGGAGTGACGAGGAAACCTATAGGCTGATACCTGTAACAAATGAAACATATGGAAAAGATGTCCAGTTAACAGTTTAGCCTCAAAAACATCAATCTTTGATGTGTCAAAGTTTTTTTTTTTTTCAAATGGATTCAGTGAATCTTTCAGTTTACTGTCTTGGATGATAGGTACATCATTTGACATGTTATACGATGTGATATATGCGATTCAATAAATGCCTCACAGTATGTGTAAAACTTGTGTCTTGTGAAGTCATGTTTAATATGAACAGTATCTGTTTATTTTGGGGTGTGCTTCTCCATTCATGGTGTTTAGTGAACACTGTAATGTTATGCCAACTTAAGTAATGTAAAGCAAACTGTAAAAAATCTGACATATTTATCTTCATAAATACAACTAACAATATTGTGAAAATCTTTTCTGTCAGTGTCATGAAATAAACCCTGACAGGATGATGCAGGACCCTGATACAAAACAGAGGGTCTTACTTCATCCTGAAGAGGTTTATTTTACAATACTGACCTGCTCACTGTACATTATCCTGCTCAATATACAATGACTTATCACAATTAGATATACTTTATTGATCCCAGGAGGGAAATTGGTAGTGTTACAGTTAAACTCATTCAAGGAAGACTGGAATATAAGTATATACATATATTTCTACAAATATAAGCATATAGAATATAGAAATTAAGATAAAAATATTCTGTAGAGATAAAGCTTTTAAGAAATAAAAATAAAATATTAGTTAACATGTGCATTGTGAATTAAACTATATACAACAGTAGAAAAAAAACTAAGACGTGTAAGAATATGTAAACATATGCGTTTGTATGTAAGTGATGTACAACGATATATACAGCAGTGGTACACATACTAGTGTAAAACAGTATGCTGAAGATAGGGACAAGTGTTATAGGATACATGTATTATAATAAGAGCATTGGTTGATTTAAATGCTCATATAAATAAATTCATCCAGAGTCTATTCTAAGATTTGTTGTGAGCATATCCACAAAATTTAGAAAAATGTAAATATTTCAACAAAATATTAGGCCTATGAAATTCAAACCTGAAAGACATTAGACAATAGGGATGTGCGTATCGATCTAGAAATATCGATACTTCCGATCTAGACATGTGTTTTTTAGAATCGATCTTCACATCAAAATATCGATCCCAAGTCCGCTTTCACAAGAAATATTAATGCTTTTATAACACCGAATCTCTAATCAATTCTAAAAGAGTAAAAAGTGAAATCTGTAGTCAGGATATAAGAACTACTTTTCCTTCTGCCTTCCGCTTTCTACTCATGCTTGGCGCTCGCGCGCACGGATACGCGCACACACGGCAGCAGTCCTGTCAGTAATAACATCACAGGGCAGAAAGAAAGAAGCTGCAGTATGGCAGAAAGAAAACGAAGTATCGTTTGGTGTTATTTCACTCCACTAAATGCAAGCGAAGCAAGATGTGACTCGTGTAAAAAGTCGGTGAGGTATTGTGGCAACACCACAAACCTAAACAAACATTTGAAGTTGAATCACATAGAAGAGCACAGTGAGTTACAGCGGAGGCGAGCAGAGGAGCGTGTGAGAGAGGAGGGAGCACAGGGAAATGCCTCCACACCTGCCGCCAGAACGAGACAGACCTCCATAATGGAAGCCCTTCAGAGAGGCAGGCAATATCCAGGTATATAGTTAAAATACATCACAGTGCCCATCACAGGCATATACACATAGATTAGATAAATTTAGCCTACGTAAAATACAATAATGTATTTTTGTCAATTTAGTATTTTTTATTATTTTAGTGATTACCTTTCTGAACAATATGTAGTAAATTTAACTTGTATTTCTGCCATCATCTTAACACAATTCAGTGTCACTTTTATCAAAGGTTGGATAATGCATTGTATAATTAAACTCTATTACATAAAATGGCACATTTCAAGTAAATCTGCAGCTATTTAGTCTATTTTTGGTTGTATGTGAGTTATACTTCCCATAAAAAGACTTCCTTGTACATCAAAAATATTTTTTATTTTTCATAGATGACTCCCAAAGAGCTGCAGAGATTACAAGAAGTCTGGGAGAAATGATCGTGAAGGACCTACAGCCAATATCAATAGTAGAAGACAGAGGTTTTAATGCATTTGTTAAGACTCTTGATCCACACTACAAAATCCCAAGCCGCAAACATGTGATGGAAGGCACAATTACAGAGTTGTACAACAGCTGTAAAGAGAAAGTAAAGGCAGCTCTACAACGTGCACACAGTGTGGTTCTCACAACAGATATGTGGACTTCGAGGACCACAGAAGCATATTTGACTGTGTCCTGTCATTTCATTGACAACTGGCAAATGCAAGACTTTGTTTTGGAAACTCGATGTTTCCATGGTCAGCACACAGCAGACAACATTAGTCTAGAGCTCAAAAGAATAACAGATGAATGGGCCATAACTCAGAAGGTGATAGCAGTTGTCACAGATAGCGGTGCTAATATAGTTTCTGCTGTTCACAAGGCTGGGTGGAAGCACTACCCTTGCATTGCTCACACCTTAAACCTTGTCATAAAAGATGGGATAAAGGCGGTCCCTGAAGTTGCTCAGCTCCTGACAAAATGCAGCAGCATAGTCTCCTTTTTCCACCATAGTGCAAAGGCTACAGAGAAGCTGAAGCAGATCCAAAAACAACTGAAGGTTGCAGAGCATAAATTGATCCAATCAGTGGAAACGAGGTGGAATTCAGTTTTCTACATGTTAGAGAGACTCCATGAACAGAGGGAAACAGTGACCACAGCCCTTTGTCTACTTGGGAAGAGCTCCCTTTGTTTAAATGATGAAGAGCTCTCCATGATCCACCTAACTGTTGAGGCCTTGAGACCCTTTGAGGAGGTGACAAGAGAGGTTTCAGCAGAAAAATATGTCTCTGTGTCAAAAATAATCCCCCTTGTATCACTACTTCACAGAGCAACTGCAGCCACTGAGCGTCAAGGTAGCGCTCTTTCAGCAGAGCTGGCACTGCAATGTCAACGCAGATTCCGTGGGATTGAAACCTGCCACAGTCTTGCTGCCAGCACTTTCTTGGATGTCAGGTTTAAAAACCTTGTATTCCGTGACAAAGACAATGTAGAAAACATGAAAAAGCGACTCCTCACTGAAATGCAGGAAACCTATCAGCTAACCTCAGAGGTGTCTTCTGCAGCCCCACCAGCAGCTGCCTCAGCACCTGGGCCAAGCTCTGCCTCACCAGGGAGTCCTGCACCTACTTCCAGTTCTGCCCCAGTGAAAAAAGGAATATGGGCAGATTTTGACACTCAGGTTTTGGCAGCCCAACAGCACCGCACAACAGGTACCGATGCACTTATTGAAATGCGTCGCTATGTGGAGGAAAAGCCAGTTCCAAGGGACCAGGACCCATTACTTTGGTGGCAAAGCCACGAGCAAGCCTTCCCGTCCCTCAGCAGACTTGCAACTAAGTACCTTGGAATCACTGCTTCATCCGTACCCTCAGAGCGGATATTTTCCAAGGCAGGAGAGTTAGTGAGCCAGAGAAGAAACAGACTGAAGGGGGATCATGTCAACATGCTGTTGTTTCTGTGTGATATTTGTGATATTTGGCAACTTATTTAATTCTTATACAGAGGTATAAAATACATTTTTCATAATTACATTCACAGATGTTCATTGTAAAAGTCATCATTTTCATATACACAAGTAGACGTCTAAAAGTATTGATATCAGAATCGGTATCGGGATATTAGGCTTGGTATTACTTGGTATCGGATCGTAAGGAAAAATAGTGGTATCGCACATCCCTATTAGACAAGCTGTGATGGATGAGCAGGAAGCTTTGGCAAATTTCAAATACATAATATAGGAACAGGTAAATTGTTGCACATTATGTGGAGACAGCACAGTGTAGTTTACAAACCACTGCACACAGCCTTGACGTCTGAAAACTGATGATAAAATGATAATAAATTATACAGACAGACTGAAATTTTTTATATATACTAAAACAAGTTCAGTATTATGATAAAAAAAAAATGTGGCTACATAAAGGACTATTTTGATAGTCATCTCTGCAGAGAATATTGGAAAACAAAGATAATTATTGTCAGCAATCGTCAAAATATGTTAGTAATTGGGACACCTGTAACACTTGTAGAGGTCCTTTGTCCACAGAGTATTAACGTGTCTCACCGGAGACATGATGGTTAACTATATTCACAAATTATAATGTCACTTATTCCCCAAAATTACAGTTAGCATTAGCTACCGAGCTAGTTACATTTTAAAGTTGTACCAACACACACATCGACTAACTGTAAAGTATCAAGACACACAAAGTTGTAGACTTACCATTCAGACACGTCCAGCAACATCTGCAGTGTTTGAATTTCTGCAGGAGCCTCCTCTGGATCAAAATTAGATGTTTAAAATCTACCGCGTCTGACAACAGCCATGTCCGGCATGGCATTCAGCGTAAACATAGCAGCCAGGACTGGCTGATTCAAGCCACGCCCACCACCAGAGAGGGGCGCGACTAGTCACAGCTCATTTGCATTTAAAGCTACAGGCACAGAAACAGCTCGTTTTGAGAGAGGCTGAAATAGAGGGGTATAAAGACACGCTGATCTGCATGATCCGAGTGGTGTTTTATGAAACAAACTTCGAAAGCATGTTTTGAGGACCTATGAGACTTATAAAAACTTATCAGAAAGGGGCATAATATGAGACCTTTAAAGTAATAAGTACAGGACTGTACACACAGACTATTTACAATATATACACCTTCCACTGTAAACTTGTTGCCTTGAAGAGGCAGATTGCACAAAGGGTATGATAGATTGCACTAGATATTAGTGTTAGCAGCAAGAGATTTAACAAGTGAGAGATTTAACAAAGTGAACATACAATATTGCACAAGGAATATGCAGCAGACCTAACAGTGCTACATTAAGTCACGCTGGTGTTGGTGTTGAAAAGTCTGACAGCTGATGGGATGAAGGACCTGCGGTAGCGCTCCCTCTTTCACTGTGGGTGCAGCAGTCTGCTACTGAACGAGCTGCTCAAAGCTCTTACAGTCTCATGCAGGGGCTGAGAGGTGTTGCCCATGATAGATGTCAGTTTTGTTAACATCCTCCTTTCACCCACCTCCTCAATGGTCTCCAGGGGACAGTCCAGGACAGAGCTGGCCCTCCTGACCAGCTTGTTCAGTCTTTTCCTGTCCCTCTCTGTACTTCCACAGCCCCAGCAGACCGCACACAGGATGGCAGATGCTACCACAGTGTCATAGAAAGTTCTCAGCAGTGTCCTGCACACACCAAAGGACCTCAGTCTCCTCAACAGGTGAAGACGACTTTGGCCTTTCTTGTACAGGGCATTGGTGTTAGTGGACCAGTCCAGTTTATTGTTGAGGTGAACACCCAGGTATTTGTACTCTCCCACAATCTCAATGTCCAAACCCTGGATGTTCACTGGGGTAGTCTGGGGCGCGTTCCTGTGAAAATCTACCACTAACTCCTTTGTCTTGCTGGTGTTGATGTGGAGGTGGTTGACCCCACACCATTTGACAAAGTCAGTGATGACACTCCTGTACTCCAGTTCACACATCCTACGATGGTAGTGTCATTAGAGAACTTCTGGAGGTGGCAGCTGTCCGAATTGTGTCTGAAGTCCGACGTGTACAGGGTGAAGAGGAAGGGGGCAAGGACTGTCCCCTGGGGGGCCCCCGTGCTGCAGACTACCATGTCAGACACACAGTCCTGAAGCCTCACATACTGCGGTCTGCTTGTGAGGTAGTCGATGGTCCATGCAGTCAGGTGGCAGTCAACTCCAGCTCCTTCTAGCTTCCCCCTGAGCAGTGATGGCTGTATCGTGTTGAAAGCACTAGAAAAATCAAAAAACATGACTCTCACAGTGCTACTGGAGCTCTCCAGGTGAGATAATGACCGATACAGCAGATAGATGAGTGCGTCATCAACTCCAATGCCTGGCTGATAGGCAAACTGCAGGGGGTCCAGTTCTGCTCTCACCAGGGATCGGAGGTGATTAAGTATAATCCTCTCCATGGTCTTCATCAGGTGGGAGGTCAAGGCTACAGGTCTGAAGTGGTTGGGCTCCCTGGGTTGTGCCGTCTTGGAGAGGAGGGTGGTTGAGAGGTGTGGGGAGGGAGCAGCTGAAAACCCCGATGTTCTGGGAGGGGGGAGTGCCAGAGCGGGTGACGAGGTCCTGGGTCGGTACTGCGGGGGGGGGGGCGAATCAAACCTGTTGAAAAACAGATTTAGTTCATTTGCCCACTCCCGGTCTCCAGACTTGGTGCCCCCCCTGCTGATTTTGTTACGACCAGAGATTGTGTTCAGGCCTCTCCACACCTTGTTCTGTTGAAGGCGCTCCTCCAGCTTCCTTCTGTAGCTGTCTTTGCCCCTCCTCATCTCTCTTTTCAGTTCCTTCTGGACCCTTCTCAACTCCTCTTTGTCCCCCAACCTAAAAACCCTCTTCTTCTCATTCAACAGGGTTTTCAGTTCAGGGGTTACCCATGGCTTGTTGTTGGAGAAGCACCGTACCTTCCTGGTTGGCACGGTGTTCTCCACACAGAAGTTTATATAGCCTGTGATGCAGTGAGTCAGGCTGTCAATGTTCTCCCCATGTGGACTGCATAGCACTTCCCAGTAAGTTGTTTCAAAACAGTCCCTCAGCGCCATGCTGGTCTCCTCAGACCATTTCCTCACATACCTAATGCTGGGAGGTTGTTTGCTCACCATAGGTATCTATGCAGGGGACAGATGAACCAGGTTGTGGTCTGAGCGGCCCAGTGGGGGAAGTGGTGATGAGCTGTATGCATCCTTAATGTTTGCATATAGTAAGTCCAGTGTTTTATTGTCTCTGGTAGGGCAGTCAACATACTGGGTGAATGTGGGGATAGTGGAGGACAGAGAAGCATGATTAAAGTCACCAGAGATGAGGAGGAGGGACTGGGGGTGCGATGTTTGCAGCTGAGACACAACAGTATGCAAGAGCTTGCATGCTGCTGCAGCATCGGCGGACAGTGGTGTTGTGCAGGGAAGGAGCTACATAAGATCATTGGCAATAATTCATAATTAATAATATTAATTATGGATTATTAAAAATATTTGATTAATTAATTAATAATTAATAAATTATTACATAAGCATAATATTCTAATTAGCTTATAACGGGGCACCACCGGGAAAACCCGGACCAATGATCGGGCGTACGTTCAGTCTCAAGAGCTCGGGCACTGACTTTGTCAACCAGCTTTTATCACAATATATATGAAAAACCAGGACAACTTCTCTTTATAGTATGACAGGGTTTATTCACACTGATGACATTAATTTACATTCAACACCAACATTGCTGTATAAACCCCATTAACTATAACATGTTACAAAAACAAGCATCAAGAAGGGTGTGTGTGTGTGTGTGTGTGTGTGTGTGTGAGAGAGAGAGTGTGGAAGACAGTGAGGGCCCTATCTTACGCTGATCGAAAGCGCAAGTGGAAAGCGCAAGGCGCAAGGGATTTAATTTATTCAAGGCGTGTCCAAATCCACCTTTGCCAGGGGCGGGAGTGATATTTCACCCTGCCCCGCCCTTTGCGCCAGCAGCGCAAAGCGGGATAGACCTATCAGATGTGCCCAAGTGCCCTCATTAATTCACAGGCGAGTTTAGGCCGAAAATGCAATAAACCAATCAGAAAGTAAGCTCACATCACCTTTGAGAGAGAGGTGCGCCAGCAGCGCAAGCGGAGGCAGCATGACGGCGGATTTACCAGGAAGAAACAAAGAGAAAAGATTTTCAAAGCCAGGAGACAGATCTCCTGGTTCGAGGAGTGAAAACGCGATATATGGAGACAGCAGGACGTCTCCAAAACAGCTTCACGTGTAAATAATTTATTTTATATTAACGCCTGCAAAAAACAATACAATAAATGAACTGCAAATGTCATGCAGATATGTAACTGCTTATATTTTAACCTTGATGCACGTTGAAAGTATGTTGTATTTTATAATTAATTATTTTCATTTAACTCTGCTGGCTGAGGAGCGGGGAGAGAGATGGTGTAGTAGAGAGGGGAGGCGAACAGATCCAGTCCAGCCGCGAAGCTTCCCGGTTTACGCTGGCCTTCCTGAGCCAGGTGGAGCAGATATGTGGCGGTCCATGCTCCTCCTTCTTCTCCTCTCCCACCTAATCCTCATCTCTCTCCTCCCATCCTCGCTCCTCTGACCCGCTGCGAAATAATCAGAGAGAGTTTCTTAAGTTAAAAATTACGCACAGATATATCCAACCAGCTCTGATAGATGCACACAGAGCTTTTTCTCTCAGGTTGGGCTGGACTCATGTGGTCAAATATAGTGTCTTGTATATTTTATATGTTATAGATCATAATTGTTTAAACATTGTTTTTCTGGATCATAACAAACACGCAGACATAAACACTACAGCTGCTCCACCTGTCATACTGACTCATCTGATAAAGACAATCAGCTGTGATCCCGTTTGCAGGTCTGCTGAGATTTATTGGGCTTTATAATTATAATAATAGTACTGTTGTACTTATTAGTGAGATTAACTTCAAAGACACGCCCGTGCACGACTTTTAAACATAAATGAAAGGTGTTTGGTGATTGTGGAGTGTGCGCACCTCAGCCAAGGGCAAGACACACACATACCTGCACAATTAACTTCAATATTTACACTTTTTTGCCGGTAGATATGTTCAAAGGACACTTCACTAATCGACACTCCTGTGGAGAATAAAGACTCATGTAAATTAAGGTGTTTGGTGATTGTGGAGCCATTGCGCCGCCAGCGCAAGTGATTTTGCTATCTTACGCCAGCGCAAGTACCATTTTTGCCATGTGGGTAAGATAGCAAACGCGTTTGCGCTGGGTCTGTGCCGCTGTGGGCGGGAGGTCTAAACATGAAGGCAAAACCAAGGCGTGGCCGGGCGCGTTTGCTATCTTGTGCTCAGCGCATTGGAGTAAAACGCGCTTGCGCTTTAGACCAGCCAAAACCTGGTCGAAGCGCAAAGTCTGTGGTCTTTCAGCACAAGATAGCACACGGCGGGCTTGGCCGAAACACACACACGTCTTTACAATCACAAAACACAGTCATTTATGGTCATTCTCTTCCTCCCACGTGAGTGTGGATTAGTTAAGTGTTATTCGAACATATTTTTTTTATCAGCAATAAAATGAAAATATTGAAATTAAAAGCGTTCGCGTGTCTCGCGCTTGGCTGAGGCGCACACGTCTCCACAATCACAGAACACTTTTCATCAATGTTAAACAGCCGTGTGTGCTTGTGTCTTTAAAGATAAACTCACTAAAGAGGAAAATAATTATAATTTTAAAGCCTAATAAATCTAAATAGACCTGCGAAGGGAGCACGGCCGCGATCACGCCTGTCTGATCGTCTTTATTGGATGAGTCAGCATGACAGCTGGAACAGCTGTAGTGTTTGTGTCTGCCTGTTTGTTATGATCCAGAAAAACAAGGATTGAACAGTTATGATCTATAACATACAAAATATACAAGACACTATATTTGACCACAGGACTCCAGCCCAACAGAGAAAAAAGTTATGTGTGCTTCTATCAGAGCTGGTTGGATAGATCTGTGCGTAATTTTGCGCACTCCAAACTTCAGAACAGAACAACTTGTTTCGCAGCGGGACAGAGGAGGGAGGATGAGAGGAGAAGAAGGAGGAGCACAGACCTCCGCTTAACTGCTCCTCCACCTGGCTCAGGTGGACCAGCGGAACCGGGAAGCTTCGCGGCTGGATCTGTTCGCCTCCCCTCTCTACTGCACCATCTCTCTCCCCCACTCCTCAGCCAGCAGAGTTAATAATGATGATGATGCTAATAATTAATTATAAAATACAACACAATTTCAAGGTGCTTAAGTGTAAAACATAACCAGTTACATATCTGCATGACATTTGCAGTTCATATTTAGTGTATTAGTTTTTGCAGGCCTTACTGTAAAGTAAACTATTTCAGCGTGAAGCTGTTTTGGAGACGTCCTGCTGTCTCCATACATTGCGTGCTCTTGCACATTCTCTTCTCGAACCAGGAGATCTGTCTCCTTGCTTTGAATATCTTTTCTCTTTGTTTCCTCCTGGTAAATCCGCCGTCATGCTGACACCGCTTGCGCTGCTGGGCACCTGCCTCTTGAAAGGTGATGAGAGCTGACTTTCTGATTGGTTTATTGCATGTTCGGCCTAAACTCGCCTGTGAATTAATGAAGGCACTTGGGCACATCTGATAGGTGTATCCTGCTTTGCGCTGGTGGCGCAAAGGGCGGGGCAGAGCAAAATATCACTCCTGCCCCTGGCACAAGACGGCAAAGGTGGATTTGGACACGCCTTGAATAAATTAAATCCATTGCGCCTCCCGCTTGCTTTCGTTCAGCACAAGACACGACCCTAAGGCACAAACGCGTTTTACTCCAATGCGCTGAGCACAAGATAGCAAACGCGCCCGGCCACGCCTTGGTTTTGCCTTCATGCTTAGACCTCCCGCCCACAGCGGCACAGACCCAGCGCAAGTGCGTTTGCTATCTTACCCACATGGCAAAAATGGCACTTGCGCTGGCGTAAGATAGCAAAATCACTTGCGCTGGCGGCGCATTGGCTTTGCGCCGGGCGTAAGATAGGGCCCTGAGTGGTTTAGCGAGTGTGTGTGTGTGTGTGTGTGTGAGAGCAGGTGAGTGTGAGGGAACGAGGTGTGTGAGAGAGAGGGGGGGGGGGGTGAGCCCGAGCGGGGGTAAGACGTGGCAAGATGGCGGCGGTGACGCTGCGGACTACGTCACGAGAGGGCCACTGACCACGCCCGTAATGGCGGCTCGCCAAGAACGCACGTGACTCACAATAAAGGAGGGGCGTCGGGAGCGAGGGAGATTCAAGTTACTCGGCTCCAAGTGTAGGTTAGTAGGGAAGAGGAAGAGAAAGGAAAGCACTCAAGGGTGTCGTCACGCAGGCGGTATTGAGGTGCAGTAACCCGTCTGTGTTACGCAGAGACGCGCTCGGCTCAGCTGGTGAGCGGCGTGAATCTGGACATTGAACCAACACAGCCGAAGTACTGACCAATCCCGAGTGCGAGGCGACACAATAGTGGTCCGATGAGATCGGATCACTATGTATCACGAGCACACACAAATGAGCGGAAGGAGAATAACAAACACAGCAACACAGGCAATATCTTACAACATTGAAATTGCAGCATAAAACCGGACGTGGCGGTCCGTATTAACAAGCCCTTACAAATGGTATAAAAGAAAACACACACTATCTTATATCTGCCCAGAGCTAAAGCCTCTTACTGTTGCAGAAAGTGGAATGATGTGTCATCGTTCCTCGTGCGTCCTGGTTGCGGCAGAGGTAACAGTGTTAGCGGCTCCCAGCGGCTAACGGGTCCTCGGCGAGGGGGCAAGTCTCTGGCGAGGCGAGTCGATTCCGGCTCGTAGCAGGGAATCACTCGTAAAGAAGGGGTCATGGTCCTTCTTCTTGTAGCGGGCAGTCCTTGTTATCTACCAGGCTTCGCATCCGCGGGCATCTGGGCGAGAGGGTCACTCCGTGGTCTCGCACCGGGCGGCTCTGTGTTCCTCGGCGCACAGAGTGGAGGAGAGGAGATCAGCTCGACCAGCGAGGGAAATCCGTAGGCCTAACGCGTCTAATAATGCATAGTCACTTGGTCTAAAGCGTTCACCACGTGGGATGAGTTGTTAAGCTTTAGGAACTGTTGCGGTTACTTCCATTGACTATGCGGGTCACAGTCGGAAGCGCTGCCTTCGGGTGTGCTTCGCGTTATTATAGTCCTGCGTGACATCATTGGCCATGGCGGATTTCACCCAATGGGAGCTGTGGATTCCCCGGGGACCTCTGCTGGTCAGCGGGGGTTCTGCTTGGGGTCGAATCTGCTGAGTCATCCCAAGAGAGGGGTTGACTCTGTTCTTTTGTTCTCTTGGGAGCCAACATGTGGTCTCAGGCTTTTATGGTTACATACAGGCCCCAAAAGTTAACAAAGAAAGTGTGGGCCTTTGTTGGTAATCCTTGTACGGCACAACAGTGGAATGTACACCGCTAACAGCTAGCAGCTCGATGTCCCTAGTGCAGCGCTGCTCCTTGACACTAGTGTGCTTCGGGTTACACCATCTCTCATTCACGAACATCGCTAGCCCCCCTCCCTTCCTCTTACCGGTTTCCTTTGTTCTCCTGTCCGCCCTCAGCAGCTGAAGTCTGTCCAGAGTCATGTGTGAGTCTGGAGTGAGTTCATTCAGCCAAGTCTCCGTGAAGCACCTCATGCTACACTCCCGGTACTCCCTCTGCAGCCTGGTCAATGCCGTGAGCTCTTCCATTTTATTAGGGAGAGCTCATACATTCCCCATAATAACAGACGGTATAGCTGGTTTGTACCGTCTTTTCCGCTCCCGGCGCTTAGCTCCAGCTCTGCACCCCCGCCTCCTTCTCCTCAACTCCTTGGGGATCTCCAGTCTCTCGCTGGGGAGTACGCGAGTGTGGCACAGCGCCAACAGCTGATCGCGAGTGTAAACAATGGCGCCGTGGCTGAATGGATCGCCAAGTGTAGTTTTAAACAGTCCAAGAGTAAGCAAAAGGCATACAACTAATCTCACCAGTTGCACATTCATAGTTGAACGTGCACGAGTGGGATTGGTGATGGAAAAGAGGACGAAGAACACAAAAAACACACTTAACGAACAGAGCAGGGTCGGAGCTTCTGCACCTAGCTGCCACTCTCGCAGTGCCATCTTGGAATGCCTTAGACCTTTTTTTTTAAGCAAAAAATGGATATTTAAAGGTTAATTTCTCAAAAATGATACAGTAAAAATGCCTGATACTGAGTGAGTGGGTAGTCAGGATGGTACTGAAGTCAACTGCATCAACCATTGTCAGAAATTATGGACCAAAGTGTTGTTACTGTACAGTAAACCTTGAACATATGTAAGCAAAAAAGGGATATTAAAGGGTTAATTTCTCAGAAATGATACAGTAAAAATGCCTGATACTGAGTGAGTGGGTAGTCAGGATGGTACTGAAGTCAACTGCATCAACCATTGTCAGAAATTATGGACTAAAGTGTCGTTACTGTACAGTAGATCTTGAACATAAGACCTTTTTGTAAGCAAAAAGGGATATTAAAGGGTTAATTTCTCAAAAATGATACAGTAAAAATGCCTGATACTGTGTGAGTGAGTAGTCAGGATGGTGGTGAGGTGAACTGTATCAACCATTGGCAGAAATTATGGACCAAAGTGTCATTACTGTACAGCAAAAATGGAGCATAAGACCTTCCTTTGAGCCAAAAATGCAACTTGGAGGCTTTATTTCACAAAAATGATACAGTAACAATGCTTGATATTAAGTGAATGAGTAGTCAGGATGGTACTGAAGTCAACTGCATCCAGCATTGTCCAAAATTATGGACTAAAGTGTTGTTACTGTACGGTAAAATAGTTAGCTTGCTCTGTGTTAAAGTAGCCCTGACTTTCTGAGGGGACGCGGAGCATTAACCGTAAGTTTCATAATACGGGCGCACTAAAAATGTTCGTGCGGCTGGCTTGACCAAGTGATGACGAAAGACGGCTCACTTGACCGCAGTTAACTTTGAACCCTACTAGCATCTAAAATATGCTAATGAATGCTAATAAAGTGCAACAAAAACAACAAGCAGTCATTCATTGCCCAGACTGCACAGATATCCATGTCGATACTGTTTTTGATTTTACCTGGTTGCTGGATGTTGCACCACCTGTGTCCATGATTCCTCCTGAACTTTTGCTCTCTCCATGCTCTTCATGCACGCAGGAGATGGGTCTGCTCTGATTGGCTGAAAAGTTAATGACTGCACTGATTGGCTGCTCCAGTGCGTTAACCATGTTGTGGACTTTCTTCGCTCTTCTGAACTGGCCTCCACATGTCTGCATCATCCTGCTTTGTGTTCAGCTAAATCCGCACAGGTTTGGAAAGATTCCAGCTCTTCTCCAGGTAAGAGTCGAATTCTGGTTTGTAGCCCACTTTCTGTTTCCGTTTTCTGTTACATTGCTGTAATGCTGCACGATGACACCACACTTTTGTACTCTTTTTCTTCTTGCTAAAATCCTGTTCAGATGTGGATTTGCGGCCCACTTTGGTCTCTTTTGTAGATAAAGTTTTATTTTAGTTTGAAATCCTTGAGCTTCAATTGGCGGAGTCGGAGGTAAAAGTTCTGCAAGTGAATCTGTCCATTTTTTCTGTATACTAATAGCTGCAGACCCACTTTTGCAGTAAAAGATTTTAACGTGTAAAAAAAAAAGTCTCTCTCTCTACAGTGAAACCCAGGTAGTTCAACCTGAATCTGCAGCCCACCAATCCATTATGCTTGTGCATCAACATTACTGTCTCCCAAGATAGCCAGCTGGAGGATCCAAACTCAGGACCTTCTTGCTGTGAGGCGGCAGTGCTAACCACTGCACCACCGTGCCGTCCTATGAATTAAAATCAATATACTAAATGCAAAGTGGATTTTTTATGGTGGATTATTACTGTCTAGTATATATCAGCAATTAGCAACAATATTTATTTTGATTCATTTTTATTTTTTTGTGCAGTATTAGATTTAGAGTATATAGTCCATGTAAAATGCGCATTGTTTTTTATCACCCTTACTACACTTAAAAGTTTTCACCTTCTTCCTCAGCTTACAAATATATCATTCAATCTTTATATAAATGCAAGAAATAGACTACTGATTATAAAAATACTAAATTTATCACAGACAAGCACATAAATAAAATATAGCCGCAAGCGGCAATTTGCGGGTTCTAACCTGTTCTGCCCCAAACCAGCCACCGTGACCCTCACCACCCAGCGTGGCCCTCATCTGCCGTAGTGCAAGACGTTCCCCACCCTGTCCCCGAAAGCTCCAAGCAACACATACTCTTTCCAAGTCACACATTTCTTGAAATCGGGTTTTCAGCCAGCCTACACGCTAATGACATTTGTGGTATACTTTCACACAGAGACTCCATTTGAACATCAAAACATACATTGAAATTGTACCTATTGATGTGTATTTCAAAGTTTCAAAAGGTATTTTAATGTTTAAGCAATCACAGTTCCACGATCATGATAATTTTGGGAGAAATGTGGAGATAATAATGGTTGTGTATGGGAGAGGCTGTAAAATATTCTGTAAGGCTAAAGACACAGATGTGAGTGTACTATTATGATTTTACCTAAATGAAGGTAAGTGAAAGTTCAGACAGGAAGACCATCTCTTTACTTAAGTATACCTCAAAGCCACTTCTCTGTTTTCCAAATTTGACCGTGCTGTGACACACAGACGATTGGCTGAACGGCTGGAGTTGATTCAGCCAATCACCGGTTGGCAATGGCACAGTCAAATTTAAATACACCAAGAAAAGGCAGAAACTGAGCCAAAAGTTCCTCTCAAACTCCAACTGTTTAATGAAAAACCGTAAGTTAAGTGAAAGTTCAGACAGGAAGACCATCTCTTTACATAAGTATACCTCAAAGCCCCTTTTCTGTTTTCCCACTATCCTCTTGCTCCACCCTTCTTCACATAATTCAACAAGTCACAGTCTGCCATCCTCTCTCTCTCCTCTCCTCCTTCAAATTATCAAACCATTCTAAATATATTCACGTGACCTCAAAAGTCACATAACTATAGCAACATGTGCACATGCAGGCTTTTTTATTCAAACATGACATAATAGCTTCATTTGCATGAAGGGGTATTATGTGGTAGTGAGGGTCCGTGTACCTTTTGACAGTTTGATATTTCATTTTCAAAATTAAACGGATTTACGGAAATACGGCCGTTTTCCCGTTATTTCGTTTTGAGACACAAAACCAAATAACGGAAGTGCTTCCGTTTTCCCGTTTTCTCTTTCAAAACCAAATTACGGGAAAACCAAATTGAAAAAACGGCCCAATTTTGATATCTGCAAATTCATTTTTTTTTTCTTTTTTTTTTATATAACCGTGACAACGACAGACTGGAAGCGGAAGTTAAGTGTAACAACTTCAGAATAAATCTTTAGCCTGCTAACCGCTAACTTCTTATATTATAGCCTATCGCTGTCTTTCTACACCATATGGTTCACATTTATTTTATTTCTGTGAAAGTATAAGAGCTGGTTGTTTGGAAGGATGTGATACAATGAGATGGGTATTGTTATTGTTTTTGCCCATGTTAGAGTTCTTGCCCATGTTAGAGTTCTGTGTTGTGTTTATAATTAAAAATGACCATCTGATCTTGTGTTCCCTGAGTACTCCTTTTTTAAAATCTGCTGTGTGTTTAGATTCTTCAAATTGTCAATCACATAGCTACCACAGTTACAGGTATAGAGCTACATTAATCTGCTGTTCTACTTCCATTCAACTGTTTGACAGTCTTAAAATTACTTAAATGTAGAATTACAGGGTCTGACATGTTAACTCTTTACTGAATGTTAGGGTGTGTTTCCGGTAACTGTAATCTCCAGCGATCATGGGCCCAACAGTGAGGAGGACTACCACCACATTGTCTTTCCAGGGTGCTCAGGAAGAACAATCTAGACACTGCTAAAGACCTTGTGCCACTCTTGTATTCAGAGCCTGCTTGCATACTGTATGATATGGAACCTGCACTGAGGCTAACAGGAAGAGGCTCCATCCATCCATCCATCCATCCACCTATCTATCTATCTATCTATCTATCTATCTATCTATCTATCAATCAAACAAATACTACTACTACTACTAATAATAATAATAATAATAATAATTAATATTCCTTATTAATTAAAAATTCCTCATTGTTTATCCTTGTTGGTAGACACATTTTGTTGAATTAAATCCACATGGCTTTTTCACTCCTTGTGGTCACAATCAGCACAGACAGAAGACAACAGGTAACACAGGCGTTGTAGACACTCGAGGTGGCGCTGTTGTGTCCAGCGCTGGCGCCAAGGTATTGATGTCACATGTATCCTATTGTATGATTGATAAATGAATGATTATAATTTAATACACATAAGTCTAGGAGTTCTACTACGTTTTCTTTGAACCAGCATCAATCAACCGCGTCATAAAAAGATGCCAGGGTAAAATTAATGAGTTTATAGAAATACGTCCGGGCTGTACATTTTTGGAATACACGTTTACTGTCAGTTAAATTGAGGTCACATTACAGTTTACATTGGTTATAAAGACTGAGTAGTGTAGCAGTTAAAATACAGAACTCATCACGGCCAGTTTGCCTCAAGGATTTTGACTCGGGAAAGGAGTCTCCGCCACCGTTGTTATGGCAACCAATGACGCCCGGTGCAAAGCCGGGAGAAATGACAAGGAGTCGGATAAAATTATCGCCAAAGGACTAATAAAACACAATTTGTATTCCTTGCAGCTCTCCATTGAATCGACCTCCACGCACCTCTCGGTTGAAATGACATGATCGCAGCTCATTTGATGAGACACAGAGCCTGCTGTTTTGAACCTCAAAGCACGTCTACTATTCGTGTAAACTCTGTGCCACCCTGTGGCTAAACACCAAGTATACTAAAGCCATTACAAGCTCTCATTTTCAAATGATTAGCCTGTAAATAATGCCTCCAATAATGCCTGCTGCTGATAATAATCGTAATAATAATAGGCTACTAGCCTATTGACCGGGACTTCTGCTGGTGACTTAACGTTATAGATGCTCAGGGAAAAAAAAAAAATGCATTCACGCACTCAAGCTAAAATGACAATTATATGCCTATCACATTCTTCCAAACAACCAGCTCTTATACTTTCACAGAAATAAAACAGATGTGAACCATATGGTGTAGAAAGACAGCGGTAGGCTATAATATAAGAAGTTAGCGGTTAGTACGCTAAAGTTTTATTCTGAAGTTGTTACACTTAACTTCCGCTTTCGGTCCGTCGTTGTCACGGTTATATCAAAAAGAATAGGAAAAAAATGAATTTGCAGAAATCAAAATTGGGCCGTTTTTTCAATTTGGTTTTTCCGTAATTTGGTTTTGAAAGAGAAAACGGGAAAACGGAAGCACTTCTGTTATTTGGTTTTGTGTCTCAAAACGGAATAACGGGAAAACGGCCGTATTTCCGTAAATCCGTTTAATTTTGAAAACGAAATATCAAACTATCAAAAGGTACACGGACCGTACATGGACCCAGTAGATTGTAGTCTATCCGTGAATCCTTTTTGTTTTATTTTCTGACTTTATCGCATGTGTATTTTATTTCTTGAATTTTCCCCAAATGTCATTAGTGTTTGTGGACAAAAGCATAATGTGTAATGAATATCACAGAATGAATGGGCTGTTTGACGGCCGTTTGTTTAGAGTCACTTACAAAGGCTAGGGCTTGATATGAAACAACTGGAATTCATTGTGTAGCACCATTTTTTGGGATGACATGATAATTTTCTGCAAGTGCAATACTCAGGCAAATAGCTGATGGTTGTATTAAACTATGCTGGGTTGGTTATGAGCTAACAAATTGAAACTGTAGGTTTTAGTGCAGGAAAAAAAGATGAATGAAGAGATTTTCTGAAAGTGAACAAGTTAAACATTTATTTTTCAGATAATCAAACGACAATAAACAGTCATTTCAGATGGTTAAATGCATGAGGAGCAAAAGCATATTGAAGGGGATTTAACATAGAAACAAATTATTAATGAACTGAAATGGCGTTAAAAACACAACATTTCTAAAGGTGCAAAAAACAGAAAAGGATAAAGGCAAATATTTACTAGTTGACTTTTACATGTGATTGGATTTTAATAAAATAAAATAAAATAAAAACGGGGGGGAAGCAGATTATATTAACAACAGAAATTAAACTGACCTTGAAAGGAAACATGAAACATAATGAAGTGAACATTTTCAGCAATAGATAACTATGAACAAGGCACTTTTTTTTTTTTTTTACCACATTAGTCTTTAAAGAAGTCATCCAGATTCTCCCATGAACCACCATCGGAACTGTGCTCAGTCGTGGTGGTGGTGGGAACAGCAGGAGGCAGAGCAGGTGCGGCAGTGGGACCTTTCTCGGTTTGGGACAATTTCGTAATGAAACGTTCCCCGTTGAAAGAGATTTTGACTTTTTCCAAAGTCAAGAAGTGCATTTCTAGGCTTTCCTTGTCCTCCAGTAAGTGTGTCAGACAATTCGTTTGCAAGAATGACTTCAAAACAGAGTTGTTAAGAGTCAATGCTACTTCCACCCCGTCGACCCCAACATGCAGGACACCGCTGGTTGTGGCCAGGAAGTGAGAGCTTTTGCGCAAAAGCTGACATCCTTCACAGCGCTGAAATGCCTGCCTGGCGTCGAAGGAAGCGGATTGCCTCCTATAACACGATCTGTAGTTGAAGTTGCTGGTCAGTTTGACGCCGAAAACTTCGCTTTCAGTTGTGTGAAGATTGTCGTTGTTGTCTATGGTGAGCGGGACAGTTGTTGCTGGGACAGAGACATTCTCGATCTCCACAATGGTAGAATTCTTAGTTGTGGTGAGGAATTTTTCTCCTTCGTACTCCCTCACAGACAGGTTGGTGAAGGCATAGGAGGTGTGCATCTTGACAGCCGACATCTGGGAGTCCCACAGCTGGAGTTTAATTTGCGCACTTTTGTCTGCGATGATGATGCTAAGCATGCTGCTCTCCACACCCCGGCGTTGGATCGTCTTAGGAGAAAAGCCTATTGCCAGAACCTTTCCTTTGACCTCGCCAGTCTGAAAGAGACCACACAGGAGAACCGTTGTAGGAAATTAAAATGACAGGTGAGGATGCTGTCGTTTTGTCCCTAGTTTGATATTGATTTTGTAATTGGCATTGTTCTGTTCATAATTAACTTACATAATGGGAGTGTGGAATGGTCTTGATGTCATCTATCTTCTTCCTTTGACTGGCGTCTGGCTTTTTGTGCGGAAAGGAGACTTCTGTGACTTCGACTCTTGTGAATCTAGAAGTCTTGAAGTCGAATCCTTTGGGGTTTCTGTAACCTGAACAGGGAAAGCAAGGTTAGTAAAGCTAAATTGCGACCAACATTTGAGATCCACCATTACAAAGACGCATTTCTGTTTTGCAGGCTATACTTACTTAAACATCTGGTGATGTTCGTCACCTTGATCGATGTGAGATTCTCGGCTGCCTGGGCGAACTGGCGATGTAATTACGTTTGAAAAACTACTATGTCATGGTATTCTGTTCTCCCCATCTGCAGAAGGGCGTTGAAATATCGCGTCTTCTTGGCCTCGGATGTCTTCACCGGTGACAGGTTGTGGACGTAACCCACTGCAGATTCGCTGTTGTCGGGGGTCCGCACCCCAGCGCGTGTAGATGCCATGTTGTCAGAGTTTGTGAAATTGTTGTTGGTAAAGACAGCTTTATATAGCTTTCAGATGTGTGTTGAAGTAGGAAAAAAAATCCCAAAGGTGTGAGACGCAGGTGTCCCGTCAAAGAGTGACAGCTACATGACCAAAATGATACAAAGCCCATTAAAAGGTTTCAGACAGTTAGACGCCGCTGCACAGCGCACATGAAAAGATACATGTTCCAAATACATGAACACATACGCATGTAGATGCTTCGTTTTGTTCTTGTTTTTTTTTTTGTTTTTTTTTAATATATATAAGGTTTTTGGATGGGGCTGTGGCTGTCAAAGGGGTCATCACCCTGTCTGATATTGATCAGGCGTGATATTGTTAGTTGTAGAGTTCAAAGATGTCTATACCCAGACGGCACGCATACGTCTGGCCGACGTCGGCACGATGAATAAAGTTGCATCGGCAAGACGTATTATGGAGAGCATTTGCTCATTGGGAAGACGTCACCGAGACATTGGCATTTAGTAAAAAAAAAAAGCCCTCCAGACAATGTTTGGACGATGAATTAAAGATGCTCAGCGCAGCTTCTCTACAGCTTCTATACGACCTTTATTTAGGTCGGATCATTCCATTAGTAGTAAATATCTCTCTATCCACAGTCGAAATTAACATGTATTTACCTACTTAAAATGTGATAGGAATATGGCAAAATCATAATAAAAAACAATTTGCTTGACCACTATAGTTTCCTAATATTGTCTGTGGTTGTTCGCCCTCCCATCTAAACAGAAAATGCTAACGGTGTGGTGCACGCACACGTGTACATGCACACACACACACAGGAGGGTGAACCCAACTACAGGCCAAGGGCCATAACAGACGATCTAGCAGGCGGGTGGAGGCGGTCAAGAGCAGCTGCCACACCTTGCCATATTTATTAGTGCTTCTCAGGCTGAATACTGTAATCTACTTGGTACCTGAAGGGTTCGCCAAGTTAAATTTAAAACTAATAGACCCTTTAATACCACTTACAATGACATGTACTGCCAGGATATACTGTCAAAAATATTAAGATGTTTTGTAAATCAGTATAGATTTTAAGCCTCAGAAAACATTTATTTCCTATTCATATTGCCTGGAATTATCCTAACTCAACCACTGAGGCTGAAATTCTGAAATTAGAAAACAGCAACACGCCAGCTAAATTCAAGCCATAGAAATCCATCACAGCTAAAATGCAATGAAAATAAAATCCAAAATGACAACAAAAAAAACAGGAAGATTAAAATGTAAACCATCTAACATTGTTAAAATGTATGCACACATACAGTTAAGTGCAAAAAATACAATTTTCAAAATAAAAAAATTTTATAAATTGGGGCACCTGGTGGTGCATGAGCTGCACATGCCGCTGGGGCGGAGTCCTTACAATGGCCTGGGTTCGAATCCAGCCTGGTCCCTCTGCTGCATATCATCTTCTGTAGTCTCTTTTTCCTGTCTGTATCCACTGAGAAATAAAGAGAAAAATTACTACATTTTAGAGATCATTCTTTGCACAAACATAATTTCTAATCATAAATATAAAATATTCCTTAATTTTTACATCTTTTAAACCTTTAAATGCCAGGTATTTGTCTTGACCCATTCATGCTAATGTTGTGGCTGATAGTGTGTCTAAACAGTTTGTAAATTGTACGGTTCTTTAAGACCTTGCATATCATCAGACTTACTGGGTTTGTGCCCCGCCACGTGCTCTCATGGCCCGGTTTCCTCCCCTGTCCCGTGCACCAATAAACCATTTAGATACAGCCTTTTCAGCATCCTTCCTTGTAATGTCTTTAGTGAGGGAATTCTTTTTCAAACTGCCTGTAAGTAACATACAGAGAAAGAGAATTAGAGTGAGATAAAATTCCGCTTGCAAGAAAAAAGTTGCAGTATCTCCATCTGGACATTTTATCGGAAAACAGATTTCATTTAAGAGGTTTAGAAAACAAACAAGCAATGACAAGCATGTGATGGAGAGACCATGGTATATTATAACATTAGGGGCTCTATTTTATAATATGAAAAACGACAAGAAAATGGAGCCCTAAGACACTGAAAAATATCATCCCTCTCCAGTCTCATTTTACACAAGCGTGATCCTATTGCTTGGGTGGTTGGGGACATGACTGCATAAAAATGACAACAACGGTTGATTGGAGCCCTAATCCAATGGACAGTAAACATACCGTACACAACTTCGAACAGTCGGAGCACTCGGAACTCTAGCTTCCCATGGCGGCCAACAAAGTTATATTCTCTGGATAAGGCATTGGTCATCAGGAAGCCCATCATCCTCCTCGTTGCCTCATCAACAGTAGCCCCCCCAATATCAGCCACCACAGCAGTCTAAGAGAACACGATAGTGTCGTTGAGTGAAGTGAATTTAAATGGGCATTTTAGTCCTGCTTAATTTTTCTGTGAAACAAGCTGTGAAAAGCCTTGCAGGATAATTCTAAGCTTGTCACTTTTTCTTCAGTACATACTGATGTAATTTTCCAAAAAGGATCAGAATCTGATTAAAAGAAAAAGGTACATGATATGAGTGAGGGCAATCTGAACCATAAATGATTATGTTAGCTCATACTTACCACTTCTTTGTGGAAGGTGGGGTCTGCCAGTTTCTGCTCCATTTGGTGAACATCTGAGACAGATGTCAGTGGGAATACGGCACCCTCTGGTAGTGCTGAAACAGCAGGTGCATCTCGTTGTGAAAGGAGTATTTGTAACATCCTTCCATGGACCTTCTGCGTCCCCTTGATTTCCTCCAGGAGGGTTAGGAGGCGTGCGAACATGCCATCTTGAAATGGAGAGTCCATCTGAAGTCTACGGGGTGGTGTAGTAGTTACTGCTGCAGGTGCTGACATCAAAGATGGCCGGACAAAGGGACGGGTGGAGACTGGTTGGGACGTTCTTGACTGCCCGCTCCCTGGAACAGGAGGACCTGAAGATGATGGTTGATCTTGCGCAACACTGTCGGATTCCTCCTCAGAACTTGACGCAAGTCTTTGCCTTGAAATAGACAAAATGTGGGAGATTATCATGTACAAGTGTTAACATCTTTGATTTACTGATTAAAGGTGTAAACATTTACTGCTGTGCTGAAAATTATTTCCACATGTCTGACTATGTGGTTAGTAAAGAATCTAATCTAATCAAAGCACTCCGTTTAAACAGTTTAATTCAGCACTATTGTGTCAGAAACTCTTATTTAAAAAATAATTTTGGAAAAATATACTACACATGTGACTAGGGCTGCATGATTTTAGCCAAAAATAAAATCATAATTTCTTTATTTGAAAACGCCATTTTCAATTTTTCTATTTTGGTATATGTATGACATCACATTCATTCACTGTCTCACTTACCACCTCTTACGCTTTCCTTTTCCCTTTTCCTTTTCTTTATCCGACTCACTCTGCAAGTCCGAGTTCACCTCAGATTTTAAAAGCTTTTCCCTCGCATGGGCATAGTTTGCTGCAATACACATACACAAAAACAGTAACTACTCGTTCAGAAACATTCCTTATGTATAATTTGTTAGTACATAAATATAATCACCATTGCCACTCAAAACAGTCATATTACCTGCTTTTCCCAAAACTCGCACTCTGAACTGCGGCCAGTCTGTGTCTGGAACAAGCTGATTTTTCACCACTCTGGTGATATTGACTCGTCCTGGTGGCCACCAACAGTTGTCTTCCTCTGGTCCGGTAAACCACTTGCAGGGTACGACGGCTACACCTCCACCATCCAAAAAGTCCACTACTGCAAATGGAAGCATGCTGGAAAACCAAAACAAGTAGTCTAGTGCAGCTGCGGTAATGCCACATATCCAGATTTGAATGGCAAGAGGACCATTTTTCTCTGTAATTCCACAATGGATACAACATGCAAACGTCCAGATAACTTTGAGACAAAGTGAATTCCAAGGCATGCTGAATCGATTGGGTAGTTGAAAAAAGAGTCGTAGTTTTCAAAGAAGTGACAAAGTACTTTGACAGATTCACAACGAGGAAGAACAATATTTTTCACAATGAGAATTCTGCCCCCTAGGGTAAAACAGTTATTACCCTTAGAGCAAGAAATGAATGTCTGTCCATCATTGTACTGCCTATACTGCTGGCATGAAAGGTGTATCAAAGAATGTACATTATATCCAACAAATTCCATACCGTAAATCAAACCAAAATCTTTCACAAAAAGCTTCAAAATATCTTCCGCATAGTCACAGTTTTCAATACACAAATCAGGGCTGAGAAGAATTCTTACAGACACAGACAGAAGCATAAAGTGTCTATACATATCTTTAGAAATATTATTAACCAATACAACAGGGCCAGTGTAAAGCAAAAATTGCCTCAACTCAGTTGCTTTCCACATACTGATTTCTAGGAGAGACCTTGGTTTCCTTGCAAAATCCCTGGGCAGATATTCCCTGACAGAGACCAAAAATGCTGAAATCACAGTCATAATTTGAATAGACTGCCTGCAATTTAGAGGGCCTTTCAACCAAAGATAAATCATCTTGCGCATAACCCCCAAGCACACAAGGTGCATATAGTCAAGCACAAAGCTTGAAACTAACCCCACACCCAACTCATTTAGAGGTGAAACATCTGATTGGTGTTCTTCATAAGCCATATCCCTAAATGCTTCGTCAGTCCTTTGTTCAGCAGATAACTCAGGAAAGGTCATCCTTCTGTTTATATGTTTCCCCTTTTGAGTACAGCGTTCACATGAATAATAGCCTGTGTGACCCTTGATACATTTGAGGAAGGCACGGGCAGGTGCATCACAAATGAATGCATCTGGAGCAGAAACTCTAAAATACACACCATTATACTGAATACCCTCCATTAAAACAGATTTCATATCCTGTATAAATTCATTCAAATACTCTTGCAGATTAGTAGGTTTTGATACACCTGAGTACAAACCAATCACAAACACATTTGAATTTGGGATCTCCTTAATCTTACCCAGAATGGGCCACAAAGTCACACCTGTGCTCCGGAACAGAGGGAGACCATCAACATTGACTCTCAGTGTAAGCACATCTGTCAAATCTTGCAGATCAAAATTTAAACAAGCCAACTCTGCCACAACTGAATCTTTTATGCCAAAATGATAGTATGTTCCCCCTGCGACATTTTTAACTTCACAGGTGCGGTCTGTTGACATGAGGGTTCTAGCGTCGAATGGCACATTCAGTCCTTTTTGTCTCAGATTTTTCAGCAAGGCAGAAAGTGCAGTCTGTGAGATATTATACTCTGCAGCCCATTCTCGAAGTCCACTTGTATCGTCTAGTGTCTCTGAATCTGCATCTGAACCCGAACACTCATCATCTGACTCCGCTAATTCATCAGGCACCCCAGTTTCTGTATCATCAAATACATCAGTATCAAAAGCATCATAAAAATTGTCTGTTTCCTCCACTGCAGTGTATGCAACACTCTCAAAACAATCATAATATACATAATCTTCATCCTTAGACGAATCCTCATAGGCAGATCCAAACTGTAATTCACATTCTTCTGAAACGTGTCGAAAATGTTCAGCCACTTTAGCTGCTATCTTCCTTCTTTTGGTTCTTTCAGAACGCTCCATTACAGACGTTTAATCTTGTGGTCAGCGCAAGTCTTCCTGCTCTGCTCTGCAGCAGTCTATAGCTGCCAGGTCCACAGCTGGCTTCCACTCTCAAGAACTGACATCAAAAAGAGAAAGTATAAAAGAAAGAGAGAGACACAGTAAATATTTAGTGTATTGTCTTCTAAACCCTACACAATGTACTAAAACTGGACACATTTGTCCAGGTTTGTTGAAGCTGAAGCACAGCATCAATCTACAAGTTGAGGGCTGCTAGAGTGGACGCAGAGTTATAACTGGCTCCTAATTTCACCTGAAGTCCCTAAAGAGGACACACGAATAATGTCAGGTTTGTATTTGAATTCGAAGTGCATTGCCACCATATGAAACCAATGTTATATGAAATTAGTCTTGCCTCCCAGATGACTCTCCAAAGATTACATAATTAAATATAAAATAAGTGTTTTTACTGCAAATGTGCAGCTAGACCATAAAGGGATATTTCGGTTTGAATGAAGTTGGGTCCTATCACGAGATGTATGGTAGATACGACACTTACCACAGTGTTTTTCTGCTAGAAAAGCTCACAGTGCCCACACAAAGATGAAAAAAGCATAAAAGCGGACGCCCATAGAGAAAATGTTATACATGTTATAAATGTTATACCGTTTAGAGAATGTTCAGCACATTATAATTTTTCCGCAAATAAAAATGGCTCTATTTCTCGACCGGGCATAAAATGGTCACTACTTCCGCTGCAGAGCCGCAGTGCGCTCACTCCACCAATGATGAGCTCGTTCATGTTTGTTGCTGTGATTGAGCAAGCGTCTCGCACACCCACACGTCATCACATTTTCCGCTGACGTCATAACGTGGCTCTGACTCGGCTCCGGTTGGCTCTTGGCCGGTGGAAAAGCAAACCGGTTTTGTTGCAACCAGTTACCAGCTGTGTGAACAAGCAGCGCACCTTCCGCCGAGTGATACACTAGCAACGAGCTCATAGCGATGCATGGCAGCGAGTCCCGCACTGCGGCTCTGCAGCGGAAGTAGCGGCCGTTTTACCCCCCCCATCTACACGATTCATGTAAATGGCCCAATTGACAAAAAAAGGTGGGGGGGGGGGGGTCACTCCGGTGTTAAAAAAAACTCCGCTGTTAGCTGTTAAGATAAGGTCCTCCTGTCCGTAATTAACCCTGGTATTTAGAGGATAACTTTGGCCCGCTAGCCTAATAGCGGAGCCACCCGTTCGCCGGTAACAGCAAGTTTGGCCAAACACAGACCCCGCTGTTACACTTTAGGATTGTGGGTAATGTAGTACTTCTTGGTAAACACTTCGCAAATTAATCATTGTTTTATAGTTTAAGAAAAAAATGTTGATAAGAACTTATACAGGAGACAGTCGAGTAGCTCTAGTCAATCTACATTGGCAGGTTAGGACATTATAACCAACATTACATCTCTGTTTGAGTCCTAGCTTGTTAGCTAACGACCAGCCTCCTAGCTACATTGACATCGTTAAAACGTACACTTTACATTACACACATTAGCGCAAAAAGTAGTTAGACAAACTTTTAGGCTATCACAGTACAATGAATGTTTGTTAGCTATTCAGGACTTACCTTGATTGTATATAGAAATCGCTCTGTGTCGATTGTGCAAATAATATCCTCCTCTGATGAAAGTCCGCGGAAAGTTTGCGCTTCTTTTTTTTCTTCTTCGTCTTCTTCTGGAAGTTGCATCACCACAAGGATTAGTTAATTGTAATTCAAATTCCTAATCAAATTGTAATTAGTTATCTACTTTGATATATGTATATATATACATATATACTATTGAATATATATATATATATATATATGTATATATATATACATATATATATTATAAATAATTTATATGTCTGTGTGTGTGTATATATACAGTATATATAATTTATTTATTTATCTATATATTAAAAATTATTTATTATATAAATATATATTAAACTAATTAATTTATTTGTGTGTATACACACACACATTTTGTAGATTACACCTAATCTACACCTTGTATATCACATTAAAGTGGCCCAGTCAAAACATTTTGATGATGCCCTAAGTGTCAAAAATACAACAATGCATACACACATATTATTTTACCTGAAACAATAATTTACCGTTATAGTAGAATATAGCCCAAATGGAACCCATCCAGCGCCCATGTGTACCATTCAAGTGGGATGCCCAGCTCTTGCCCATGTATATTCTTCTGGGATGCCCATGTGGGGCCCAACACCAACCCACTTAAAAGCCCACTCTAAGCCCATGCCCAGTTGAAGTCCATCCAACCCAAGTAAATCCCATGTGGGCCCCACATGAGTGTGCTGGCTGGGCAATGGCAACTATAAACTCATTAATTTTACCCTGGCATCTTTATATGACGCGGTTGATTGATGCTGGTTCAAAGAAAACGTAGTAGAACTTCTAGACTTATGTGTATTAAATTACAATCATTCATTTATCAATCATACAATAGGATACATGTGACGTCAATACCTTGGCGCCAGCGCTGGACACAACAGCGCCACCCCGAGTGTCTACAACGCCTGTGTTACCTGTTGTCTACTGTCTGTGCTGATTGTGACCACGAGGAGTGGAAAAGCCATGTTGATTTAATTCAACAAAATGTGTCTACCAACAAGAATAAACAATGAGGAATTTTTAATTAATAAGGAATATTAAGTATTATTATTATTATTATTTGTTTGATAGATAGATGGATGGATGGATGGATGGAGCCTCCTCCTGTTGTCCTCAGTGCAGGTTCCATATGATACAGTATGCCAGCAGGCTCTGAATACAAGAGTGGCACAAGGTCTTTAGCAGTGTCTAGATTGTTCTTCCTGAGCACCCTGGAAAGACAATGTGGTGGTAGTCCTCCTCACTGTTGGGCCCATGATCGCTGGAGATTACAGTTACCGTAAACACACCCTAACATTCAGTAAAGAGTTAACATGTCAGACCCTGTAATTCTACATTTAAGTAATTTTAAGACTGTCAAACAGTTGAATGGAAGTAGATCAGCAGGTTAATGTAGCTCTATACCTGTAACTGTGGTAGCTATGTGACTGACAATTTGAAGAATCTAAACACACAGCTGATTTTAAAAAAGGAGTACAGACAGTGAAATCTTTCAGACAGGTGTCGGGGTCCCAGTTCAGTCAGAGTTTATTAAAATATCATGCAGTGTTGAAGCAGTGGACTTTTGTCACAGTTTGAGTTTGATTAGTAAATGTACTACATTGAATGTCATGAGTAACCATTCATCATTGACAGATTAAAATCCCAAATGTGATGATTTTACATAAAGACCTTGGTTGGTAGCTAGGTGACATAACAGAGAACGATGGGGGATTATGAGTAACTACAAGCAATGAAAGAAATCATTTTTGGTGATGAAAAGAATGTATATGAAAACAGTTGATGTGTACTGGAACTACTATAAATGTTAGAAAGATTTCTCCCTCACAACAAGGAAAAGGCTCATTGTTGTACTTGCTACAAATGAAGCTGATCTGTTGACATGAAAAGGTAGACAGAAGAACTACACAATCCCCATTGGTGCTGATTTTGGATGATGTTTTGTTGTGTATTCTGGGGTTGTCTTGTCACATTGTCATCACATAGACCAAGACCAAATGTATGTGCTGTTGTGTATGGTGGGCCCTGATGAAACTGATGGTATAATGTATTTGTGACACTGGATTTGTCATGTTTCATAGATCATCACAGTGACTCTGCTGCATCTTGTTTTTGGATGGTGTCCCTGGGCCAAGCAAGCTCTCCCGACAGTAGAAGAAAACATGGGAGGAGGAGGTTTTTGGAAGAGAGACCTTGTGCTTCATTCAAGCACGGGTCTTCAGACAACAGCCAGGCCGTCATCACCAGGACAGTCTGTGAGTCCACATGTCCATTGTGGCCCCCATGCTCAACTGACACAAGTATGGTTCTCAAGATAGTATTAGGCATAGCATGGGTTTGACAGTTGTGTTGTGTCTTAGCTAATGTGTCCGCACATGCACATGCACACAGACACACACACACAGACACACAGACACACGCGCACATGCACACGCACACACACACAATTTAGCATTTTATGTTTTGGCCAATTGACAATCCCAAATATAGGAATGTAACAGTTTTAGTTGTCATCATTTACTCCACCTAGCAGATGTAAGATGTTATCAATAGAAGATCATAGTTGTAGTCAAACTGCATCAGTGTTGAGTCATCACAATATAAAGTAGTCAATAGTATTTGACTGTTCAAAAATGGGTGTGAAAGACCTAATTTGCCATTTTGACAAGTATGAAGATGGTGACAAATGTGTGGAAAGTTAAGACATAGAGTATGTTACTCTGTGAAAAACAGACATAATAATGGCCTGAGTAAGTGTAGATGCATGAGTTACTGCTCAGTTTGGGTTTTTTTCTGTTTTGTTTTTTTGGGAGTATACAAGCAAGTTCCCTTATAAAATGTGTAATTCTACCACCATTTATGGCAACATGGTGGGAGCTGTAGTCTGTTCTGAGCTACATGCCATCTGTCATTGTAAAGGAGTCATTTTACTATCTTATCTTTTCACAACAAATGTTGTCTAATGGTTGTTTATAGTAATTAATTGATTTATCCCTTATGTATTTTTCAGATGTGATGGGTAGAGGAGGACATCTTGCTGTGTCTGGAATTCCTGCTGCTGTGTGCCAGTGTTGGAGAACCTTTGTAGAGAAGATGGCTGGCACCTGGCTGAATGGACCATTGTCTGTCTGTCTGTACAGTACTACAGCCTGATCGAAGCATCATTATCTCTTGTCAATTAGCCTTTGAACCCAAGGGTAGAGAGTATTTTCTGTATTTAGTTGGTTGTTTTGGAATTAGGTTAGAATGTTCTATAGTCACAAACTAATTGCCATGAATCCTATGTATGCAGCCTCATTATATACAATGTACATATGGGCTAACCTTCTTTGGAGTTCATTAGCAAAATAAATTATTCTTTTGATAGCATGAACATGTGTGGGACTGCTCCTTTTGTTATTTGACTCAATCAGTGTTACATGATGATATTGTGAGACATAAATACTATTATAAATCTGCTATAGATACACACACACATTCACGTCTTGTGTACCCAGGGAGAGAGAGTGAGAGTTTTTAGTGTTGTTTAGTTGTTTAACCATTTCATAGTTTGACCTGTGTATATGCACATCTTCAGAAATGGTCCCAAGGCTCAGGACTTAGTAAATTAAACAATGTAATTACGCTATTTCCAATGCTACTGTTGTTGGTCACTCATTTAAATTATAATTTCTGATATCAAAGTCATAGCAGGCATACGTCAGTCAAACTACTTTTTTTTTGTAGTAACACAGAACTGTCACAAGAAGGTGATTGGCACATGCGAGCAACCTGTTGACGGCCAAATATCATAGCAAAAGCCTCTGGCAGGAAATAAATGAACCCGGTGTTTATTTTCTGAACTCACATGCTTGATGCAGGGAATTAAACCAAAGTTCCACAACATGTCTCAGTAGATTGTAGTCTATCCATGAATCATTTTTGTTGTTGTTTTATTTTCTGACATTATGCCATGTGTATTTCATTTCTTGCATTTTCCCCAAATGTCATCAGTGTTTGTGGACGAAAGCATAATGTCTAATGAATATCACAGAATGAATGGGCTGTTTGACGGCTGTTTGTTTAGAGATACTTAGATAGGCTAGGGCTTGATATGAAACAACTGGAATTCATTGTGTAGCACCATTTTTTGGGATGACATGATACATTCTTTGTGTGAGGACCAACAGGTGTTTCAAACTAATTAATTGGTTCTACGCCAATCAGAAACACAACTCAAATTGAATTGTAGAATTGAATACTAGAAGAGGATGTGCGGAAATTTTCTCATAAGCCAAAGATGGGCCAGCGGAGAAATCTGGGAACCACTTTTTTGCTTTCACACAAGTCAATTGTACAGCTCTGCACTCTTTTGGAAGTGGTCCAAAATTTTTAACTTCATAGATTAAACACTACAAACATGCTATTTTTAATGCTAATGTTGTGGATAATTTATTTAATCCTTATATCTGACATTTTACTCATAGCAGATATTTGCATCCATATGTCAGTCAAACTACTTTTGTAGTAACACAAAATTGACACAAGGGGGCAATTGCAAAATTTGAGCTAGATCTCATTGTTGTTACTCAATATTTTCCTGGCCACATTTTACAGTAAAAGCCTGACAGGAAATGAATTGCTTTGGGTTCTGAGTGAAATCTGTTTTCTAAATTTGCAGAGGGTGTCTGATGAACAATGAATACAGGGACTCCATTTTGTTTTAACTACTTGTATTAACAGTTTCACACTGTAACTGAAATACATCCCATGTGAAAATATGGCAGTGTCAGTCATATGAGAAAAAAAAGTAATGTATTTTTTCAATGGAATGAGCTATATGAATATGAAATAATTAATACTTTTCTTATTATTAAAAGCATGGATTAGCACTATATTTGAAAAGTCATGAGTGTACATCCACATCAAGGCAACACAGCATTTCCACACCATTGCAATACATGTCTTTGTTTGGACAATGAATTACATGTAATGTCTTGTAATATCAAAGTAAACACCAAATATCGAAAACAGACATAATGTTGGTATATTGTTAAAAAAGAAAATGAAATAATAAAAACTTGATCACAAAAAAGAAAGAAAGCAGTCATCATTATAATATCAATAAAAAAGAACCTTTTGCAAATATACCAAAATACACATATTGTTGTTTGTGTGTGTCCTTAAGCATGAACATATATGGTTACTTGACAGATGTATACATATATATACATATATATACATATATATACATATGAATACAACCTGGCGTATCCAAATTTTCCCCTTACAAAATTCAGTGTTCAAATAAAACATTCAAGATGTTGTATGTCATGAGTCTATGTCCCAAAAAAGTGCTATTTATTTAGTAAATACAAAGTCTTTCAGCCAAACAGTTGCCTCCTGGTCTGCTGTGTGGAGGGTGGCCAGTTCTCCCCTCAGTTGTTGGAGAGGGCAGGCTTCAATGATGTGTTCCATTGTTTGCTCTTTTCCACAAGCACACAATGGGTTAGGGCTGCTGCACCATCTGTGAAGGCTGGCCAAGCAGTGACCATGTCCAGTCCTGAACCTGTTGAGGGTTGACCACTGTCTCCTTGGGAGGTCAGGGACCTGTTGAGAAGGGTGTAACATCGGGTGTTTATTGGGGACCTCCTGGGACACCCACTCCTTTTTCTAGGCCGTCTGGATGGAAGTCGAGCAGTGGGTGGGTTGAAGATATCTTCATAGACTGGTAGGTGGTGGGAGTCTGCTCGCCCGATGTGTGGGGGTGGAATGTTTGATTTAACGGGGAGCCAAGGGAGTGGTGTTGTGCGTATTGTTCCAGTAATCATTTGCATGGTTGTGTTAAGCTGGATGTCCACATGGTGTATGACATGGACCAAACAGGGGCACAATGTTGCTGAGGTTTGTAGTGTGGAGGTTGAAATATCCCATTTTGCACCAGCAAGCTTGCTGAGCAAGTTGTTACAAGACTTCACCTTGGTTGCCATTACTTTTAAATGATTCTTGAAGGAAAGGGTCCTGTCAAGGGTCACGTCAGTGCTGAATATATGATATTTGATTATTTTGAGCACGGACATGGTAGACTACACTAGACAACATAATCATGAGTCCCTTTGTCTTTGCCCACAGTCCTGATGTTGCACATCATAATACTGGCTTGGGAAAGTCTGAAAGAAAACAGAAAACATTTGTAGAATTAGTAATTATGGCACATCTATGGGCAAGGTTGGTAAACAGGTTAACTGAGTCATGGCCTACCTTTTCCTGATTGAAGAAGCAATCCAGTAGTTTTACCAGGGCAAAATCCTGCATGTTGATTATTGTAGTGCAACAGGAGAATGGAAGTGCCCCAAGTAACGAGGAGGGCTTTCTGTACATAGTTGACAATCTGCCCAGTGGAGTTCCAGATGAATTTGGAGATGATGTCTGGGCTCCTAATAGATACAGACATGGCTATAATTTATGGAAACAATTTGAGGTAGATATAGGACATAGGACATAGGATTAGGAATTGTAAGTGACATATTTAGCATGAAAAGCATGTGAATGTGATCAGTGTGTTAAAACGAGTTACTTACCTTTTTATGTGGCCTTGAACTTGTGATTGAAGGTATTCTGGACAACTTTAGCTTCATATAAGTCTTTGGATTAGGATGTGGTGTTCAAACAGGTGTAGGTTCCACAGCGTTTGATGGGGAATATTGGATGCTTCTCCACAGGTTCAGGTTTCTGTAAGAAAATAATTGTAATGAGGAGATATTTTGAGTCATATGTCATGATATAAAAGAGAAGGCAAAGCAGGTACAGAAAGAAAGAAAGAATGAATGATTGTTTTTCAATGAAACAAGTTAACTGTACTATATGAATTAACAGCCAGTCATACAAATAAGAAAGACATGATAAGTCAAATGATGGAGGTTTACCTGTTGAAGGAGAAGTAGTCTAGTTGCTGGATTGATACGGGATGCTGCCTCAGTGTGATAGTTCAGGACGTGTATGTATGCATGCGTGTGTGTCTGTGTGTGTGTGTGTGTGTGCTTGTGTGTGTGGTAAGCTTCCTCAAATATGAAAATGACAATAACAAGGGTAATATTAACAGTGGTGGAAAGAAAGGCTATAGAAGTGCATTATGTTCCCGGGCATGGTAGGTGTCATATACTCGAAGCATCAGCAGTCTTGGATGTACAGGTGATCAGTTAAATTGATTTTGTCATTTGGTATTAAAACATGTACACATCAGTGTGTATTTCATTGCTGAGCATGTCTGCATTGGCATAATGGGAGACTCTATTTATCTTTAATTTGGATCCCCACTAGCTCCAACAAAGTGGTCGCTAGTCTTTATGGGGTCCATTGGAGTCTCCCAAGGTATTTTCTTTTCAGCAGAATAATGCTCAATTTCTACATCAAAAAATTAATATATAGTTTTTGATGCAAGAAAGAGAATAATACATAAAAGACAATCCCATTTTAAAAACATAGTATAATCTGTCCTAAAAATAAATTATGTTGAAATTATTTACAAAATGCATGTGCAAACTTGTGACAGACTTAGAGACAGATGAAAATGATAATGGCAACATTCAATAATGTGTACTATGAAGATAAATCTACAGAACTGCAATACGTACCATCTCATGATAGCTGTAATAAATTGGCAGCACATCCACAAGTATGTTAGCACCATCTTTCACATAAACATGATCAATTAAAGTGCCTTTGTCAGTTGTTGCTGTTTGTACATACTGGGTGTAATTTTGTACAGTGAAAAATCTCACCAGCTTACCGTTATACAGTGCATTTTCATTAAAGTCTCCCATAATGATTTTCATGCCAGGGCATTGATCAATGAGGTCAATCAGTTGTTTTAGATGTTGACAAAAGATGGCAACAGGATAACTTGCAGGTCTGTAAACAACAGCAGCAGTCAAGTTAATGCTCTTCACTTGAAATATCAGACATTCAATATTGTAGCATTTTGTAGGCCATATTTGAACATCTTTTGTCACTGAATGATATATTCCAACTCCACCATGAGAGTCTTGTTTCAAGTGTTGCAATTGTGTATGAGTGCTGTCATAACTTTGACCTCGAGAAACGTGTGTGAACTGGAAGCCTGTAAGACAAGGCTGCTGTGGTGGGTCATCAACTCCTAACCATGTCTCTGTAAGGCAAATGCAATCAGCATTATTCATTAGAGTATTAGTTTCAACATCTGGAAAGTGAGATTTAAGACTTTGAGTGTTGTGCAATATGATGGTGAAAGCAGATTGTGAGGTGTTGGTGGAAGAGAGAGGTGGTATAAATGGCTGCATTTTGCCAGTTGCTTCTGATACTTTTGCATTGCAATAAATGGCAGATTCTTTAAAGTCCTCAATTGTTAAGCCACTTAGACTTGTGACACGACTTAGAGCGACATATGCTTGTCCAGAGGAAAAAATCTTTTTGAGAGACACAACAACTCTGTCAATGGTTAAGCCTTGTACTTTGTGGATAGTGCATGCCCATGCCAACCTTATTGGATATTGTCTGCGTAAGCCTCCGTTACGGGTAACATGTTCTTCCTCAGGTTCTAGGATGGTTATCATTCTCCCTTCAGGGTCAATGGTGCGTGTTTTTGCCCGCTGTTTTTGACCAACCCTGGGGTCATCAAATGCCACGTGGATGGAAGTTGGGAAATTTTGCTCATTGTCTTCACTTTCTTGATTGGCATTCACCATTTTTGCAATAGTTCCAAAAGCACCATTTACGAGTCCATCAGACACATCGATGTTTTTCAGCAACATGATACGAGCTCCTATTCCTACATGGATGTGTTTCTGGAGACAAGTATTATAAACCTTGTGATGATGGCCATCCTTTATCTGAAGTCTTCCTGTCTCAGCATTTCTCTCATAATCACGTGCTTTTATGGTGACAGACTGGACAGGTCACATTCAGGTTATAATCATCAACCTCTTTATTTGTAGCATAAATGTGCAATGCGTCGTTGTCTTCTCCAGTTTCACAACTTTTAAGCATTTCAACATCACAGTCTCGAAGAGGTGTGTCCTTTGTACGAGTGCGTATGCGATTCAAGGCATGAGCAAAGTCTGAGTCCTTTTGCCTGACTATTTGAGTCAGCTCAGCAATATGGAATTCATCCTCCCATAGGTTTATGTACTTGAAGTCATTGTACAAAGCAGAACCTTTCACTGGGGGCAACTGATAAAAGTCTCCGACTGCAAGAATACACACCTTAGCAAATGCGGTGTTGTCACCTGGTTGCTTGATTTGTCTCAATCTTCCATGTACATATGTTGAAAGTCTGTGGTCAACCATAGATATTTCATCGATGATCAATATTTCAAGGTTTCCTAGTTTTGCACGCAAAGAGTTTATTTTTTCTTCTGTCAAGTTTTTGATGGGTAGGGACAGGTCTGTTCAGATTGAAAATGTATTATGTATAGTATTTGCATTTATGTTGTAGGCAGCTACACTCGTCGGGGCTGTTAGTACAACAGTAGTGGCATCTGGTTGATCAGGATGGAGTCTTTTGAGAATTCTAGTTGACTCATAATAAATAGCCTTGATCAAATGGCTTTTGCCTGTTCCTGCTCCACCGGTAATGAATACTTTTAGGGGCTGAGGATTCTCACCATTGACTTTCTGCAAACACCACTGTCGAATTTTGTAGAAAACTGCAGACTGCTCCTCATTCAAAGATCGTAACAACTGTAAAGCATCAGCTCTTGTCATTTGAGTTCCATTAGCTTCTACTGTGTAAACAGATTGTTTATTTGGCTGTAGATCTGGGATGTTATCATTACTGCACTGTTCATCATTTGTGTCACTGGTGTCTTCCTCTGTTAATTTTTGACATTCCAGTCTTTCAAGCTCAGCTTGTGGGCAAGTCTGTGACCACGCATCTTCCAGTTCCCCATTTTCTTTCAACATCTTTTCCGCTTCATCTATTTGGTCAGCTTCTTTCTCAAACAGAGCACGGTTTCTACCCACTATAGATTTGACATTCTCCAATGTGTCGTTCTCATTGTTCACAGCACCATGGTCATAAAAGTCTTTGTATGTTTCAAACTGTGCAGGTTTCAGTTGGCAGTCCAAATAATGGGGCAAAAATAGTTGCAGTATGCTGTGGTGGTAGGCTTCAGATTGCTTCACTGGTGACAATCTTGGATAATGGATCACAGCAGGTTTCTCTTCATTTGTTCTTTTGGTAACAAAGCCAAACTTATTTTTCAACTGGATCACATTACTATTATCACCTTTGGGGATTTGTGATTTAGGAAGAGCTCTGTACTCTGAGGCAAATGTTGCAAGGCACATGTTTAGAAATGGTGGCGTGTCTGGTCTGTTTTTGTATCGGTCCACAATGTTTTTCATCCATAAATGCTGGTCGTCAGTCTGACTGTTATCATGTTGCTGTTTAAGTTGACTCAATGGAACACTCATTCTAACAGGATGTTCACCAGTTGGTATGAACTGTGTGCCACTTGAACAATGTTTGAGTGGTAGGCCCATTAATCTGTAACAACATTCTTGTGCTGAAACTTGTCGGCTTTGCAAGAAAACTGTGCCAATTTTTTTCATTGACTCCTTGGCCTCTAAATTTCCATTCATGGCCTCCTTTTGAGCCTGATCAAGCAACAGTCCCATTTCTCGTTCACTTTTGAGGGCATATGAAATAATGTACACGACACATGAATATGCATCAACAACAAACTGAATGTCCATGTTTGCTTGCCAGCAGCGAAGTAGATCAGGATTGTACTGGTTTAGCCAAACATCTTGTGGTTTCCGTTGTAGTACGATGCTCGTTTGTTTGGTAAGCTGACAATTTGCTTTCTGAAACAATTCTTGTGATATGCCAAAATATTTTAAAAATTGCTCAGCAGAGTGGAACTTTTGTCTTTGTTCACAGTTTGAGAGTACAGTTTTCATTTGTTCAAACAGTTTCTCAACGCTTTCAGTTTCCATGACAACTGGGCGGAAAAGAATTTCCCCTTCACGTGTTTCAGAGCCAGTCTCTTGTTGTTCCTTAAATTCTGCATCAATACCTGGTCTGGTGATAAATGTGCGCTCTGAGACAGGTCTTAGAAAGTTGAATCTGCAATGTATTTCTCCTTTCTTCTTCTTCTTCTTTGCATTGTTTTTGTCACAAGATTTTGCATGGTATTCACTATGTTTCTGCACATCAATTAAATCCAACAGGTCCGGATCAGATGGCATTTGACACGTGACATATTTATCACAGAACTCTACAACTTTTGCATCAGAGTCTTTGTCTATTTTTGGAGCTTTGTCAACCCAAAATAATGCGTGTATGTGGGGTGAGCCACGCATCTGAAACTCCACTCGATAAAAGTAGTCTGTGATCTTGCCTATTGGTGCTGCAGGGCTCTGGATAACATCTCTTAGGAAGCAATGCCATCGGTAGTCAAACATCCTGGCTGCAGTTACTGGATTGTGTTTTAATAATGCACATTTGTCTAGCCATGAAAGGTCTTCCAGGTTCACTTGTTTACGTTCTTGCCTTAGCATAGCATTCAGCATTTCAGGCCATCTCATGTCAGCAGAGCTATATGAACAGAACCATGTAGGAATACCAAACTGTCTTATCATTGCAAACACATCTTTCTGTGCTGCTTGCCAAAATGGAGGTGTTCCTCTGATAGGCCTGAGAAATTTGTAACCCTCATCAAAGTGCAGAATTTTTTTCAAAGATTCCAGGTCTGTAAGCATGTCTGTGGTAACCTTTTGCTTCAAACCTTTATCTGTTCCTTTTCTCAGTGCTATTGACACATTTGACAGTATTTGATTCAGTTCTGACATATATTGAGCATAGAATAAATAGTCAGTGTTTTGAGCAAAACGGTCATCTGCATTAAGTATGTGTTGATTGAAATATTGCATAGTGTTATTCTTTCTGGGCGCTCATCATGAAAAGTAGGTGCTCCTTTGGGAAATAAGACTGGGAAACATTTAGGTTCATTTGTGCCATCAGACAACAGTCTAATTGGAGAATTCTCTTCTGCTGGGGCAATGGATAAAATGCCATCAAAATGCTGATCTAGTATCTCTTGACCCAAATCCACAGGTTGCAAACAAGAGGATGCAAACATCCCATGCTGGTCTTTAATGTGTGAAAAATCTTGTATTTCTGGTGCATCATCATCTTCAACTTTTTCATTACTTTCAGTCATGTGATCTTCAATTGTTTCATTCTCTGTTTCCTCTAATGTGTTGATCCAGTTTGTACATCCTTGTACCATGTATTGTTGAGTATTAGATAATTCAGACCACTTTTGATTTTTGCAGTATCCACATGCATGTCTTGATAGTGTCCTTTGTAGGTCAATTTACGTTTCAGTTTCATCCTCACCAATTTATCCTCACTTTCATCCCTTGGCAAGATGCTGGTCACGTGCGACAGATTGGATGGCACACACACAGTTGGTCCTTGCACAGAGTTCTGGCCTCCCTTCTTCAATGGTATGAATCTGACAAAGGGAATGTGCAGAGAAATGAGGTGTTGTTCCAACTCATTGAGACATTCTAGCTCAGGTGGAATGGGTTTCAAATGCAAGTTGTTAGCAACACTCTGGGCAGGCACTTTGCCCTTGAGAAGATGCCTATCACATGTATGACAGATCCACAATTTGGAAAAAGCCTCATCTTGAAAACTGCAAGTTTTTCCACATAATTTATCACATACATGCAAATATGTACTTGTTATACATTTATCAGCAAGTGCATTGCCATCAGAACCCACAGCAGAATATGTGTTTTTCATACAGCCTTTGACTTGGTGCCTAAAGAGAAGTCTGTGGCAACAACAGCAGACATATTCGGGGCCATTCTTTACTGTTTTATGGAATTCTTCTATGACACAAGTAATGTCAAATTTCCTGTCCTTTTGCTTTTGAACACTGGCACGTTTTTTACTTTTAATTGCATCTCTGAATTTTTCATCAGTGTGATACTTCTGCATTGTTGCCTCACATAATCGTTTCTTCAGATCTGGTGTATTTGCATATCTGTTTTTACTCTGGTCACGAACACTTTGCTGAAACACATGGTCAGAAGCATATTTTTTCTTGCTGTGGTCACGAACACTTTGCTGAAACACATGGTCAGAAGCATATTTTTTCTTGCTGTGGTCACGAACACTTTGCTGAAACACATGGTCAGAAGCATATCTTTTCTTGCTGTGGTCACGAACACTTTGCTGAAACACATGGTCAGAAGCATATCTTTTCTTGCTGTGGTCACGAACACTTTGCTGAAACACATGGTCAGAAGCATATCTTTTCTTGCTGTGGTCAGGAACACTTTGCTGAAACACATGGTCAGAAGCATATCTTTTCTTGCTCTGCTCACAAACATGCTGTTGAAACACTTCGTTAGAAGCATATCTTTTCTTACTACGCTCACAAGTATGGTGTTTATACTCCAAGTCTGTATAGTACTTTTTGTGACTTGCATTCCTAGTGGAATTTCTGTATTGCTCATTTGTTGCATATTTTTTTCTTTCTCTTTCTAGATGATTAGCTTTTGTTGTGACATACATTGCTTTTCTCTTCTCTGAAATCTCCTCTTTCTTCGCTGCATAGGTTTCCTCCAAAGCCTTCAACTTGCTCTTTCTTGACCAACGATCTGCATGATATAGTTCTTTCTTTGTATTTCCATCTGAACTTTGTTCATCTTGACCGCCCTGTTTGTCAAATGAGGCACATATGGAGTCATTGTGTGCATCCTTTACACATGTCACAACATCATAATGATTCCCATCCTTGTGATTCAGGTAAATGGCCTCAGCACTTCTGTTTCCTGCTTGATGGTTACCTGGTATGTGAATGCATGGGTAATGATTCCATCTGTCTGCATTAAATGTGTATATGTCAACCTGCAGTAGGTTAGCAGCTGCCCAGATTTCAATCTCAGTGGCAAACATACCTGAGCATTTCATGTTTGAACTGTTAAGATGATCTGGAATAGAGGAACGGCCAGCTCTCAAGTACTTGTGGAATTCTGCTGCATTTGTTTCCAGGTGCTGAACGATTCCCCGGAGCAATTTCATGTGTCCATTCTCACTTCCTGAAATGGCATAGGATAAAGCTCGAAAGAAACAATTGCCATCACCTGCAATTGATTTAGTTTCACAGACTCTTCCCATAGCTGGCATTTCCTGAGGTGGCAGCTGCTTTGTATTCTCACTTCTCACACCCATCTGTGAACAAAGTCTTCCTTTTGTCACTGCACTCAGTGGCTTGTATGGAAATGACATCTTGGATACATTTGTTATCTCAACATCTGTATTTGTATCAGTGTCATTGCCATGTGATGTGTTCATAGCACTTACTGGTTGTGGGCTGTTTGCAATTATCTGCACATCAGAATTAGTTACTTCAAAGGAATCTCTCTTGTTTTTGGTTATATGTTCATACAAGGAGTTGGTGCATGTAGCTGGTGTCTTACCGGTATGTTCTCCCTTCAACACAGCACTGTAAAGTGGTCTCTGTATTTGGCTTTTGTTGACATTGCTGTCTGTTACATTGTCTTCCTTGGTGGTTGGCATGTCGCAATGTTGCACCTTGTCGCCAGTGATTCTCACCGTGACTCCTCTGACCTCAAATGGCATGTCTTCAAATGTGCGGAAATAAGGAACCAGTCGTTGGGCCAGCTTCTCCAGGTGCTCACACAGCGCTCTATAGTCAGAGTGATAAACAACCACAGCTTTACCTGTCTTTCCATCCACATGACCTTGACTGTTGCGTTTGTGAGGATCAAATACAGCAAAATGGCCGCACTGCTTGACAACCACACATGTGTTACTACCAAAAGTGACAAAGCAGGCATCATGATCCATCAGTGCTCTTTGGATTGCTATGTCCAGTGGTACATTAATATCTCTCATATCTGAATCATCAGGCTCATCAAAAACACCAACCGCACCACTGAAAGCTGGACTCCAATTTATTGAGAAGTGTGCATCTTTCATTACATATGCATTTGGTAACTCATCACGAAGCAGATATCCACTTTTCCCACTTATTTGACCACCATCTTTAAGAGTAGTGTACAACTTGTTGCCTTCATTAAGAACAGTGTCAACATCATTACTCTTCCTGTCATTACTCCAGGTTGTTATGCTTTTCAACTCATTCATCATCACTGCTGCTAAACTGTTAGCTACACACTGTTTACCTGCATTATCCCCAAATTGGTAGTGGAGCTGTGAGAATGACCCTTGTACAAAAAACTTTACAGGTGCTTGGGCCATACTGGTTTCAGCAGGAGCACTTTCATCAGGATGGTTTTCTGCAAGCTTGGATTCAGCAGTAGGCGCCTCAACAGCTTCGGTCATGGTGGCAGGGACATGCATTTCAACACACTGCTTATGGACAGGAATATCAGACATGTGATTATTCTGTTCAGGAACATTGCCAGAGTTGGGCAGAGATTGAGCAGAGGGAGGCAGAGAGTGATCAGAGACAGGCAGAGGTTGTTCAGAGGTTTTCAGAGGTTTTTCAGGGGTTTTTTCAGAGTTTTTCATTGTTTCATCAGAGTTTTGCGCTTTTTCAGCATATTTCAGAGTTTTGTCAGAGTTTTGCGCTTTTTCAGCATATTTCAGAGTATTCTCAGAGTTTTTGCTGGCTATCACAGCGTACTGGTGGGGATGGATTTCTCCAGTGCCCAAGCCAGGGTCATCGGGGGGAGGCGGGACACTGGACTGCTTGCGGGCAGCCCATGTCTTCCTCATGTGCTCAGCACAACGGTTCACCTTGCGTGGCATCTGAAAGACACATGGACAAAGCAACCAATTATTTATTACAATATTTCTATTCCCACATCATTACTCATAAGTGTGACTCTGAATTCACTTGCAATCAGTGTGATTCAACATTATTTCTTTTTTTTATTTACATGTTGATGACAATACAATGACAGTGGGAACAAACAAGATGAATCATCCCATTGGTACTTGTATGCGTGTCTGTTCTTGTACACATGCTTGGGGAAAAAGTGAGGTATATGCATAATAGCACAATACAATATGATTTAATAATATAACTAATGTTATATGATATAATGTAATATAGTATAACAGCCTAGTACACTGTGATCTAATAGAACATGACATGGTTTAAATGTTCAACGAGCCGACATGAAAACTCATGAATTCATCCACTGGGTCATGAAATTATGTTCGTCAATGACATTAATTTATAGAGTAAAGGAAATGTGTAGTATCAGACAACACAAAACCACGATAGCTCATTTTATCGATATATAAAACACTGTTGACTTCATCAGCATCACAAGCTTAATCACTTTCTAGATGTGTGATCACTATGGATATTAATCAACAACCTACACGATGTACTTCACTCATACAGTAAGGATGGACAAAACATTGAATTACAAACCATAGCACTGCAATGTTGTGTATGAAGTACTTGTGTTATGTACTTTTTACTACCCTACATGCATCTTACATCTTTAGTTATTACTAGTTGTTTTCCAGTTACAACAATTCTTTACTAATCTTTAATATGTGCCTTTCAATTTAAATCTTTCTCATAAAATGAAGGATCAAGTGATCCTTCCAGGGTGGCTGTGAGGGCACGATGGGTCATCCATTTTCACATGATTGGGGGTTAAAGTCCTGGATCCTCCTGTCCACATGTTGAGGTTAACACTCAAAAAACACTGAACCTTAAATACCTCCTGATGGTTAATCAGCCCCTATCATGGTAACCTGCTTTCATCAATGTGTAAATGTGTATCTAAATGATACACAAAATGATTAAATTTTATGGGTAAAAGTGCTCAATAACCTTAACATGTTGACAAAGCTGCCTTACATCTTATGCTAAATAAACTATTCAACCTCTTCATTTGAATTGGCATGAAAACCAGGCTGTTTTGGGGAGCTCCGAAAAGTTTGGCTTCTTAGAACAGGCATGTGTCCCCCCCCCCAACCCCATCAATCATAGAATCTGCTTTGCAATATTTTTCTAGAACTTACACTATGGTGTGATAATTTAAACTCTCAAAAAAACTTGAATTTTTCATTAAGTACATTCTGATAAGACTAAAATACTTTTACTCAGGTCAGGTATTACTACTTTTAAGAGTATAGGAACCCTTCTTTCACCACCATTCATACATACCTGTATGTTTGTTGAGGCAAGTTTTCAGATCACAATGTTGATAGAAGATACCCATGGAAAAAGAAAATGAACTAATCAGTGACATGCAATAGGGATGAAGAAGGGCAGTTATCATCTTGTCAGTTGCTGCATACTTGTGTGACATGCACAAGATATATACACACATCTCCTTCTAGGCATTTGTAGTTACAAACTTGAAGTCCTTTGATGCTCATTAATTATTAACATGAGTAACACAGACAACCGGCACTCATGTAGATAAGGCCTCTTAAGTTTTTAATCCAGGCAGCAGCACAAAGATGTGTTTCACTCTCTGGTTTTGAAACTGCATAAGTTATGGCGTGGTCTGTGGATTAGCAATTTTGCTCCTGAAATGCCTTATACCAGAGCCCACACATTAGATTGGCATGTTAATCATTTCAAAAAGGGCATATTTAGTTTAGGGCTCTTTGAGATCATAAGAACCCTTCTTTCACCATCATTCATACATACCTCTAAGTTTGTTGAAGCAAGTTTTCAGATCATGATGTTGATAGAAGATACCCATGGAAAAAGAAAATGAACCGATCATTGACAGACAAAACCTGCATCAATACATGCTCATGTGACATGATGCACAACTGAAAAATTAAACAGCATGAGAAACAGTAACATTTTAATCACACCACATTCAAGAAGACTGATTAAAACATGTTGACACAAAAGTGACAAGCACAATCAATGCTGATTACGCATAATCATATTAATAGAATTATAATGTATTATAATTTAAGTATAAACTGAATGTGTAATGATTTGGGGAAATAACACATATTGATATTATTTGAGTTAAGCCATTCCCTATTGGAACAAACATTTAGCCACTTACATTGTTTATTTACCATTAATAAGTAAAAGGCACAATAACATAAGTGGGTATCTATTATAAAATGTTGACATCTTAATATTCTAATTCAACAAAGAGTTAATATTTCCCTCTCAAGTGTATTTGGAACTGTATGTTTTTTTCTAAATAACCGAGCAAAAACCTTATCAAGCTAACTGAATAATAGTGATGGTTTCTGGCATAGCTTGTTTCTCTGCCACCGTCCGTTACACTGTAGATGATGCTCTTCTGCTTGCGGGGGGCGGGGGGTACAGGGTAATGCTACTGCTTAATCCACAGCTGCCTTGCTAAGTGAAGCTATTGGGCTGACTGAGGGATAGCGATGCTGTGGCTAAAAAGGCAGCTTCACAGGCGAAGACACTCGGTTCGCAGGGCGTATGCATAGCGATACTACCGCTAGCACGTAAGCTAACGCTGGATTAGCACGTAAGATAAAGCTAGGTTAGCACCGAAGCTAATGCTATCGCTAATAAACGCAGTCAAAGGCAGTCGTACATGTTAAAACTGCGTCACGGTCTTTACAACTGCGTTGGTTTACTTAAGTGTCATCACATACACACCATAAACACACTCCGTTATCATATAGGTGGCTTCCAGCGATTTTTGTCAAGCATGGTTAAATGTATAATCTTGTGAGAGCAAAGACGGCCATGTGCGACTTACCTCTTTGAAGTCAAGTCAGAAAAGGAAGTTCATCGGACTGTAGCCACAGGTTATCCAGACCACACGTGACTGTTAATAAACTGTAAATAAAATTTTATTTATTAAATCTTTCTTTCTTTCTTTCTTCCTTTCTTTCTTTCTTTAAGTTAAACTTAAAATATTAAATACTAAAACATTGCTTAGTCAATAGTATAATGAACAAATTATATCAGGATTTGGAGCCTTTTTACTTTCACGTTACATTTTGTATTTCTTACAATTTTTTATTTAATTAGTCAAATTAGATTAATTGGATAGAAGACTACTAGTACTACTACTACTACTACTACTAATAATAATAATAATAATAATTTATTGTGGGAAAAACTTACATTTAATCACTCAAAAAGATTATTCCACAGATAATTTTAGTAGCAGAACATGTCAAAATAAATGTTGTAAGGGTTTTGTTTGTTGGTCAAAAAACAGCATAGTTCATCTTGATAACATCCAAAAACTGTCTGTTCTCAATTTTTCTGTGGAATCTCCTAATTACAGTGGTTATTGTAGCAAAAGTAGCGAAATGGCTGAGTAGATTTTTTGGAAAAACATAAACCCTCAAAAGACGAATGTTGCACTGATGCAATGTTTGCACGTGTTTGACAAAACAAACAACTTCTAAACCGTTTATGATAGAGACAAGCTGTAAACGGCATTTGATTCGCCGGATTCTCCGCTTTCCAAGGGTCCTTGAATGTTGCATCTACGACCGGAAGTATCGGCACAGGGTCCGTGTATTTCCGAGGCACTGAAACAGAGCTAACCAAGCATAACACCGACGCTAGATCGCACGCGGTATCGACGCGACGCTTGCACGTCTCACAAAACATCAACAAAACATGACAACTTCCGAACCGTTTATGATAGAAACGAGCTATAAACAGCATCTGAATCGTGAGATTCTCTGCTTTCTGAGGGTCCCTGAACTATGCCTTTTTGACAACAAAGCCTGTGTGTAATCACGTGATTATCATGTGACGCCAGAGGCACGGGAGTGAGATAATCCTCTGCTGGCCTCTTTTCCGTTCATCACCATCATTATTGTTATTATTATTATTGTTATTATCATCATTAATATTATTATTTCATCTTTTATAATGATTATTGTGACTATTCTGAAGCACTTTGTTACCTGTTTGTTATTTGTTTTATTATTACTATCATCATTATGATGAATCATTTGTCTTCAGAAAGTTGCCATTTCAAGACAAATTAAAGCTGCAAGCAGCTGTGATCGGGCCCTCGCACCCCCGCGCCACTCGGGGGGGCCGGCCACCGCCGCCCGACGGCCAGACCCGCCCCGGGCAAAGAGGCTCCGCATCGCAGCGACCGTCGGACGTCGCCCTGAAGCCACGGTCGCCCTGAAAACCAAACGGCATTCGATACCCGCTCGCCCCCATGCCGACACAAAGATGGGTGAAGACCTCAAGTGCATAATACACTACCTGAGCTTCGGCAAAAACCAGCTGGGCAGCCAAATCCGGTACATGTAAAACAAAGAACTCAAATAACCCACAAAATGTCTCCGTACTGCTCGTGTGGTGTGATTCAAGTGTCTGTAAGAGGTGACAGTTAAATATAACCCAAAAAGACACCATTTACACCATGTTTTCAGCTCAATTGTCAACTGTAACCTCTCAGACTGGAAGCACGTGCAGCACAGTTGAAGCGGGTACACAAGCTGTAGCCCAAGTGGCACAGCAAATAAATGATGTTCCTCTTCTATGTCAAAGTCCTCAGACATTTTCTTTTGTAAGGAATTCAATGTTGTTTTCTGCTCCCAGTATTATGTAGATGTGTTCAGGGCATGCCTATTATCAAGTTTGATGCAGATTGGACAATTTACATTAAAGTTATAGCAATTTCCTGTTTCATGGCGAAACGCCAAAATTCGCCGCCACGCTACAGCCACAGTGTTTAACGCTGACCAAATCTTTTAATAAGTTTTAATCACACATTTGTCTAGATGTTCCTCTCAAGTTTTGAAGTCAATTGAAATATTACTTAAAATAGGTCATGCGGAAAACGCCAAAATTGAGCACGAAATTCAAAATGACTGACTTCCTGTTGACTTTAGCCTATGAGTCCAAGAGACTTTTTTGTTCATCTCCATGTGATACATATGTGTACCAATTTTCGTAAACATCGGCAAAACTCACTATTTGCGGCGCCGCACGTCAAAGGGCGTGGTCAAGCCATTTGGCCACGCCCATGGACAAAACTCATATCACATGTTCATACAGGGACTGTCAATGAACATGTAAAGTTTCAGGCAGTTTTGACCAAGTACAGGGAGGTTAAAGCCACTTCCTGTGTTTTGGCGAAACGCGTTAATGGGCGTGGCCAAGCCATTTGGCCACAGACATGGACGAAACTCATACCATATGTTCAGACCGGGACTGTTAATAAACTTGTGAAATTTCAGGCAGATCAGACCATGTACAGTCCAGTTATAGCAACTTGCTTTGTTATGACTTTCGCCACGCCACCAGGGCAACGCCATTTAACAAGACGTCCCATTCTTCAAAGTCTGTCAAGGTCAAGGTCTAAAGGCTTTTCAGACCAGATTGGAGTTTGATATGGTCAACATGGTAAGAGCAGGACCTCAAACTGTAAAACATGTCATTTCCTGTCGCCAACAGGGGGCGCTATGAGAATTATGGAATATTTTCATATAGGTGTGTTCAGGGCCAGACTATTATCAGACATGTGAAATTTGGTGCAAATTTAACTATCTATACATAAGTTATAGCAAAGAATTAAAAAGTTAAATTTATGGCAAAACATCAAAATTCGCCGCCAAACTATGGCCACGCCCTTCAACTTGACCAAAAGCTTTTGATAACTTTTGATGAGAGTGTAGTCCAGAAGGTAGCCAGCAAATTTGAAGCTGCTCTGATTCTTCCTCTAGGAGGAGTTCGTTAAAATGCAAAACAAGTGAAACAGCAAAATGATCAGGAAATTCAAAATGGCAAACTTCCTGTCAGGTTTGGCCTATGGGTCCAAGAGACTTTTTTGTGCGTCTGGGTGTAAGACACGTCTGTCCTGACTTTCGTGCACGTCAGCGAAACGTGGCGGGGGGCCTGCTGTTTAAAGGGCGTGGTCAAGCCATTTGGCCACGCCCATCGACGAAATTAATATCATACATTCAGGCCAGGACCTGTCACACGCATGTGTAATTTCATGCCGACACGAACTTGTACACAAAAGTTAATGCTAAATATGTCGTTTTGTGGGGCCGCGGTCCTTTGCCGCACTCTCACGTCAATGCCCTGCGACAAACCGTTACAATCTTCAAAATATAGCATTACCCACTTGTTAAGGTGTTCTTGATTAAATCTGAGTTGGATATAATCAACGTGGTTGGAGCAGCACATCAAAACCTAAAAAAAGTCATTTTCTGTCACCACCAGGGGGCACTATGGTTGTCATGATAGGTTGTCACATAGACTTGTTCAAGCCGATACACTAATCATACACATGAAGTTTTGGTGCAGATCTGACCATGTACCCCAAAGTTATAGCCATTTCCTGTTTCATTGCGAAACATCAAAATTCGCCGACACATTACGCAGAGGCCCTTTAACATGAGGTCTAGCTTTTAATTACTTTTAATCACAAAGTTGTCTACATGGTACACGGTGATTTTGAAGTTGTTATGACAAATCGTGTCGGAGGAGTTCATTCAAATACAACACATGCAAAACAGCAAAAATGGCCACAAAATGCAAAATGGCTGACTTCGTGTTGGGATTAGCCTATGGGTCCTTATAACATTTTTTGTGCGTCTGGGCATGATCTATCTGTGTAGCAAATTTCATGCATATCAGAGACATATGCTGTCAGGGCTCATCTTTAGATGGCGCTATTGAGCCATTTCACCCTGCCCATTTCCGAGACCCTTAAAATACAAAATTTTTCGCCAGGACTTAGGCACTCGCAAAATTTGACACATCAATAAATACGATAAGGCCTCCAAATAAGCGATTTACTTTTGGGCAAAAAATAATAATAATAATAATAATAATAATAATAATAATCCTAGCAATTCCAATAGGGTCCTCGCACCGGTTCGGTGCTCGGGCCCTAATAATAATAATAATAATAATAATAATAATAATAATCCTAGCAATTCCAATAGGGTCCTCGCACCGGTTCGGTGCTCGGGCCCTAATAAAACACTTCTATGAGAGCCAAAGTCATTTAAGTCATTAATTATTGTTGGTATATGAACATGTTGACAAAATCTACATTTATTTTTCCTGTTAGTTGCTGATGTTTAGTATATTGTGTGTGTATATTAGGTCTTTAGTGGTAAAGTCCGCCTCAATTAGCTGTAACTCACAGAAGAAAAAGGGTATTTGCACAAAACTTCATATGTAGCTTCAAAACACTGAAGTACAACTTTTCACATTGAAAAAAAACTACCCTGGTTGACTGAGATATTCAACAAAACAAGTTTTCTTTACTGGGCGATTTTATTTTTTTGTGAAAAATGGCATGCTCATTCAAAGGTCATGCATAAATGTGATTTTACACTGCACCACATAAAATGGTAGATTTTCCTGAATATGGTGTATAATACTTGGTACTACCTCAAAAAATAAGCTCAATATGGACAAAATATAGAACTATTTCCAGGCATTTTTAGGTTGGGTTAGTCTTTTATGAGCTGCACCCAAACAGTGTAATGTCAGCAGCAAGTCTAGGAGAGCTGTGGTCTATGACACTGTTGTGTTCATATGGCGCCCCCTGATGGAGAATATTTAGATAATCCACGATGTGGCGAATATAGGATACATGAACAGGAAGCGTGTGATTATTTCAACTGTGGTATGCCAAATCACAAAGAAGAGCTATGTGTACTATATGACAGAATTGTGCAGGGTCTGAATGAGGCTAGTAAACCACTCATTCAGAAAAGCAAAGAAGTACAGCTTCAGGCCAGGCTGGAATGAGTATGTGGATCCTCCACCAGCAAGCCAGAGAAGCTTTTAAAAATTGGTTTATCGCTGGTAAATCAAGGCTTGGACCTGAGTGTGAAATTAAAAAGAAAGCTGTTGCTAGGTTCAAATATGCAGTACATTATATTAAGAGGAATGAACTGACTGAGAGCAAATGCATTGGCTAGGAAGATGCAACAAAATGATGTTAACGATTTTTGGAATGAAGTCAAGATTATGAATCATAGTAAAATACCTTTGTCCTCCAGTATGGAGGGGTAAGTGGCAGTGTAAATATTATGGAATTATGGAGAAGACATTACATGGAGCTTTTTAACTGTGTTAAAAGTGATGTTTTTACTGTTGGCGATGTATCTTATGATAATGTGGTCATAAGGCCTGATGATATAAGTTACGCAATTGGGAAATTGGCTTTAAACAAATCCTGTGGCCTTCATCTGATCTCTGCAGAGCATTTGAAATTTTCATGAATGAAATTTTCATTTTCAGGAATGAATGAATGAGTGAATGAATGAACTAGAAAATTTCACATGAAATTTTGAGTGTGCCTGATGCTCACTGCCAACTAGTATCCCCATACCAATATGCTAATTATTAATAGCAGTAAATGTATCACTGTGTGTCTGGGTGTGTGTGTGTGTGTGCATGCCTGAATGTGTGTATGTTCACGCACTGTCGCGCGTTTGTGTATGTGTGAGTGTGTTTGTCTGTCTGCGTGTATGTCCACTTACAGATAGAAAAAACAGCTTAACTAAACAGCTAAAAAAGACTGCAGTCTAAAATGTCCAAGATGGACACAGAAAGACAGCGACAGAGAGACCCAGACAGGCAGACTGACACATTTGTAATTGCCTCTGTATGATGAGGCTTTAACTGCAAAGAAGTCAGGTTGCTGAAATAGGCCCTTTCAAATTTGACCGTGCTGTGACACACAGACGATTGGCCGAACGGCTGGAGTTGATTCAGCCAATCACCGGTTGGCAATGGCACAATCAAATTTAAATACACCAAGAAAAGGCAGAAACTGAGCCAAAAGTTCCTCTCAAACTCCAACTGTTTAATGAAAAACCGTAAGTGCTACAGCTACAAAAAGCACACCGTCAGCGAGAGGACGGGATGCGGATCACAAAGGTGTAAATTTCATTTCTGTGGTGTGAAAAATGAGGCCAGAGCCACGATGGACATAACTGGAATGGTCTGCTTTCTTCCAAAAATTTGGGCTCTCACTTAACATGGGAGTGAATGGGGCAGGTGGTCGGACTTGTTGTCGTTTCAGACCACCTGCAGCCAAAACCCTAAATCCATTTTCTTCAGCGGTCGCACCTCTGCGACCGGAACGGCTTTTCCTACAATTTGGTGTACAATTTGTGTATGTAGAGTGAACGATGTGGCCGCACCAGCGAGTTTAAGAGAAAATTTCTTGATGATTTCAGAGGTGCTGTGCACTCTAGTGATGACATCACCAACTCTAAGTCGCAACATCCCACGCAATACACACCCATTATAAATTCTGAGAAGGGCTGAAAATTTCATGATTTTTAAACAGCTGGTGTAGAAAAACTAAAAGAGATATGGAAAATATGAATCAGTCACTGAAAGTCGACGACAATGTCAACGTTTCAGAGTTGGAATGGAGTTTCTACGTGAATGTATGAGTTCGTGAAGTGTGGGTGAAGATGAGTGAGTTTGAAGGATTTTCTCATCGACTTCCATTATAACCAAGTTTCAGAAAACACTGAATATTTTGGAAAGTTTGAATGGTATTGAAAAGTTGAATCATATGTAAAAAGTCAAGGAATTGCTGAACATTTTCCAGTTTGAATGGAGTTTCTAGCTGAAAGTATGAATCGGTAGTTACCGTTTGAAAAAAGGTGAAATTTTGTGATTTTTGAAGATTCCCTCATTCATTTTCAATGGTTTGGGAAAAAACGGGAATATCTTGGAATGGCGGTGGTGCCCCCTATGTGCCAATCTCAAAATCTTTTTTAGGGTGTGCTTCCAAGTCTCATTGTGGACCTACCCACCAAGATTGGTGATGATAGGTCAAAGGGTGTGGGAGTTATGGCCAATCAATTCAAAGCTCCGCCCACAGCGAAGATTCATTGGTCCGTGGCGGCCATGTTTTTTGACCAATCTGGCTCATTTATAATAGAAATGTGTCTTGTCATCCCCCAAAGCCGTGTACCAAATTTGGTGTTGATGGAGTCTGTAAAAGTTTATTCATTTTACTGTTTTTAACATTATTAAAATTAGCAAAAATTCTGTAAGGGCGGCATTCATGGTGCAAGAGGCTTCACATCTAACCTTCGGGGTTAGAACCCTAATAATAATAATAATAATAATAATAATAATAATAATAATAAACCGGTACAATCTTAGAAGGGTTCTACCCCTTTGGGGTTAGAACCCTAATAATAATAATAATAATAATAATATTAAATAATAATAAACCGGTACAATCTTAGAAGGGTTCTACCCCTTCGGGGTTAGAACCCAATAATAAACCGGTACAATCTTAGAATTATTATTATTATTATTAGGGTTCTAATCCCGAAGGGGTAGAACCCTAATAATAATAATACCCCGAAGGGGTAGAACCCTAATAATAATGATAATAATAATAATAATAATAATAATAATAATAAACCGTTACAATCTTAGAAGGGTTCTACCCCTTCAGGGTTAGAACCCTAAATATAGAAATTGTTGGATTTTCATTTGACTGCATGTTAATGTTGACTGATTTAAATTAGGGTAATGTATGACTGGTTGGCCTGCCCCTTTAAGATGCTGCCATTGTTGTTAGCATCTTAGATGCAATGATTGCTCTAAATGTTTTCTAGATTCAAGGATGGGCTTTCAACACTGGACATCATTCATGCTTTGGAGCAGCATGCATCCATATTCAGGGCCTTTATGTGCTCAAGTGAGGAACAGCTGACATCTGCAACACTGGAAGAAATCTTTGAGGTCCAGCTCAGTGAAAAGGGCAGCACAAGACGACAGGAAGAAACCAGAGTACTGGGATTCTGGAGAGACTATCTTCTCGAAACAGAAGGCTCATTTTTATCAGAACAAATGTTCTCATCTTGATATCATCTTCTATTGATGGAAGATGTATTGAAATACATTTAATAACTAAAACCAATGCTTCCACCTTTTTTCCAGAAAAACCAATTGGCCTCTCCCTCCAGGACATCCTGATGTTTGCCACAGGATTAAACACACTGCCTCCTGCAGGAATTTAGCCACGACCCAAACTGATTTTTCAAGAGACATCTCGCTTCCCAGTCAGCAGCACCTGTGCAAACACAATAAAAATACCGATGTCCAAGACTTACGAACAGTTTCAAACTGACATGGACTTTGGAATACAAAACTCACCTGGTTTTGGACTGTACTAAGTTTACAGATAGTATCAGAAAGTCAAAATTGTGATGTTGACCTTTTAAGGCAGTTACTACCTCCATTTTAAAACTTGTTCTGTGAAAGTTTTACTCACATTTCATTACATATCAGCCATGTTCTTCAGTCTGATATAGTTTTCCACACAGAACTCCCAGGTTAATGGCTGCATCAGACCACTCTGTCTCTGAAGGTCCTCAAAGTGTGCCTGGAGATGGTCATCTCAACATGGACTGTAGGATGACACAACCATAAACTGGCCCAATTCCTCCTGTGAGACTGGGAACCCACAGTTTGTTCCACCAAACCTGGAAGTAACATATGCACAACAGTTCTAATTTACATTTTCATTTGTTTTCAGCCAACTGGCAATGCTGTAATTCTAGACATATGGGCAGCAGAAGTATACTGTGGTTGTACTTGAAAATTCGTGTAGCAATTCTTTGTAACAAGTGTGTAAATAAATAATTTTTTGTCACACTTAAGATTAGTGGAGATTATTAGAGTCATGGCTGACATGGGGTGAACAGATTATGACAATCTTTGAAAGCTACTCCATTTTATTGCATTCTAAAAGTAAATCTTGTAAAAATGTAAAAAAAAAAAAAAAAAAAAAAAAAAACATTGATAGAAACAAACCTGTGAGGCAGGTTGTACATGACATTTGGTTTGCCAGATGAACAACGAGACTGTTTAACAGGTCTGATGGTATGTGTGTTCCATTTTTCCCTGCATTCATCAAGGTCCCTCTGTAGCACGCCCATGAACACAAACCGCATTAGGCATGTGTGCTCATGACTGCCACTGAAGAAATGTCTCTCCCTCAGGTCATTCATCAGGTCCATCCAGAATTGAGACCTGTGCACAGACACAAAAGTTTGAGCTGTAGATTGTTTCAGCATGCATTTCCATGTAATAGCATTCAAAATTAACATTTCAATGATCATCATTAAACAACTGTAAACCTGCAGTGCCACAAAAAGTATATCCTGAATAAACAGGATCCATCTGTGCTTTAACTGCTTATTCTGATCAAATCAGTGGAGAGGAAATAAACGCCCCAGCATTGGCAACCACCAGTGGTGGAAAGAGTACTGAAAATCTGTACTCAAGTACAAGTACTGTTACATTGCTAACATATTACTCAATTACAAGTAAAAGTACTGGTGTTAGAAAAATACTTAAGTAAAAGTAAAAAGTATTCGTCAAAAAAAGTAAAGAGTATTAGTTACTTTTAACCAGTGATTTCACCATGCCCTCTCCAGACCAGGGTTACAAACTTTGTGTATTTTACTTTACCAATAGTTAAAACGCTAACAATCAATTACTCATTAATAATTGATAAGATACAAAACAAGTGTTTTTTCCCTCATTTTGATTTTTTTTTCTGTTTGTTTTCTCATTTGAAGTTTTTATTTCCTTATTCAATAAATGTCTCCACCAGAAAAAACAAAGTTAGATGAGGTGCAGTTACTGCCACGATTATTGATTATATTATGTACTTAATTATATACTTAATATATAATGTACTTAATATCCGTAAGTACATTTTTAACTGGTTAAATTCTTAATGCAAAATCAACTGAAGATCAATCATTGACATCCTTTTTTTGTTTTATTTAGTTTTTCGTCCATATGTCCTGGTTTTCATTGGTCAGTTTGTGATCAGATCACCTTATTGGCTACAAAAATGCAGATGAAAGGTTTGGATATTAATTAAATTAAATTGTACTCAGTACTCAACTATGATTTTAAAAGTAACTAAGTAGATTACATGGATTACTGAATACTTAAGTACAAGTAAAAGTACACTTTGAACATCTACTCATAAAAGTACAAGTACCCCAAAAAACTACTTAATTACAGTAATGTGAGTATTTGTAATTAATTACTTCCACCCCTAGCAACCACACTAGATGTACACCGTGAATGTACATTTTAGTGGAGGAAAAGCAGGATTCCAACACGTTAAAAACGATTAAAAATGCTGAAGCCCACACCTGTGCTTTCGGAAGTATGACCACCAGCTTTCGATTCGCTGGTTTGCTGTTGAGGAGCCATACATATGACTGGCAGCCCCAGCAAAATCATCAGTGTGTGATGATCTTAAGGCACAATGGATTGCCACCATTGTGCCGTTTTCAGTGCCACAGTCCGTGCGGAGCCGCATTGGTATGATTCCACATTCTGAGACACAATGCAGATAGTTTTGAGCAATGACCACAGGGTCATTGTTGCTCGGTCCACACAACAACCACAGTACTTTGCAGGAGTAGCCATCTATACAGCCACTAATGGCCAAACCAAATGGTTTTAATTTGTCATAACCATCAACATGTCAGACATGGTTTGGTCCACGGGAGCTGTAAACTCTTCTTACAAATCTACGTCCTGCACGAAGTTGAACTCCTGAAGGATCAAGCTATCCCATCAGAGCCATGACATCATCCCTTCTCACTGTCAGATAATACTTCTGCCGCAATGTCTGCCACATCAAATGGTAGCCATAATGCGCGCCTGGTCCCTTCAGTTCTTCTTGTATGGCAGCACGTACAGTAGCAAGAGGAGAGTAGTTTTTTTGCCTGGACAATGCGAAATGTTTCAGTTTACTCTTAAGAGTGCGAAGGCTCATTTTAACATTATGTTTTGTTGCCAGGAAATCCAAAATTTTGTCATAGCTGTAGCCATCATGGAAATACTTCCAAATCAGATCCTCTTCTGTGGGGCTGTCTGATGCTGACCCTGACAAACAAAGGGAGAAAAAAATAGACAACATTTTCCAGCAAGGACAGGCTGCAGCACATCATCCAGTCAGCAGAGAAGACCTTCAGCTGCAATCTGCCATCTCTTAAGGACCTGTACACATCGGGCCTCATTCACGGACAGTGTGTACACACAGATTTGTGCTTAAACCATGCGTAGAAACATTTTGCACACAAATCTGGGATTCATCAATATTTTCTTACATGAATTTGTTCATATTCTGCAAACAAATTTAGAACTTCCTCAGACAATGCGTACGCAAAAATTGACAGCCTAGCTGTCTTAGAAAATATTGACACTCACCTTTTGACTAAATGTAAAGCATATCAAAACCACATTCATTCAAAAAAACTTTAATAGAGTGTTTTTATGGTTGATTTATTTTATTAACCTTGTTTTTAGGATTTTAACATAAATGTCATGATAATAACATGATAACAGCTACACACTCAGACACAAGTCTGCTTGAAGATGGTGTCAGAGACAGATTCCAAGAACAGGATAAAGAAAAGACATACAGTCTACAACGAGACAGAGCAGCTGACAATGTCGCAAAACAGCCGTAAACTCTCTCGCACTTCAGGCTAATGCTAGCAAGCTAGCAGCAGACTGCTGTTCACAGACTGACAGTTAAAATCTCACCTGTTCTGGCTGAAGAATAAACAACCTGTGTTGATGCGTCTCCTCAGACATTCTCTCATCCAGACTCGTTTAACTTCTGTGTTTGTTTTTCTCACAGCAAAGTTTTACTTCAAACTGTTGCACCGCGTTAGTCTCCGGTTTGTTTACATCCGCTTCCACAAAAGATCACGTGAAATCGCGTCCCACGAAATCCCGCGAGATGATCTCGCGAGATCACGTTCACCCAATTCATAATCTTAATATAAAATTATGATTAGGCCTGGTTGTAATCTGGATGATTTTGGAGAAAGTATTAAATGAATATTTAATAGTCAGTGTCTTATTATGAACATATTTACAAAAAAAAGTTGCAAAAATGTTTGTGAATGCTGTCAATTACAGTTCTTAGAAAGACTGAAAATCGGAACCGGCCAAAATCGGAATCGGTAGGTCAGACCCCCCCCAAAAATCGGAAATCGGAATCGGCTAAGAAAGTTGAAATCGGTGCAAGTCTAGTATCTAGCCAGTTATAAGTATTCCAAACTGTAGTATGTTGAACCTTTTATTCTACAATCTACAAACACATACAATTTAGTCTACTTACTGTTGTTTTCCACTTCTGCCAAAAACTGTACATTTTTGCCACATGAGCCACAGAACACTCGAACAGTGCCCAGATGTTGGCCACAGAAAGGGCAAAACATGGCAGTCTAGAAAGACAGACACTGATATGGTGAATCCCTTTAGTAAACTCAATCAAAAATCACATAAATAGCAATCATCGCTAAATAAAGAGAAATGTTACATTAGAGGAATACGACATTGTGTGTGTGTGTTTAATTTATGCTACTCTTCCGTATATGGATATTTACCCTGTCTTTGTTTGACTCTGTTCTGTCCCCCTTCATCACTTCTCCACCTTCTCTTATTCAAAATCCCGTCACTGGTCAATAAAGTATCCAATCATATGTGGAGACGAGGTCGAAAATAAACGTTACTTACAGTAACGTAAGCTAACATTTCCACTACAGATACACTACTCTTGTAGAACTCAAAGTCTCTAGCATGCTAACGCCATGTAAATCAGTTGCACTTTCATAATACAGTAAAAGATGAGGGCCACATGTGGAAAAAAGAAAGAAAGAAAGAAAAAGAAAAAAGAATACGTACTTTTTCATGTAGCCTCTCCCACCTCGAATTTTTCTCTCACCAATAACTTTCTACTTCTCATGTAGGCCAATTCCTCTCCTCCGCAGGTTGATTCGTCCGTTGTCTGTCTCTCGGGGGAAAGCTCAGCACTGCCCCTAGAGGCCTGGAGCACTTCCGTTGTGTGACTGTATATGCGGTGTTTTCGTTTTGCATTTGTTTTCTTATTTGCAGCGCATTTCTGTATATGCGGTGTTTTCTTTTTGCATTTGTTTTCTCATTTGCAGTGTGTTTCTGTATTTGCAACGTTTTCGTTTTGCATCTGTTTTCCTATATGCAGCGCGTTTCTGTATTTGCAGCACGTTTCTGTTTATGCAGCGCGTTTCTGTATTTGCAGCGTTTTCCTTTTGCATCTGTTTTCTTATATGCAGAAGCATTTCTGTATTTGCAGCGCCTGCCTGTATATGCAGCGCGTTTGCACTTGTCGGCCACCGTACATTTCAGCATTTCCCTATGAAAATCACTTCCAAAAGATAAAGAGACTTTGAGAAAACCAGATCGCCCTTTTGCTCAGATTATTCGAAGACTGTCAGAACAAACTTCTTTCGGGGCATCTGCTGCAGCTACTGATGGGGCTTCTGGTGTGGCAAAGCACAGTACACTCAGTTACATACTGACAAATGGACAATGAAAATCTCAACAGGGAACAACATCTTTATTATTGGAGATGATGTTTGTGTGATTAAAAACACTGTTAAGTGCACTGATGGAATATATATTGTATACAGAGTCTTTTCAGAAAGGTCACTCTTCTTTCAGTACCCATTCAGGTCTGACTTTCTAAGTATATTCTGTGTCTCATCCATCAGGCCAAATCAAGTGTGCAAAAGTGTCAGAAGTTACAAAAAAGTGTGTGGTCCTCCCTCATAGGGGAGGTTTTGTGGTTATGCCTTTACTGCATGGATTGAAACAGTAGTTAATGTTGTTCAGTGTGATCTTTGTATTTGATGGGATGTGAACAGTCTGTGGTTTATGATTTGGAAGAACAATCCATGTCGGTCTATATGTATATTTGTTTGAAATGGCAGAACAATTACACACTTATGCACATTTTATTGAAATTATTAATGCTAGCTGCCATCCAAAATTTGACATTGTGTACCAATGGAATACACACTCTTGTTGTCTTATTTTCCTTCATTTACAGGATGTTTCATGTAGTCCAGTTTTTAGATGAGCAAAAGTCTGTGTCTGTGGTGCTACAGTCTTGGTACAGCAATGGAGCAACATATTGGCCATCGTATAAAAGTGATGAAAAAATCAACAAAGCCGCAAGATTTGCAGAGCAGCCAAGCCAGCGCTGGGCCAAACATGATGTCAGAGTGTTAAAGATGTGGTAAAAAAAAAAATAAATAAATCTATTTTTCATTTCCAACTCTAGCTTTATTATTTTAGCTGTAATTATTTACAATGCATTAAGTAATTTTGAGTTGATGAGTTTACAGCATTATTTTTATGTCAGTAGTTATCAATTGTCATAACCTTGTGTGAAATGATTAATACCATATTCTATTTGGTTCAGTTTCTGTTTTTGAAAAACTTGAACGTATGATTTGAGAGAGAGAGATTTGGTCATGGTCATTCATATGTTAACTCTCTAAATTGTTTATTTTAGATGATTACACGTTAGCTTGGCAGGCGATGAAGAAATCCTTGACCTGCCAAACATCAGAGCTTGACTCTGATCATGAGGAGGAGGACATGGCAACACAACGGCTTAAAAGGAAAGGTAAACCAATGTAAGTCCAAATAGCCGTTAGGTTTATTGTTAAAATTAGACATTTTCTTTGGCATTAATGCATATTTTCTTTGTATTAATAGCCACCGCTTAGGTGATACAGATGATGAAAGTGCTCAGCCAGAAGTTCCTCAAAACAACCAGACCCGATCACCACAGCCTTCAAAATCCAATTCAAGTAAAACTCAGCAGTCCTCGTCATGCCCTGCGCCACCAGTGCCATCCCCTTACCGATCATCACTTCCTGAGTCACCACCATCGCTTCCACCACCACCTGTGTCTTCTCCTCACCAGTCATCATCACTTAATGAGTCATTATCATCTCCTCGGGTGTCTTCTCCAAGGTAAATGAAAAGTGACTATTGTTTGTGTTTTGATTTATTGTTTAAAAAAAAAGTACTGAATTATGTTTGTGATGATTATCCCTTCAATACACCAGTTCTTCATGTCTTTCCTCTCTTTAAACCCCATATCAACATGCCAAATTCCACCTCCACATTGGTCATCTTTGAGCCCCATTCAATCTCCTCATCGATCATCACACTTTGTGTCATCTCCATATTGGTCACCATCACGCCCAGTCTCATCTCCTCATCATCGGTCATCGCCACGCCCAGTCTCATCTCCTCATCATCGGTCATCGTCACGCCCAGTCTCATCTCCTCATCATCGGTCATCGTCACGCCCAATCTCACCTCCTCATCATCGGTCATCGTCACGCCCAGTCTCACCTCCTCATCATCGGTCATCGTCTCACCCAGTCTCATCATCATCGGTCATCATCAAACTCACTGCCATCCCCTCGTCAGTCATCAACACGACCAGTGTCATCTGCTCGTCAGCAATCACCAAGCTCACTGCCATCTCCTCGTTGGTCATCGCCATCATCATGCCAAGTGCCACCTTCTCAGCCCTCCTCATCCTCTGCACCCCACTCACAGTCATCCTTGTGGTCTCAAGACACTCCTGAACTCTTCAGGCCATCTTTGAGAGTGGGGCAATCAGGAATAGAGCAGATACCTTGCTCTGGTAAGTTTTCCACAACTGTACTTCCTAACTGCACATCAGCTGTAATGTTTTGGTCATAATGATCATTACTTCTGTCGATCTGCAGATCTATCATTCCTCTTAAGATAATGTTGTGTTTGTGTGGGACAATAAACAAGTAACCTTGGCAAATAGCCTTTGTAGATAGAGATATACTCGTCATCATACCATGCTTATTGGCTAAAATATTGTTTGATAAATACATGACAGAAAACCAAATACAGATGCTTCTCCACAAATACTTACTTCTCATGCTCAACCTTTGGTTTTTAATCACTGGCACATCATTTAGTCCTCTACACAAAGTAATGTGTAACTCAAAAGACATAACATTTATGTGATGATCTGTCTGTCTGTCTGTCTCTCTCTCTCTCTCTTTCTCTCTCTCTCTCTCTCTCTCTCTCAGCTGCTGAAATTCACATCCTTAAACTGCTTGAACACATGAAGCAACAGCTAACACAACTGATTGCAATGGTCAACTGTATTCCTGGGAGGATGGTTGATGAATGTCCAACTGAAGTACCTGAAGGCATTCAGTTTCCCTTTGGCTCACTGGAGGAGATGGAACACTTTGAAGAGTGGCTGAAAGAACCACACAATTCCTCACAGAAAAAGAACCTGGTATGAACTGATTTGTCCTAACATTTAAACCATTAGAGCCACCAGATGTTTAACAATGACAGTCCTTCTCTTCACTCTTGGTTTGAATGCTGACTAGCATGTTCTGCAGAATCTGCACTTTGAAACCCTTTCATTTCACATACTTTGTGTAACTAGATAAACCTCCAAAGCATTTTCATCTGCAGAAAACCAGTGTATATATGATTTTAATAGTGTTGTTGATTGATCATGGTCCACATCTAGATAGTGTAGTGCAAAATATAAAATCTGCACAGTGTGCTAAAAATGTGCATTGCAACTGCCCTTGACCGGTTGATAGTTCACCATGTCAAGCTGTCATCAGTTTGATATGGTGGCAGCCTCTCTAAAGGTTCAAGTCATTATATAATGACCAAAATGACAGGACATGTAATTTCCTGTTATAATTTGTCTTAATTTTTAATCTCCCCAGATTTCTGCCTTGGGTTCCATTTGGGGACAAGACATGAAGCATGTTACCTGGAACATCCTGTCACACATTTTTTGTGATAGTGTGGCCAAGAAAATCTCTTGGAAGGGAGCAAATGGAAAGATGGCATTCAGACAAATGGCACTGAGAGCAGTACTTGCACGTGAGTACAGAATGCATAAACATGCCACTAGAAAAAGTTCAATTTGTGGGAAAAAGTTATGTTTTCCTAGAAACTGCTTTACATTTCTTTTGGAACATAGGCATATGCTAAAAATTATTCAGTTTTTCATAATAGCGAGAAACTTGGTATAGTTTAGGGCCCTGAACATTTTTAAATATGAAGCAGAATTGTCACATCGTTTCCATGGCAGCCATTTTACTTTCAGCCATAGCTGAATTATATATTGCATCTTACACTTGAACCAAAATTAACAGAAAGGGAGAGGTCTACCCCAATTTTTAAATGGTCAAGAATTACAGTGATATTAAGCACAACATCATAACCTGTTCGGATGAATAATTAATTGTGAATTCAGTGAGGTAAGAGGGTGTTCAAAAATAGGTATAGGTAAGATTTTGTCATATCATGTCTATTTCATGAATGTTGTGTATAGTTTTCAAAAGCGATTGTCATATTAAATGTTCTTCTACTCTCTACAATCATCTAGATAATTATCAAAAGGATTAAGTATTAGAAATAGTTAAAAGTTATGTACAGTTTCAAAAACTTAAGGTGTTTACTCATCATGCATGCAGAAGACATGGTTTGACAAAATCACACCTTTGTCTGCAAATCCTCTGCTTCCACAGGCAGCAAGTGAGGTTGAGGACAGGAAGGATTAACTAATGACCACACTTGTTTTGATGACCACAGAGCTGCAAGTGAGTGGCTCCATACCTGAAAATGTTCAGGGCCCTAAATTGTATGACTGTACCAAAGGTTCATGCTTTAATGAAAAGGTGAAATTTTTTGACATAATACATGGAAAAGTCATTTTCCTTTTCACAGTGTCTTTGAATTCACCTTTAGCTGTTCACCTGGACAGTTTATGATGCCATATGTAGTATCGCTGTAATCTTTGACCATCAAAACACCTTTCTGTGTTATCATTGGTTCAGGAGATATGATGCAAAATGCACAATACAATTATGGTTGAAAGTAAAATGGCTGCCATAGCAACCACAATGCAATTCTGCAATTGCTTTATTTCTGAAAATGATCATAGCTCCACACTACACAGTTGTATCAATTGTATGTAGTTTATTGCTTTCATAGAAGTCTACATTTCACCTCAAATTTTACATAAAGCATCAGGACTAAACAGTGTTGTCCACTTTCACTTTGTGTTGCTTACATTAATTTGCTGTGAATGTTGTTCATATAGGTGCTGTACGCAAATGTCATGTTGCAAAGCAAGCGTCGGATATGGACATCAATAAACATGTCATCAGATGGTTCAACTTGGCATCTGACCGTGGAGGTGGTCGTCGGGACCGGGAGCAAAGGTAACACTAGATGCAACTGATATTTTAATTAAAGTATCCTACTTGTAACATGGCTGTTTGTCACTGCCTTGTAATGCACAGAATATTGCATGATGTCATAGTTTGAGTTTTCTGGTATTTCAGTTACAGTAAATAGCCACTACTGAGTTGTTGTTTTTTTTTCCTTTATCAATAAATCATCCCTAGGTCTGCAGCTCTGAACCAGAGGTTGCACAATGACCTGTGAAATCCATATATCCAGCGTACTCAAGTGTTTTGCTCTGTTTGCAAGTTAATGTCTGTTTCAAGGTTCAGATTACAGTATTTGTTTACTGAAAAGGCTAATGTCATCTCAAATGTAAGGTTGCTTGTTTCACAACATAGGAATATAGACATATAGAATATAGAAGTTAATCTTTGGGGAAAAAAACTGTTCTATTGTGTTTGTCTGTGACAACTTTAAAATGTGTTGTATGGTTCTGTGATTTGATTTGTAAGTAATTTTTTTAATGTTTTTTATTAATTTTTGTTTATCATGTTTTTTTTTTTTAGTATTGATATTATTTATATTACTATTTTTTGAAATAAGTGTTTCAATAATTGTTTATTATTCTGCAATCTTGTTCACAAACCAGGCTCAGGAGAGCAGAATTGGACTAAAGGTATAACCTACACCACTTGAATTTTGATGTTTACAGTTTAAACTAGAATATTTACTATGGCAGCCTTGTGTTTTTCAGATATGCTGTTTACAGTGTTACATTTTAGCGTGGTTTTATACAACAGTATGCTGCTAATTGTTAAAGTTTGTGTAATGTAATGGTGCACCCTGTTAACATTAATAAATTGCACTTTAATGAAACCTTTATGAAAAGTATTGACATTATTCCTTTTAATAGGTAGACAAACTTAATTTGCTGTTTAGACACATTAAAGTATGATACATTTCAATACTGAAAACAGTTTTGGTACAAATCTGGACCACATCTGGTCTGCCTGAGAAAGAAGGGGAATCCTCTCAAAAGGAAATATGGGGGGAAGTGGTGATGAAGATATGTTGCAGAATGAGGTAAGTGAAGTGGCTAGTACATCAAAGAGGCAATAGCCTAAAGTGTAGTAGCCATTTGTCAAAAAACAGCGAAAAGTTTCAAATCAAACTTCAAATCATAAAAATCAAAGGGCCACTTTTGTACCATGGGTTGTGGCGTACATGGATGGGAATAAACAGAATGTCCAAACGAATGTCCAATTTCAACAAAAACATGGTTTATTTGACCAGAAAGCAAGCAAGCAAAGAACAAAGAAAATTCCTGTGCCTCTCCCGCTCTGGTAAAAAACCATGAGCCCACCCAGGTGCATGCTGGCCCTATATAATCTCAGGTGCCTCCCTAACGTGCCCAAATGAAACGAAACACAAATAATAAACAACACAACACCTAAAATAAACAAATAATAAACTAACACAATACTAACATAAATTTAATCATAATGAAATCAAAATAAATTGATTTAGAATAATCATATCCAAACACTTAATACTAAACTAAACAACACTAAATACTAACAGTAAATAAAAAGCTCCAACACTCTGGCCCCTAATTGTGCATTAAATCACAGTAACTTTAATTTCTCAAAGGAGCTGTTCCCTCAACCCAGCCTATGACTAGACATAGTATGTCACACATTAGCTTCAGTTCACTTTCTTCTTTGTGATGAACCTGAAACAACAAAAAAGAGAGGGAGAGAGACAAAAAGAAAGAGAGAAAATGAGAGGGGGTGGGGGTAGGGAGTCCATTGTGTTACACTCCTGCTTACAGCATCAGGCAGAGCTTCGCCACTGGTCTCTCCAGAATGCTGGTTCTTGTTGGAAGGCGCACAGAGCGCACCAAGCCCTTTGCATCTGCTCTCACATCCAAAATTTCAGCCAAGATCCTCTTGGGGATGTGGCATCTGTAATGAGGAATGAGACTTCTTGGTCTTGTCCATTTCTGTCTCTCTTGCATCATTTGTAAGTATTCAGAAATCCATCTCTTCCGAAAGAGTTCTGCCACGTATTTGCTTCCACCTACTCCTGACATACAGATCACTGTGATCAAACAGTCCTGGTGGCATAATTTGCTTGCCCTTTAACATCAGAATGTGATTAGGTGTGAGCGCCTCTAGGTCATCTGGGTCATCAGAGACTTTTGTGATAGGCCTGTCATTCTGTATGGCCTCAGCCTCGCAGAAAACAGTTTGGAGCCCTTCATTGTCCAGAATTTGCTGTTTAAGAACTGAAGCGAGAACATTTTTCACTGACCAAATCAAGCACTCCCACAGACCCCCATGATGGGAAGCTGCTGCTGTGTTAAAGCTTATGCCATCCTGGACCAAAGCTCTCTGAATGTTTCCATGATTTAAACCTGCCAGACTTTCTTTCAGCTCCCGATTGGCTCCAACGAAGTTTGTGCTGTTATCAAACCTAATAGTGGAGACTGGGCCTCGTCTACAGATGAACCTCCGGATATAGGGAATCTGTATGCAGCATATATACCACCTCCAAATGCACAGCATAACTACTCAGACAGGTGAAAAGCACTCCATACCTTTTAAGATGACTTCTTCCTCTTTTTTAACATCAATGGGCCCGAAATAGTCAACTCCAACATCTGTCATCTATCAAGCAACACTCTTTCCTCAGGTAAGTCTGCCATCTTCTGTTCGATAAGTTTCCCCCTGTTGTGCCTGCAAACAACAAAGTCAGATATTACTTTCCTTGCAGTAGAGTTTGCATTGATGATCCAGTACCTCTGTCGCAGCCTGGGCAGCATGTGTTTTCTTCCTGCATGTCCCATTTGATAATGAATATGGAGCAGAATCAGTACGGATACATGCAGATCTTTGAACAGAATGACTGGATGTTTGGTCTCTGCTGGCATTGCTGCTTTATCCACCTGACCACCTACTCTAAGGATTCCATTATCCATCACAGGATCTGGTCTGTACAGCGGACTTCCCTTGGAAACCCTTTTACAGCCATTCTTCAGTGATGCAATTTCGGTTTTAAACTTGTGTTTTTGTAGATACTGAATGATTGACTGTTCTGCTTTCTTAAGATCTGCAGGAGTTAAACTCTGTCCTTTCAGCTTGGTGAATTTTCCTTTCCACTGCATGTTCTTGAGTCTCCAGCTCATCCTTATTAATGTCTGCAGGGGCACACAACTCCTTTCTCTTCTGCCCCAATGACACAAGACCTCTCTTGACCTTCAGAAACCAAGAAACAGACGTTTTCAGTCTCATCCGAGATGAAAAGTAACAGAGCAGGCACTTTCAAAATCCACAACAACAGAGTTTACCGTCAAATCCCTTTTGACCTCTGGGTCATCTGCAGGAATCACATCAAGATCAGCATCCAATTTAGGCCAAACCCCCTTTGGCTCACAGAGAAACTTTGGCCCATTTATCCATCTCCTGCCTTTTGGGAAAGTCTCTGCCCTCATTCCTCTTGATGCATCATCTGCCGGATTCTCCTTAGACCCAACATATCTCCACTGATCAACGCTTGCAGCTTCTCCGATGATGGAGAGTCTGTTTGCTACAAAAGTGTGAAATCACCTGGTTTCATTACAGATGTATTAAAGAACAGTTGTGCTGTCAGTCCAGAAAACTGACTTCCCCAGCTTCAGTTGCAACTCCTTCTGAAGCATTTTATCAACTCGAACAGCAAGACCTGCCGCTGTGAGTTCCAGTCGAGGAATTGTTGTCTTCTTCAGTGCAGCAACTCTGGCCTTTCCCAACAGAAATGCAACCTGAGCTCTGTCATCCTTTTCCAGTCTTAAATAGGACACTGTTTCTTTTTTTCTTAAGTATATTTTTGGGGCATTTTTGCCTTTATTAGATAGCACAGTGTAGAGTGACAGGAAAGGGAAGGCAGAGAGAGGGGGAATGACATGCAGCACATGGTGCCCGATGCAGGATTCGAACCAGGGCCGACTGCAGCGAGGACTATAGCCTCTGTATATGGGATGCCCGCTTAACCCACAGCGCCACGCGGCGCCCCAGGACACTGTTTCATATGAAACTTGGCTGGCGTCAGAGAAGTGGTGAAGCTGTGCTGTGGCAGGGTCTCCAAAGTCTCTGGGTCTAATACAGCGATCCACGTTGAATTCAGCCACCTTCTGGAGATCCTCCAACCACTCAAACCACTTCTTAAAGAGGGAATGAGAGATGGCTTCATCCCACCCCAAACTTCTCCTACAAAGCTCCTGTAGCAACAGTGTGGCTGGAATGGTGGATGGGCTGGGATGCTTCGTCTAGTTTGTGGCTGTTCCTAAACGTAATTTTGTCAGTTTCAATGCACTACTGTAGCCCCAAAGCTCGCTCCTTTGGAAGCTGGTCCACATCCAAATCCAGCTCCATCACTTCTTTTGCACTGCAGTCTTCAGCAATTGACAGCAGCACTGTTTGGCTGTTGCTGATCGATTTGGAAAGATTAAATCCTCCTCTGCCAAAGCGCAGTGACATCCTTAACCATTTGCACTGCTTCTTCCTCTGAGGCCACTGATTTCAAGCAGTCATCAACATAAAAATTACATTTGACTGTATTTACCACTTAATGAGGGAAATGTTAGACATTGTCATCTGCAGTTCTCCCCACTGCATAATTTGCACAGCTTGGTGATGACACAGCTCCAGACAGACGTACTTTCATGCGATGTTCCACTGGAGACTGTGAAGTGTCTCCCCCAGGCCACCAGAGAAAGCAGAGAAAGTTGATTTGCCTTTCAGAAACATTAACTTGGTGATACATTGCTTGAATGTCAGTTATTACTACAGCAGGCTCTCGTCTAAATTGAACAAGGACCCCAATTAAAGAGTTGGTCAAATCTCTCTTTTTCTGTGATGATAAACCCCATGATGAGGGATATACCACACTTTTCTATCACTCTGCTTTAGCTGTGCAGATGGCACCAGCTCAGCATATCCTTGAGCCACCATGTTGTTAAGAATGTGATGTATTCTTTCTTGAATTGACCATTCTTGGCAAACTTTCTTTTCAGGCTCTAGAGGCGCTGTTCTGCAACATGGCGATTATTTGGCAAGAGCGGGTTTTCCTCCTATGCAGTAATGGCCTCCAATTAACTTTGTGGTGTTGTTCATAACATTTATAAACTTTACATACTCTCTGTACATTTCAAGCTGCTCATTTGATGACCTCTAATTAATGTCATGGTTAAACCGTTGAACCAGCATTTCCTGAAGATGTTCAACAGAGATCCGGTTGGATGTTACAGCAGAGCAGTCACTCTTATTCCTGTTGCTCCCACCACAAAGTGGACCATTAAGGACCCAACCAACTGTGGTTCTGACAGCATAAGGTCCCTCATTCTGGCTGTTTATCAGCTCCCAAGGCTCCATCACTTTTGATGCATCATTTCCAATGAGCAAATCAACACCTTCATCAATGTCATGAAGTTGAACATCCTTGAGATAAGACCACTGAACAATGTCCTCTTGTCGTGGAATATTGAGTGTTGAGAAAGGCATTGAGTTAAAACATCAGGTAACTCAATGACTCAAAGTCATCCATATTGATACCAGACACTTCAAGACCTGAGAGCACATGAGCATTTACTATCTTCTTTTGCCTCATTGTTCTTGACAGACTACTTGAACTTTTACACCTCAAGTTCAATTGTCTTGCCAAGTTCTCTGTACAAGGATCCAAAAAAGCATATGTCTGCACAGTTTTTTTTTACTCTGACTCTTGACTTTGACTGCAACAACAGAAAAAATGGCCCCAATATGCCCATAAGTCTGAGACATTGCAGGTGAAACATTTGAAGAGCTCACAGACTGTTGATCAGAAGGTGTTCCTTTATCCTGCCGCTTTATATGAAGGACACTTGGGTGCTTTTGGTGACACACATTGCCATCCTGCAGTCTTTGATAGTGTGACCTATCTTCAGGCAACCAAAACAGATTGTTTTTTTCTTTAATAAAATTTATCTTGTCCCTGTGTACTTTCATTTTGAACTGTGAGCATTGATCCAGTGAATGATTACCTTGTGAACAGAACAGGCAGTTGAGAGTGGAGGGCTTGGCCCTGTTTGCTGTATGTTGAGTTATGACTCCTTCCTTGACTGCAGTGACATTGGTAGCAAAGTTGCTCCCCATTTTCATTGGGAGTTGGTGAGCTGTGGGTCGTGGATGTTACCAAAAACTGGATCTGAAGCAATTTTGACTTGTCTTTCAATAAAACCAACAATATCAGTGAACATTGCTCTCTCACCCCTTCGTTCTCGTAGATCTCAAGCAATATTTCTACATTTTTCCCTTAACCCTTTCCCTTGAGTGCTGTGCTGTTTTCCGAAGCATTAGTCATGAGTGCCTGCAACATAGACCATTGTTTACAATTTTTGTAGAGGCACAGCATATTCTATATTATAGCTATGGACACATACGATGGCCCGTTTGAAAGGTGAAACTTTATGCTTTCAGTGGGGACAAACCGTTTATTTCTACATGCCTCCATTCCTGAAGAATCCCAAGCTAAACAGTGGCCAGTTTTCATCAAAATCCCTGTTTTTTTTTTTTCTAGAAATGGAGCTATAGTGTCTTTTATGAAATATGCACTGGTTTAGCCTGTTGCTCTTCTGACACTTACATTTCTGGGTAGGCGAGACTGCTACCTAGTGACAAACCCACCCACAATAGATGACCTGGTTTTGACGAGGGATGGGCAATGATTTTCGAATATTTGAATAGTCATTAAATAAAAAAAAATAAAAAAAAAATGTAAAAAGTTTTAAAAAATTGATTGTTTATGAGACTATCGTCTTGTCTGAAAAAAAATGTAAATGGAGAGGAGGAGAAGGAGAAACATGTCAAGATTCCTACAACAATCAGAAAGTTGTGTGTGAAACTGTCAAATAAAAACAAGTGAAACAAGTGGAAACTGTGCACGGTGTGGACAGTGATGAGAAGCGGTACAGGAGAACATTTTACACCGCGAGAGGAGACTTTGCTCTCATTCAGTAAGGAGGCCTAAATTGAACGGTACCGACGTGATGAGAAGCGGTATCGTTACAGTATTCTTCTGTACCGATTGTCATTGCAGTCCACGATTTTGACAGCTGTTCTTCAGTCCGAGATTTTAAATGATCGACTGGCAGTACTGCTCCTCTGGTGCCGCTTCTCATTTCAAATGACGAGTGACACAACATGCGTGCGTATGTGTTAGGGGGGTCGAATAGTTGGATCATCGAAGAGTGCTTTTGCTTGAAATGCCCATCCCTAGATTTGACCTGATGTTAATGAATGCGCCACTGATTCGACCCAATGCGGCAACGATCAAAAGCGGAATTATGATAAAATGTTCAGAGTTTTCAAGTTTTCCATTGTCATCTATTTCAATTCTATTCATCATAGAGTTCCCAAATTCACAAATAAGGTATGTTAGAGTGTCTTTTTTCATAATTAACCCTCTGGGGTCATGGGCACAATTGGCCGTTTTTTAATACTTTTGATTTTATCTTTATATTTCACCTTAAAAATGGGTTACCTTGCCTTGCACAACCTCACATGTGTGACTTTATAATTATATTTTCATTTTCACACACTGTATTAACACAGTAGACCTAAAATCACACAAAAAACACAAAATCCAAGTAGGAAAAAGTTAGATTTTTTACTGTGAAAACCACAAATATGTTTAACGAACCATTTTTATAACTTAGAATGCAAATATAAATGGTACATTTCAAAACATATGTACAATCTTAGCAAACAACATTATTTACCACTATTTACATTAAAATTCAGTCAATACTTCAGGCGTTTTTTGTACAACTATTTACAAAACGATGCAAAGTGTCACAAATGCGACACAAATTACTTGTGCCACTCCAAAAAGCAGTTCCTGTCCACCACAAGACAGAGGGGCACATTGCAGGCCTGACACTTCCAGGGTGTGTCACTCCTCCTGTTGTCCACCTGAAGGCAGCGCTTGCACTTCAGTCTGCCTTTGGTGGCTTTTTGGCCAGCATCTGTGGCTTTGGCGATAGGCACGGGAATGTGATCAGCCCTCCTGCTCTGGGGAACACCTGCCTTGTCCATGCCACAGAGCTGACACACCAGCTCCACCATGAAGTCTTTGTGTGCCATGGGCTGCACCTGCTTGGCTCTGCTCATTTCACGGTGCAAGATGAAGGCATTTGTTGTTGCAATGTCCAGGAAGTGCAGCAACATGGTCCTGTACCAGCGAGCAGTTTTTCTGTGAGTGGAGGAGTAGTGAATGAGCTGGTCTGACAGGTCAACCCCATCCATATTCTTATTGTAGGCCATGATTGGTGTGGGATAGGGAATGTCTCTCACAGCCCAGTATCCATCTCCATCCTTCACCCTTCTCTGCACTGTCTTACCTGAAAATGCAGGATGGATGGTGGAGCACACAGACACCTCCCGTGTGTCCATCCACTTCATGAACACAAGTGGGCCCTCTCTGATCCATCTCACAGATCCTCTTCCACATTTTTTGGTGAGAGCATTTGGCCTCCCTCTGGGGCATCCTTTTCTGGTCTCCCTATAGGTGCCACAGGCTCCAAATTTCATGCTGGCCAGGTCCATGAACAGCTTGGGACTGATGTAAAAATTGTCCATGTAAATATGGTACCCTGTGCCAAGACAGGATGGTTGAATGAGGTCCATGACCACATCATAAGACAGCCCATGCTCACTTGCAGTTTGAGTCTTCCCTGTGTATATGCTGAACCTGATGGTGTAGCCACTGCTTGACTCAGCCAATACAAAAATTTTCATCCCCCATTTAGTTGGCTTGTCCTTCATATATTGTGTCATGCCAGTTTTGGCCTTAGTCGCCACCATCCTTTTCATCTGACAGCTGACAGCTCCCTCCTTGGGTGATAATAAGCCTGGCAGGCACTGAGGATGTCATCATAAAGAGGCCTGACTCTGAATAGTTTGTCATGGCCTGGTGTTCCCTTCTTCCTGTCATTTTCTACATCCTCCTCGGGATCACTGAGGTGGATGTTCCAGAGTATGGATCTGAACCTGTGTCTTGTCATCACTTTGGCTGGAAGGGGCAGAGACAAAATGTGTTTCTGTCTCCAGTAGTCTTGGAGACTTAGCAGTGACGCCAACGACATGTAGATCAGGAGACCAAAGAACTCATACAGGTCCCTCTTCTGTCCATTTGTATTTCTTCCCTGATTCCTTGTTTTTTGCAGCATTTTTGTTGG